>NW_027362005.1:172500-646983 GCF_039654945.1 Dendrobates tinctorius | reverse complement strand
ACTGGAAGCCATGAGATTCTATTGATTATGTACAAACTGATTAGCAGAGTGCCACTTCCTACTGGCAGCACCTACACTTATTGGGGTCTCTATGTCCCCCAATGATCAAGACAACAAATGGATTTTACAGTAAGTTAAAAAAAAAATCCAATTTTTGTTATAAGGGTCCGCTTCGTTTGGTGAAAACAGGGCTTCCTTCTGCTGGTACTCCTCATGATCAACTGTGATTTGTTTGAAAAAAGAAATGAAATATTGCATAGTACAAATGGACTGTCCATTCAAGTTACATGCCGGGACTAGTGATGAGCAAACGTTCTCTAATAACTTCTTATTCGAGCATCTGGGAGTGCTTGTATATTATGTGTGAGTCCCTGCGGCTGTTAGACAGACACAACACATGCTGAGATTGCCTGTTTGTTAGGGAATCCCCACGTGTGCAGGCTGTCTGACAGTTGCAAATCATGCAGCTGCAGGGGACTTGAACATAATATACAAGCACTCCTACATGCTTGGATAACACCTGAACATTCTTGGATAAGACATTATCTGAGCACATTCGCTCATTCTAGTCTGGACCTTCTTTGTAGTTATGTTATCTGAGAGCATTAGAGTGTAGGAGCACAGTCTCTGGTTACAGATATGTGTCACTTACTAGGCTGTGTTTTGTCATTTCAATACAATCAAGTTTTTTATCAACAGGAGATTATCAGTACAGGACAACTGGCCTTTGCAGGGTAGCCCAACCATGCCCTCACCACTGATTAGCGGTTCTCTGCCACTATACAATGCACACAGAAAGCTGTGGTGTTGCCGGGGTTATACACAACTCAACAACTGAGCTCTGCTAGATCCGCAGCAGAGAAAACTTTTTATATCAACTGCTGCAACCAGTAAGTGATACATTATTGTAGTCAGGGGTTCTACCTCATGCTGCTGTCAGATTAAGTAGCAAAATCCTGCCAACAGATCTCTTTAGCTTAAAATTATCCATTAAGGCCAGTTTCACATTTGCGGTTGAGTCCGCAGCGTTTGATGCGCATACATCCGTATGCGTCCTGCGTACCTATCTTTAATATGGGGTACGCAGGGACATGCATTTGTATGCGTTTGCGTCGTTTCACGGTATGTGGCAGGGCGTGGCAAACGCATCGTGTTGCATTTTTTTGCAGCGTCAAATATCCGCAGCCATCCGCACTATAGTAATGCCAGCGTACGCAATAATTTACATAAGACAAACCCATTGGGCGTGGCTTGTGTAAATTCAAAATTTGCCGGGAAATAGCATTTGCCTATCGTCCGCAAACACATGCATGCGTTTGCAAGTATTTTTGCATGCGGTTGCGGACGATACACTGCTGACTTAACTGAATATGTGAACCTAGCCTTGTTTAGCCAGAACATGCTGTTTATCTTAAAAAATCACATTTGCCTGCAGTTATCCCACTCTGCCCTATGCCAAACACAAAGGAATTCACGAAGCTGAGATCTGGGGAAGCTTTTGTTCCCCACTTTGCCTGCCTGAAATACAGAGAGATTATTGTGGTCATGGGTAATTTACTTTCCCTCAACCATTTTTTGTTAATTTATGTATTTGTTTGCTAATAGTATAATGCACCGTTACCAAAACGTTCCCCATGTCCTACTGCCAATCATTTTCCTATAATCAATAAACCCCTTTTCTCTTTGCACTTTTAAATACCCCTCAGTTTTCTTGAATATAATTCAGTAAAAAGCACAGAATCCATTAATGTTTGAGACTTTAGTGGAGCAATAGACAAGGCAGCCTAGACTTTTCACAAGTAGTTCAAAGGTTCACTGTATCCTGTAATTTGCATTGCTGCTCTACTATTATGCATCTCCACAATGCCTGCCCAAAATTAGCCTACCAGTAATTACATTTTCTGATCCTAATTTCAGCCCCTCCTCCAGTTACGCATTCGAGCTTTAACCCTTTCATGCCAGAACCTGTTTTCACCTTCATGACCAGACCATTTTTTTCAATTCTGACCAGTGTCACTTTATGAGGTAATAATTCTGAAACGCTTCAATGGATCCCACTGGTTCTGAGAATGTTTTCTCAGCATAGAGTGCAGGATAAATGTGAGCCGAGTCTAAGGACTCCTTCACACATCCTGGTGATTCCTGTATTGGTGAGATCCATGGTCTGTGTGTCATCTGCATGTACGTATGTGACATCCTTGTATCCATTTACTATTCGTGTGGCACCCGTGTGCCGTCTGTATGTCCATGTGACACTGGCACCTGAGAAAAGCAATAATTAGCTGTTCCCAGGAGCCGTGTGTTGAAGACAGCTCTCTTCATTGTTGCCCAGTCTCCCTGAGATTAGCGCGTCCAGGCAATAATGATAGGACTTGTATTCAGCACCCGCTGTGTACATCCGTTGTAAAATTAAGAATTAAATTTAAAAAAAAAATGGCGTGGGCTTCCACGTAATTTTCATAACCAGTAGAGGGAAAGCCCATGTTTGGGAGCCTAATGTTAATTATCTGGGAAAGAGGACTATATCCCAAATGTTTACAAGGCTATTAATAACAGCTCACAGCTGTTTGCTTAGCCTTTTCTGGTGAAAAAGATGTAGTGTCTCCCTTGGAGCACACCTTCAGTGACCTGCGGTGACGTCATAGAGGTTACCGAAGCTCAATGAAGCTGCGGTTCCCACTCTGTTTGCTGGGAGCGGCACGATTAACTGCAGTGGCCTCAATGAGATCACCGCTAGTGCTAGCGGTGGTGACTTAATGACGGTTACCACAGTTCATCGGGTGGCTCATAGTGAACTGAGCCTGGGAACTGCAGCATCAGTGACCAGTGGTAACCTCTATCACATTACCGCTCGTCTCTGAAGCTGCACCCCAAGCTCAGCTCAGTGTCTCCTGGATGTCAGGGTGAACGGTCGCATCATGTCACCGTTCATCAAGACATCCAGATGCAGCAGAGATGGATTACGGTGTGGGTCAAATAGATTATCTTCTCGTCGGACAGGTGAGGAAAATGGTGTTTTATTATTTTTGTTTTTTTTACAGGTGACATTGGCATCAATGGATTATCTTCTCGTCAGACAGGTGAAGAATATATAAATTACCTCAGTTGCCATTACCAGAGAGCAAGTGAGAAGAGCGAAGCTAAGCGCCAGATTTGGTGCATCTTCTGGATGCGCCATTTCTGGGGCGGCTGAGCGATAATGTTGGTAGCTGGGGAGGCAATATCTCTGGCTCCTTCCCAGGCTATTAATATTAACCCACAGCTGTCTGTTTAGTCTTGCTGGTTTTAATTTATAGGAGTCATTTTTTGGGGGGTCCCCTGTAAACTCACCAGTAAAGGTTAAGCAAACAGCTGTGAGCTGTTATTAATAGCCTGAGAACCTTTTGGGATATTGTTCCTTTTCCCAAATTATTAACCCATTTCCGATATTGGGCGTACATTTACGTTTATATCAGACTCCCTCCCTTTGATGTGGGCTCCGGCGGTGGGCCCACATCTTTCTCGGGACTTGGCAGCTGTTTTGAACAGCTGACATGTGCCCGGAATAGCCCCGGGTGGAATCGCGATGCCCCCGCGGCTATTATCTCGTTAAATGCCGCTGTCAAATGCTGACAGCGGCATTTAAGCGCTTCCGGCAATCGCGCTGGAAATCCGCCCACTGGTGACCCACATCACGTGATCACGGGTCACGAGTGGGTTGGCATGACAACCGGAGGTCTCCTGGAGACCTCTATGGTTGTCACTGCTGGTTTGCTGTGAGCACCACCCAGTGGTCGGCGCTCATAGCAAGTGAGAATCATAGAATCATAGAATCGTCGAATTGGAAGGGACCTCCTGGGCCATCTGGTCCAACCCCCTGCTCAAAGCAGGATTCGCTAAATCATCCCAGTCAGATGTCTGTCCAGCCTCTGTTTGAAGACTTCCATTGAAGGAGAACTCACCACTTCTCGTGGCAGCCTGTTCCACTCATTGATCACTCTAACTGTCAAAAAGTTTTTCTAATATCTAATCTGTGTCTCTTCCCATTCAGTTTCATCCCATTGCTTCTAGTCTTTCCTTGTGCAAATGAGAATAAAGTTGATCCTTCTACAATGTGACAGCCCTTTAGATATTTGTAGACAGCTATTAAGTCTCCTCTCAGTCTTCTCTTTTGCAAACTAAACATTCCCAAATCCTGCAACCTTTCCTCATAAGACAGGGTTTGCAGACCGGTCACCATTCTGGTCGCTCTTTTCTGAACTTGCTCCAGTTTGTTGATGTCTTTTTTAAAATGTGGTGCCCAAAACTGGACACAATATTCCAGATGAGGTCTGACCAAAGAGGAGTAGAGGGAAATAATGACTTCACGTGATCTAGACTGTATGCTTCTGTTAATACATCCTAGAATTGCATTTGCCTTTTTTGCTGCTGCATCACACTGTTGACTCATATTCAGTCTGTGATCTATTAGTATACCCAAGTCTTTTTCACATGTGCTGTCACTTAGCCCTATTCCTCCCATTCTATATATGCTTTTTTCATTTTTATTGCCCAGATGTAGTACTTTGCATTTCTCCCTGTTAAAAACCATTCTGTTAGTTGCTGCCCACTTCTCCAGTTTATTTAAATCTTTTTGAATCCTCTCTCTCTCTTCTCTAGTATTAGCTATCCCTCCTAGCTTTGTGTCATCAGCAAATTTAATCAGTTTACCCTCAATTCCTTCATCTAAATCGTTGATAAAGATGTTGAACAATACAGGGCCCAGGACAGAGCCCTGTGGTACCCCACTTGAGACATTCTTCCAACTGGATGTGCAGCCATTTACGACCACTCTTTGGGTCCGATCACTAAGCCAGTTATGAATCCACCTAACAGTTGCCTTGTCCATTCCATACTTAGTCATTTTTTCAATAAGGATTGTATGAGAGACTTTGTCAAATGCTTTGCTGAAGTCAAGATATACTATATCTACAGCATTTCCTTGATCCACCCAATCAGTGATACCGTCATAGAAGGAAATTAAGTTAGTCTGACATGACTTATTAGTTAGAAACCCATGCTGACTCTGTTTAATCACTTCATTCTTATCCAGGTATTGACATACATGTTGTTTAATAATTTGTTCAAAGATCTTTCCTGGTATAGAAGTCAGACTCACCGGCCTATAGTTGCCTGGGTCCACCTTCTTCCCCTTTTTGAAGATAGGAACAACATTTGCTCTTCTCCAGTCTTCTGGCACTTCTCCTGTTCTCCAAGAATTTTCAAAGATTATGAAGAGGGGTTCAAAAATTTCTTCTGCTATCTCCTTCAGTACTCTGGGGTGTAATTCATCTGGACCTGGAGACTTGAATTCATTTAGGTTAGCTAAGTGTTTCCTCACTATCTTTCTGTTTATAGATATCCTGGATTCTTCTATTCCCTTAATAGGACAGTGAATAACAGTTGATGTTGCATTTCCTTTCTGAGAGAAAACAGATGCAAAATAGGAATTTAAAAGTTCAGCCTTCTCAACATCCTGTCTTACCATTTCATCATTTTCATCCTGTAAAAATCCTATAGCATCTTTGACTTTTCTTTTACTTTTGACATATCCCCAAAATCCTTTATTATTGCTTTTGACATCTCTTGCAAGCCTCAGTTCATTTTCAGCTTTAGCTAATCTGATTTGTGCCCTGCAGGTTCTGCAGACAGCATTATATTCTTCTTTAGATATGCCTCCCTCTTTCCATTTTATAAACATTTTTTTCTTCCTTTTTAGCATGTGCTTAAGTTCTGTGTTCATCCATCCTGGTTTCCTTAAATGCTTCCTATTCCCTCTTTTCGGAATTGTTAACAACTGTGCTTTGAGAATTTCATTTTTCAAGATTTCCCATCCTTCCTGGACATTTTTGTCTTTAAGGATATCCAGCCATTGGATCCCTCCAATTCTCTTTCTGAATCCCTTAAAATCTGCCTTTCTGAAATCTAACCTTGACGTCTGAGTCTTCACAGGTCTTCCACCTCTAGTAATCCAAAATTCTAAAATAGCATGGTCGCTACCTCCTAGGGTCCCAGCCACTTTTACCTCCTCAACCATTTCCTCCCTGTTTATAAGGATTAGATCCAAGGTAGCAGTTCCCCTTGTTTTCTCCCTTACCTTTTGGAAGATAAAGTTGTCAGCAAGAGAGGATAAGTATTTCCTTGACCTGAGAGAGATTCCCAACAAATGTCTGGATAGTTGAAATCTCCCATGACAACTATGTCATATTTTTTGGAGAACTTGGCCATCTGATGCATGAAGAGTTCATCTATATCTTCGGCTTGCACAGGCGGCCTGTAGTAAATGCCTACAATGGTGTCCTTTCCATTGTTCTGTCCTTGTATTCTTACCCAAACAGTTTCCACAGAACTCCCAGTCTCTGAAGCTTCAATCTCTGTGCAGATATACGCGTTTCGAACATACAATGCGACACCCCCTCCTCGTTTATCAAGTCTGTTTCTTGCAAATACGTTGTATCCTTCTAGTCTTGTATTCCAATCATGTGTATTGTCCCACCAAGTTTCAGTGATTCCAATTACATCATATTTCTGTTCCTGTGTTAGTAGTTCCAATTCTCCTTGTTTGTTGCCCATGCTTTGTGCATTAGTATAGAAACATTTTAGTTTGTGATTGGTTTCTCTTTCTCCAATATTTTTATTAATTAGATTCTTTCGTCTTTGTTCTTCCTTTCCACTTCTAATAGCAGAGTTCTCAATAGCATTTGTCAGGTGTATGGCTTTTTCTGGTCTTTTGCTTCCCTTCCCATGTGGCTCTAGTTTAAAGCTCTCCTTACAAGTGTAGCAAGGCGACTTCCAAATACATGCTTTCCAGTCTTCGTAAGGTGCACCCCATCTCTAGCAAGTAGTCCATCGTATAAGTAGTTCACTCCGTGATCCAGAAATCCAAATCGTTGCTGACGGCACCATCGACGTAGCCAGTTGTTCACCTGCAGAATCTTATTCCACCTCCTTGTTCCATGGCCATCCACTGGGAGGATGGAAGAGAAGACCACCTGCGCTCCCAGTTCTTTCACTTTCTTGCCTAAGTCTTCAAAGTCTCTGCAGATGATTTCCAGGTCGTTTCTTGCGGTGTCATTTGTCCCCACATGTAGTAGCAGGAATGGGTAGTCATCTGTAGGTCTGAAGAGTCCTGATATCCTGTCAGACACATCTTTAATTTGAGTAATTCTAATAGAGGCAAACTGATCATCGCCTCTATGTAGCAGAGCCAATTGGGTTTTGGGAGCTTTTAGTCTCCCATGTTGACTATGAAAGCATGCCAAAAGTAAAAAAAATAGTTTTTAAAAATATAAAAAAATATAAAAGTTCAAATCACCCCCTTTGCCCCATTCAAAATAAAACAATAAAAAAATCAAACATACACGTATTTGGTAACACCGCATTCAGAATCGCCCAATCTATCAATAGTAAAAAAAGATTAACCTGATCGCTAAACTACGTAGCAAGAAAAAAAGTAAAAACGCCAGAATTGAGTTTTTTTGGTCGCTGCGACATTGCATTAAAATGCAATAATGGGCGATCAAAAGAACGTATCTGCACCAAAATAGTATCATTAGAAACGTCAGATCGGCATGCAAAAAAATAAACCCTCACCCAACCCAAGATCACGAAAAATGGAGATGCTACGTGTATCGGAAAATGGTGCAATTTTTTTCGTCTAAAAAAGTTTGGAATTTTTTTTCATCACTTAGATAAAAAAGAACCTAGACCACGTATCTCTATGGGGCAACTAGGGGGGTTGGAGGAGGGAGCGAGCAATGGTTAAAAAGGGCTATAATTCCTAATTTCACTGACCAAGAGCTGGAGTTTCTCAATGCCAAGATTACAGAGGATGAGGTTAAATCGGCTATCAAGGACTTTGGTAATGGAAAGGCTCCGGGACCAGATGGTTTTGGGGGTGAATTATATATATATATATATATATATATATATATATATATGTGTATTTCGGGTCCTTCATTGACCTCATTGTAGTTATAAGTTGGTTTAGCATTGGTACTCATGTGTGTCATTAACAATTGGCATTAAAAAGCAGTATCTGTTGCAGCAGTTTTTTGAACTCAGTCTGCATGCTTAGAAGCCACTTCCATTTTATACAAGTGGTTAATGATGGGGTTATAACTTCTTTTGGGCAATATCATGCAGTATTTTTTGTGACATTTGAAATGTGGCATTGTCGGTCTTTTTGTTGCTATTGGAAAGAGTGTGAACATACACTGCATGCTTAGAAAACACTGATTTAACCAACATTAGGTTTTTCCTACAGTGAGCACATCTGAGTTGGCTCTAATAGTTTTCTGAGCACCATTTTTTCATCTTTACCAACTATTAGTTGGCGGTGTAAGCAGTATCTAATTTCTGTAGCAACTTTTGAAATTTAGTCTGCATGTTAAGAGACTATAGTCTATTTTGGCAAATCAAGGGCCCAAACCCCTGGAGTATTATTATCCTTTGACCACGTTGTGAAATTATGTCAATCGTCACCAACTGCCTATTGTGTTCTTTTTGTTTTTAATTGGGGTCTAGGGTCCTCTTAGATATAGGATCGTCTATGTCTATTGATAGGGGTTCCTTTAGGACATCGGGTAGAAGGGTTCCCCTAGCGGCTGTAGGGTGATACAGGGCTCCCAGGGTCAGCCATTGTGGAGCGGGGGCGCCACAACGTTCCCCCCTAGGGTGCCAACCTCCACAGCCAGGAAGGTGACAGCGTAGTTGACGTAAGAGGGACTTCTAGCTTACCCATTTTATTGGTAATTTTGGAACACGTTTGTTTTTGTTTGTGCACGTTTTTTTTTGGTGTGAACCATTGTATATGGTTTTTTAATCAATAAAGATAATTTTTAGGGATATATATGATTTAACAGACTAATTAAATAGAAAAAGGAATAACATAATTTTTGTGAACATGTATTCCCATTAAAATTAGATTTTAATGATGAATTTAAAAACACCTATTCCCGTGAGCAAATGATAAAGAAGACAAATAATTGTATACAAAAAAGCCCTATTAAAGGCTACAATGGACTATCTGTACCCTTCCTTGCCGTGGAGGTTGGCACCCTAAGGCTGGAGTCACACACAACCATTAAAAAAACGGTCCCATTTTAACGGTCCGAAATTGCACAAAGGTATCTTAACCATTGATCCATTTTTGATGCGATTTTTCTTCATTGATGCGATTTAAATCGCATGTAAGGATCCGTTTGACATCCGTCTGGCGAGATTTTCTCGCAGGGTAGCTAAATGGACATATAATGGAGCCCAATGACAGGTTTCCCCACACAAAGAATGAATAGATCTAGACACTGTGATAAAACACTCCGGGATCGCCTTTGCTGGGGTCAAAGGTCACGTGCGTTCAGCATGAAACTCAGGCGCAGAGCTGGGATTCGGGTGTAACTGACCCTGAGTCAGGTTTATTAACGGTGAAAGCAATGCAAAAAGGAAATAAAACACAAAACAAATCCTTGCCTGTCCAGCACTAACTAAACAATGGACAACCTAACTACCAACTGGTGGGCTTCTCCCGTCCAGCCAAACCACAGTTGCAGTGGGCACTGCTTCCACTCACGTGTGTCTCTCACACAGACAGGCTCTCTGTGTTCCCAGGCTGAGACACTCACACAACCACCTGGCATCCTTTTATATCCACCTCCCATTATTCATTAGCAAGCAGGTGCGATACTGACCAGACTAGGCCACATAGGAAAGGAATCTGGGCGAGATATACCTGCCCTCATCCACTATTCCCACATGATTCTCACAACACATATATATATATATATATATATATATATATATATATATTTTATACATGTCATAGAGACTCATTAATATATATATTACAAATTCATACAGTTCATCATAGCAGAATAGCCGCAGAAACATTTGCCGGCTTTTGTATAATTATTCTCCTGCCCGACATGAAATGACACATGGTTTACATATAGTTAACCATTTAATTTCATGTTTTTTTTGTTATGTCTATCACTATTAATTACATGAGGGTTTGTGGGTAAAATTTTGGACTTGTAGCGGTTAATTTAAGGGGTTAATTCGTTGTATGAAATTACGGGGACTCCCTGCAGCCTCAGTGACGTCAGCGGGAGTCCCAGCAATTTCATACAACGAATTAACCCCTTAAATTAACCCCTACAAGTCCAAAATTTTACCCACAAACCCTCATCTAATTAATAGTGATAGACATAACAAAAAAAACATGAAATGAAATGGTTAACTATATATAAACCATGTGTCATTTCATGTTAGGCAGGAGAATAATTATACAAAAGCCTGCAAATGTTTCTGCGCCTATTCTGCTATGATGAACTGTATGAATTTGTAATATATATATTAATGAGTCTCTATGACATATATATATATATATATATATATGTATGTGTGTGTCTAGATCTATTCATTCTTTATTTAACCGGTCTCTGTGATTTTACTGTATTGGAAGAATTGCCGGCTTTTGCTAAAGGACACCGGGTGCGATTGTATCGCAAGTCACACATCTAGTCCGTTTTTAGTCCCATTTTTTCCCGCCCCATAGACTTGTATTGTCGAATCCGATCCGAAAATCGGTGACAATCGCAGCATGCTGCGATTGTCTCGGTCCGAGGATCGGATCTGATCAAAATCGCATGATGGGAGCTGCCCCATAGAATAACATTGGGATGAATGCAATGTGATTTTTTTTTTTATTGCATTGCATTCGTCCGATTTAATCGCCAGTGTTACCCCAGCCTAATAGATACCATTGTTTGGCGCCCCCGCTCAACGTCGACTGACCCTGTCTCCCCTATCTCACCGTAGTAACTCAGGTGGGAAAACAATGTCAAATAGAAAAGAAATGAAGGAAGGGAATAAAAAGGAAAACCTTTCTAAAATAGAAAAAATAGCCACAAGAAAAAGGTATGCCCAAACCTAGATTATAATAGGGCTGACCACTGACATTTAACCTCACAAACATGGAAATGTCAAAAACAATTAATTATTGCCTACTATAGAACAATGGGCCAAAAAACCACCATACATTGCTCAGAGCATGTTTCACAGAATATACATGCACCAAGGACATAAATAGTCCGACAAATAGAATATAGCAGTATATGGCGGATAGTCGCCTCTGATAATTAGAATAACCACAGGTGGTGCAATAGAATAGACATGATATTAAATTGTCCCATAACAGACACATAGATGAAAACATAAATCAAACACCACCTAGTGGTTTTACTTATCATTTAAAGTCGCCCCGACGCGTTTCCCCGGTGTAACGGTTCATCAGGAGGCCGCAGACTTTAGTACCACTGATACTGGATATACTCCATGATGCCCCAGATAACAAGATGTAAAAAGGCATGGCGGCGGTCTCAAGAGATAGGGTTAAATACCCCCGCTATCATGTACCAATAAAGCCAATTGGGAGCACGGTCACACAGGATACAGATCATTCATTTAACCTAGCCAATCGCTACGTGTTTTACATTTCCTCACCCTGCTGCGTTCCAAAACAAAGCCAGCGTGCGTGTCAAGTGAAGTGCGCATGACCGGAAATGATGTACCGGAAATGATGTACTCAGAAAAAATCAAAGCACGTTACCTCGCAACCAGCAGTAACATCCGGGCGAGTACAAAGATCAGGAAGTGCCAGCATATATAAAAACAATATCCAGACTATACCGCACTATCGCACAGACCCACAAACATCCGGACTTTATTACATAACCGGAAGTATCAGCATATATAGATAGAATAGATAGGAACAATGTCCAGGTTCTACCGCAATATCGCGCAGACGCATAATCATCCGGGCAAAAACCCGGAAGTGTCAGTATATATAATAAAATAAGTAGAAACGATGTCCAGGTCAAAACGCACTATCGCGCAAGCGCACATAAAAATGGCACATATATCAATTTCAATTTGAACAACTATATCCATAGCTGAGCTATTAAAATTAAATGTAAGCGTCTCCAACAACAGGGATGTATTAATGCAATAACACTAGGAAAAATGAATTTATAATAATATGCTTAAATAATGATAAATAAAAACATCATATTTATTTATAATAAACAAACTCATAATGGAGTTAGTGTGAAAATTACGCACTACTTACAAAAGGACTAGCTACACATTTTCAAAATAATGAAAAATTTATAAGGGCCAAAGCAATCATGACTCTTAGAGGAAACATGTGAATGACAGGCACTCATTCAGACCTTTTGGGGAAAGGGATTGGAGTCTAAATATCCATTCTGCCTCTCTTTGTATAATTTTATCAAGGTCTCCCCCCCCGGGGTTTGGGTCTGACCAACTCAATCATACAAAAAGTTATATCCTTCAGGGATTCACCATGAACCTCATTCATATGTCGGGCAATAGATGTATCTATTTTATTTCTGATGTCATTCAGATGCTCACCTGCTCTTATCCTAATAGTTTTGCCAACATAATCCAGAGGGCAGGTGCATGTTGTTTTATTGACCATACCAGAAGATCTGCAATTACCAAAATCCCTAATATGGTATATCTTCCCATCTACCGAACTACAGAATGTTTTACATTGTAACATAACACCACACCTCGAGCAGTTCCCACATTTGAAAAAACCTTGTGGTTTCCGATCAAGCCAAGTACCTTCTTTTTTTGGTCTCTGATAAAAACTATGCACCAAACGGTCCCCAAGGGACCTACCCTTCCTGTAGGTAATACTAGGCTTCGGCGTAATAATGCCCTTCAAATCAGGGTCTGCCAAAAGAATACCCCAGTGCTTTCTAAAGATGTGGTATACCCTTTCCGCTTGGCCATCAAAAGTGCCTATCATCCTAACCGTCTTCCCATCATTCCTCTTTTCTTTAACCCCCAAAAGTGAGGATCTATCAGCCGATAGCACCTCATAATATGATTTTCTCAGAATATGTTCTGGATAGCCTCTCGTTTGAAACCTATGATGCAAATCATCAGCCTGGTTTCTAAAGGTAACCAAATCAGAGCAGTTCCTCCTGATACGGAGGAACTGTCCCTTTGGTATACCTCTTTTTAAAGGGGTTGGATGATGACTTGTCCATTTAAGGAGATTATTTATAGATGTCGGTTTCCGATATGTAAGAGTCTCAATGTTGCCATCCTGTTTTTTAATAATAGTCAAATCCAAAAAATTGATACTATTGTTGTGACACTCAGACGTAAAACGTAACCCTATATTATTGATGTTAATAGCTTCCATAAACCGGTGGAACTCACTTTCGGGGCCAGACCAAAATATCAGGATGTCATCTATATATCTGGCCCATAATGTAATATAGGAGTTCCACCACATGTCCTCACCACTAAAGATGAGTGTTTCGTCCCACCAGCCCAAGAATACATTAGCATAAGTGGGGGAACAAGGGCTCCCCATTGCTGTACCCCTGAGCTGGTGGAAGTACTTACCATCAAAAAGAAAGTAGTTATGTGTAAGGGTAAATAAAAGAAGCTCCTCTATCAATAAATTATGATCTCCACATTCAACCTCTCTGGATTGAAGGAAATGATTCACCGCTTTCATTCCACAATCATGTGGAATGCTGCTGTAGAGTGCCTCTACATCAATAGAGGCTAGGATTGTATTCTCATCAATAGAAATTCCTTCCAGCAAATTTAACAAATGCGATGTATCTCGAATGAAAGATGGGAGAGATGTTGCAAATTGTCTTATCAAGTTAAATACCAACATTCTGTGTTAACGATTCTATGCCTGCCACAATTGGTCTACCTTTTAAAGGTGCAAGACCCTTATGTATCTTTGGCAGAGCATAGAATGTTGGTATTACTGGTTGAACAGGTAACATAAACTTGAATTCATTCAAAGAAATAAGTCCCATCCCTCTTGTATTTGTCAAAATCTCAGTTAAAGCAGAATGATACTTTTTTGTGGGATCCCCACATAGCACCTCGTAGGTGCCATGCTCATACAGCACAGAATTACACATGTGAAGGTATTTTTTATGATCAAGGATGACCAAATTCCCACCCTTATCTGAAGATTTTATAACTATCTCATTATTTTTTTCTAGTGCCACAAGGGATTCCCTTTCACCCTCAGGGAGATTATAGGTATTTTTGATGCGATCATTCTTGATTTTACACAAATCAGATTCCACCATCCTCATAAAGATATCAACACTAGTGCTACTCGTCATAGGTGGCATACGAGTACTCCTATTCCTTAAATCAGTGAAAGGGCCCTTGCCACGTGATTGATTGTTTTCTTCTAGAAGAGATGTCAAAATTTGGACACTATCATAATCCTCCTCAGATATACCCAACCTTTTGCATTCATCTCTGTTATGTTGCTGAAGGAAAAGCTTCCATTTCAAATTACATCTGAACAAATTCAAATCCTTTACCCACCTAAAACAATCAAAAGAAAAGGTAGGCACAAAATTGAAACTCTTCTGCAACAATAGATAATCATTACCAGATAGCTCACAAGATGATAGATTGATAATCTGTCTCTGATTTATACTTGTCTTCTCCTCAGATCGTAGCCCATTATGGGGCCTCTGTCTAAAAAAAGACTGTGGTACTGATGAGGAAGATGCAGGTGATGCACCAGGAGAGTTTTTCAAATCCCTCACATTTCCCCGTTGCCTGTACTGACCTCTTGGCATGCGCCATTTGCCCCGATTTTGTTTACCTCTCCCCCGATGACTATAATAATCAGAACGCTCTGTGTCTGAAGTATCCAAATCAGATGAAGATACCTCCGCAACAGTTTTAACTTGATATTCGTAGGCTTTATCTTTAAATTCAGCAAAATCACACTCAAACTGTGCGTGTTTTCTGTCTTTTAATCTAGTTTGGAACTTTTCCACTGAGGTCTGTATTAAAGGCTACAATGGACTATCTGTACCCTTCCTTGCCGTGGAGGTTGGCACCCTAATAGATACGATTGTTTGGTGCCCCCACTCAACGTCAACTGACCCCAAATGTGGGAACTGCTCGAGGTGTGGTGTTATGTTACAATCTAATACATTCTGTAGTTCGGTAGATGGGAAGATACACCATATTAGGGATTTTGGTAATTGCAGATCTTCTGGTATGGTCTATAAAGCAACATGCACCTGCCCTCTGGATTATGTTGGCAAAACTATTAGGGAGCTTAGGATAAGAGCAGGTGAGCATCTGAATGACATTAGAAATAAAAGAGATACATCTATTGCCCGACATATGAATGAGGTTCATGGTGGATCCCTGAAGGATTTAACTTTTTGTATGATTGAGTTGGTCAGACCCAAACCCCGGGGGGGAGACCTTGATAAAATTATACAAAGAAGAGAGGCAGAATGGATATTTAGACTCCAATCCCTTTCCCCAAAAGGTCTGAATGAGTGCCTGTCATTCACATGTTTCCTCTAAGAGTCATGATTGCTTTGGCCCTTATAAATTTTTCATTATTTTGAAAATGTGTAGCTAGTCCTTTTGTAAGTAGTGCGTAATTTTCGCACTAACTCTATTATGAGTTTGTTTATTATAAATAAATATGATATGTTTTTATTTATTATTATTTAAGCATATTATTATAAATTCATTTTTCCTAGTGTTATTGCATTAATACATCCCTGTTGTTGGAGACGCTTACATTTAATTTTAATAGCTCAGCTATGGATATATTATAGTTGTTCAAATTGAAATTGATATATGTGCCATTTTTATGTGCGCTTGCGCGATAGTGCGTTTTGACCTAGACATCGTTTCTACTTATTTTATTATATATGCTGACACTTCCTGATCTTTTTACTCACCCGGATGTTACTGCTGGTTGCGAGGTAACGTGCTTTGATTTTTTTCTGAGTACATCATTTCCGGTACATCATTTCCGGTCATGCGCACTTCACTTGACACGCACGCTGGCTTTGTTTTGGAACGCAGCAGGGTGAGGAAATGTAAAACACGTAGCGATTGGCTAGGTTAAATGAATGATTTGTATCCTGTGTGACCGTGCGCCCAATTGGCTTTATTGGTACATGATAGCGGAGGTATTTAACCCTATCTCTTGAGACCGCCGCCATGCCTTTTTACATCTTGTTATCTGGGGCATCATGGAGTATATCCAGTATCAGTGGTACTAAAGTCTGCGGCCTCCTGATGAACCGTTACACCGGGGAAACGCGTCGGGGCGACTTTAAATGATAAGTAAAACCACTAGGTGGTGTTTGATTTATGTTTTCATCTATGTGTCTGTTATGGGACAATTTAATATCATGTCTATTCTATTGCACCACCTGTGGTTATTCTAATTATCAGAGGCGACTATCCGCCATATACTGCTATATTCTATTTGTCGGACTATTTATGTCCTTGGTGCATGTATATTCTGTGAAACATGCTCTGAGCAATGTATGGTGGTTTTTTGGCCCATTGTTCTATAGTAGGCAATAATTAATTGTTTTTGACATTTCCATGTTTGTGAGGTTAAATGTCAGTGGTCAGCCCTATTATAATCTAGGTTTGGGCATACCTTTTTATTGTGGCTATTTTTTCTATTTTAGAAAGGTTTTCCTTTTTATTCCCTTCCTTCATTTCTTTTCTATTTGACATTGTTTTCCCACCTGTGCTACTAGGGTGAGATAGGGGAGACAGGGTCAGTCGATGTTGAGTGGGGGCGCCAAACAATCGTATCTATTAGGGTGCCAACCTCCACGGCAAGGAAGGGTACAGATAGTCCATTGTAGCCTTTAATAGGGCTTTTTTGTATACAATTTGTCTTCTTTATCATCTGCTCACGGGAATAGGTGTTTTTAAATTTATCATTAAAATCTAATTTTAATGGGAATACATGTTCACAAAAAATATATATGATTTAACAGTTGATACCCTTTTTGGATCAATTTTTGATAGTGAATTTTGTAAAGTCTTAAAAGATCAGGTCTCACGGACGCTAACTGATATGTTTAACATTTGGATAGGGGGAGGGGAAATACCCAGCCATGCTAATACGGTTTATATAAAACTACTGCCTAAGGGTTATAAGAATTTGGGGGACCCTTCCCATTACCGGCCAATTTCATTTATCCACCAGGATTTCAAGCTGATTTCTAAAATTTTGGCAGATCGACTGGTAGCGATTTCGCCTAGAACTATCATGTCACACCAATCAGGTCTTACAGTTGTGGCCAAAAGTATTGACACCCCTGCAATTCTTTCAGATAATACTCAGTTTCTTCCTGAAAATGATTGCAAACACAAATTCTTTGGTATTATTATCTTCATTGAATTTGTCTTAAATGAAAAAACACAAAAAGAATTGTCCTAAAGCCAAATTGGATATAATTCCACACCAAACATAAAAAACAGGGTGGACAAAAGTATTGGCACTGTTTGAAAAATCATGTGTTGCTTCTCTAATTTGTGTAATTAACAGCACCTGTAACTTACCTGTGGCACCTAACAGGTGTTGGCAATAACTAAATCACACTTGCAGCCAGTTGACATGGATTAAAGTTGACTCAACCTCTGTCCTGTGTCCTTGTGTGTACCACATTGAGCATTGAGAAAAGAAAGAAGACCAAAGAACTGTCTGAGGACTTGAGAAACCAAATTGTGAGGAAGCATGAGCAATCTCAAGGCTACAAGTCCATCTCCAAAGACCTGAATGGGTTTATTCGGTGGAATGAGAAGATATATACAGACACTCTACTCGAACCACCAGTGTATACACCTGGATTTTTATGAGCTGTATTTCCATTATAAAAGGGCACACACCCAGGGCTGCCCATTGTCGCCCTTAGTGTTTAATATGGCCATCGAATCCCTGTTGAGGGTCCTTAATAGCGGAGAAAGCCACGAGGGGATGAAAATAGGGAATGAGATGTTCCGATCTGCTTTGTTTACTGTTTGCATAGTGTTATATATGTTTGATCCATACAAAGATCTTATGCGAAGGTTGAAGCTCATAGAGAAGTTTGGGGAATTCTCAGGTTTTAAAGTTAACAAAAACAAATGTGAGTTATTATTTTTGCGAGGGGATGGGACAAGAAACGTTAGTGAACTCACCGACAACGGGGGGATCAGGGTAGCAAAATCCTCGGTCAAATACCTGGGTGTTCACTTGGGCCGCACGGCGGATTCAGTCTATGCCCTAAATTATCCGTTGTTTTTGAAAATATAAGCACAGCTGAGAGGTTGGAGGGGTCTGCCTTTGTCACTTTTGGCCAGAGGACACCTGATTAAAATGATGAGCTTTCTGAGACTGATGTACCCTCTTCAGACGATTCCCCTGTTACTTAAACGAGGAGATATATCTAGATTGAATGGAGCGTTCACAAGGTTTCTTTGGGGAGGGAAGAGGCCTAGAATAGGTTTGAGTACTCTTTTATGTCCCCTGTGGAGGAAGGAGGGATTGAAATCCCCAATATTAGGGGGTATAATCTGGCATGTTTGGCTAGGCACGTGATTGATTGGTTGCACAGAACGAGTCGTCATTCGGATGTGTATTTGGAGAATGAGTTTTGTAAGCCTTGGGACTTGGCCTCAGTTCTACACTCCCCCCCCGTCCTGTCTTGGTTCGACAGTGAGGACCTCGATGATATGTAGGGACATAACAGTATCCTGGAAGGCGGTAAGAAAAAAATTGGGAATACCGTGGAAGTTATCCAAATATCTCAATCCATGGGCCCATCCAAATTTTCAATTAGGAAGGGAGAACAGATTATTTAAAGAATGGCGAGAGAAGGGTGAACTGAGAATGAAAGATTTGATGCATGTAGATGAAAGGAGATGGATGACTGAAGCAGAGGTGACTGAGAAGTTTGCACTTAACAAGTATCATGGTATGCAATATTCACAAATACATCACTTTGTTTTGCGTGATCTGCGTGATGTTTCTAAAGAATTACTTAAAAACTAATTTGATATCCTGATTGAGTGTGATCTCCCCAGTTATCAAGAATATACGGGGTCCTGAGGGATTGGTTAACTCGGGGAAACAGACTTGCGCAAATGCGTGGATAAAGCAGTTGGGAGACATGGACATTATGGACAAGATTACTCAGGGGTTGTGTATATTAAGGAAAAATATCACTAAGGCTAATTTCACATTAGCGTTTTTTTCCGCAGTGCATCGTGCGCAATAGAAACTCATGCAAAAAACGCATCATGCGTTTATGCATGCATTTGCATTTTTATGTGCATTCGTTCTCTAGGGGTAAAAACCAGTATCTACACATTTTTATGCCAAAAATGCATGCGCGCGAAAATGCAGACGAACGCATACCCATGCGCACGCCTGTGGTCCCATAGACTGTAATGCATTATTTTGTCGCATTCTGCGCGCAAGCATGCGCATGCATTTTTTTGATGCCTTTCGGCGGACCCAAAAATGCAACAGGTTGCGTCTGGCGCACCTAGGCGAACACCTTGAAAAATGCATGTGCATGAAAACGCATACAAACGCGTGCAAACGCAAGACCATGCGCACGCCATATTAAACATAGGTACGCATACACATGGACGCACACGATGTGTTGCGCAAAAAACGCTAATGTGAAACGAGCCTAATGAAAATTGGGGTGACACCTTGTTCAGAATTATTCATGGGGCCATATATGGTTTTAGTATTCCAATGCAATCAGATGTTATTCAGATGCGGGTCAGAACGCACGGATATGTATCACGGTTTGTGGGGATGTATAGTGATACAAAAGTTCTGTTCATCAGTTCCGGAGTTTAGCAAGGGGATGGGGGGAAAGACTGGGATCTCAATCCAATATGTTATGATTGGGTCACCAAGGAGGAAAGCAAAGACCAAGCTAAGCCACAGAAAACCAGAGAGGTTGGTAACTAAGCGGATTGCAGACCCCTAATCCTATCCACACAACTAACAGTAGCCGTGGAGCGTACCTACGATGATTCTAGACGCCTCAACACAGCCGGAGAACTAAATAAGCCTTAAGCAAGAAAGGGGAAATCTAAACTGCCCCAGAGCAGACCCCAAAGGAATAGATAGCCCCCAAACATATATTGTCAGTGAGACAAGATGAAAACACAAACGCAGATAGGAAAATAGGCTGAGCAAACGATGGGGCCCAAACTAACTAGACAGGACAGGAAAGGAAAGACGCTGTCTGCAATCACTCAAAAAACCCTGCAAAAAAATGCCCAACACGTATGATAGAAAAAATACTGAAGTCACTAGACTTTGCCCACTATATCAGCACTCTGGTATATTCTGAAAACAGAACAAAGAGAGGCCAATCTAATAAGGGACAAAAACAAACTGGCACAAACAGTAACATAGATGGAAATTCAGCACAGCCCCAGCCGGGGCTGGCTGACCACAAAAAACTGAAATAGACAAAACCAAATCAAATGTGAACATTAGCAAAAGAACACTTAGCTTGAACAAGCAGGGACTGAGCTGGAAACTAAGACCTCATGAGGCAGGAAAAAATTTAGATAGAGGGAGTCGGCTGTCTTAAATCCAGTCAGAAACTCCCAATGTCCAATCGTCCTCATTATCAGGTGGCAGGCCTCTGTTAATTAGATCAGCTCCATTACCTCCTGTAACCACCAGCGGGAGCCCGGAAAGAGAACTCGTGACCCCTCTGTCAATACAACCATCTCCACTACCTTCACCAGCAACCAGAGGTAGGCCAGAAAGTGAATTCACAACAGTACCCCCCCTTGAGGAGGGGTCACCAAACCCTCATCCACGCCACCAGGCCGATCAGGATGGGCCCGGTGAAAAGCACAAACCAATCTATCGGCATGAATGTCAGAAGCAGAGACCCAAGAATTATCCTCCTGGCCATAACCCTTCCATTTGACCAAGTACTGGAGTCTCCGTCTAGCCAAATGAGAATCCAATATTTTCTCTACCTCATATTCCACATTGCCTTTAACCAATACAGGGTCAGGAGGTGCTGCCATAGGAACTACTGGCTCCACAAACCTCTTCAACAGAGATTTATGAAACACGTTATGGATCTTAAACGTAACTGGAAGAGCCAATCGAAAAGAAACAGGATTAAGAATCTCCAAAATCTTATAAGGTCCAATGAATCTTGGCTTGAACTTTGGAGACGCAACCTTAATGGGAATATTCTTTGACGACAACCAAACCATATCACCCACTTTAAACCGGGGACCAATGGTCCTATGCCGGTTGGAAAACCGTTGGGCTTTTTCCTGAGAGAGGGACAACATATCCACCACTTGGTCCCAAATCTGCTGCATTCTCTCTACCACAGTGTCCAGACTTGGGCAGGTCGAAGATTCCACTTGCCCTGAAGATAATCGAGGATGAAACCCAAAGTTACAGAAAAAGGGCGACATCAAAGTGGCAGAACTAGCTCTATTGTTTAGCGTAAATTCGGCCAAGGGCAAAAATGAGACCCAGTCATCCTGGTCAGCAGATATAAAACATCTCAAATAGGACTCCAAAGTCTGGTTTGTTCTCTGTCTGCCCATTGGTCTGAGGATGAAACGCAGAGGAGAAAGATAACTGAACTCCCAGATTGGAACAAAAAGTTCTCCAAAATCTGGAAACAAACTGGACCCCTCTGTCCGACACAATGTTCTCAGGAATCCCATGCAACCGAACCACCTGTTGTAAAAACAAGGGCACCAACTCTGAAGAAGATGACAACTTTGGGAGTGGTACAAGATGGATCATCTTAGAAAATCTATCACAAATCACCCAGATAAGTCATTCTCTGAGAGACAGGAAGATCAGAAATAAAATCCATTGAGATATGGGTCCATGGCATCTTGGGCACCGGCAGGGGCATCAACAACCCACTAGAACGAGAACAGGGTTTAGACCGAGAACAAGCCCCACAGGACTGCACAAAATTCCTGACATCACGAGATAAGGCAGGCGAGCAAAAAGACCGACTCACCAAATCTCTGGTACCAAAAATACCTGGATGACCAGCCAACACGGAGCAATGAATTTCAGACATTACTCTCTTCCTCCACTAGACATGAACATACAATTTTCCCATAGGGCAATGCTCAGGTTTATCCTCCTGAAATTCCTCCAAGGCACATCTTAAATCGGGCGAGATGGCGGAAAGAACTACCCCCTCACCTAGAATGGCAGTAGGCTCGGTCAGAATAAGAGAATCCGCAAAGAATCTCCTAGAAAGGGCATCCGCCTTAACATTCTTAGTGCCCGGAAGAAAAGAGACCACAAAATTAAAACGCGTGAAAAACAAGGCCCTCCTAGCCTGTCTAGGATTCAAGCGTTTGGCTGATTCAAGATAAATCAAATTCTTTTGGTCGGTGAGGACCACAACTTGATGTCTAGCTCCCTCCAACCAATGTCTCCACTCTTCAAATGCCCATTTCATGGCCAACAATTCCCGATTCCCCACATCATAATTACGTTCAGATGGGGAGAATTTTCTAGAAAAGAAGGCACAGGGATTCATTTTAGAAGTCACCGGATCTTTTTGGGACAAAACAGCTCCTGCACCAATCTCAGAAGCATCTACCTGAAATGGAAGTGAGACATCAGGTTGCCGTAAAACCGGAGCAGAAGTGAATCTCCGCTTAAGCTCCTGAAATGCCGAGACTGCCTCTGGAGACCAATTCACCACATCAACACCCTTTTTGGTCAGATCAGTCAGTGGTTTGACAATACCAGAAAAATTACCTATAAATTTACTATAGAAATTAACAAAACCCAAAAACTTCTGGAGAGCCTTCAAAGAAGTGGGCTGAACCCAATCATAAATGGCCTGTACCTTGGCCGGGTCCATTTCAATAGCCGACGGAGACAAAATAAATCCCAAAAATGAAATCCTCTGTACACCAAAGAGGCATTTCGATCCCTTAACATACAGGTAATTTTCCCTCAAAATCCGGAACACAGTCCGGACATGTTCCACATGAGAATCCCAATCACTGGAAAAGATCAAAATATCATCGAGATAAATGATCAAAAACGTATCCACAAAGTCCCGGAAAATATCGTTCATAAAAGATTGGAAGACAGAAGGGGCATTAGTGAGCCCAAAAGGCATTACCAAGTACTCAAAATGTCCCTCCGTATTAAACGCCGTCTTTCATTCATCCCCGTGCTTGATGCGAATAAGATTATACGCCCCCTGAGGTCAAGCTTGGTAAACCAGCAGGCACTTTTAACTCTGGAAAATAAATCAGAAATCAGGGGTAACGGGTACTGATATTTAGCAGTGATTTTGTTAAGGGAACGACAGTTAATACAAGGCCTTAATGAACCATCTTTCTTGGTCACAAAAAACCCCAGCACCTAAGGGTGAAGAGGATGGTCTAATATGACCCTTCTCCAACGACTCCTTGATATAAGATCACATAGCATCATGTTCAGGTACCAATAAGTTGAAAAGCCGACCCTTGGGAAATTTACACCCTGACATCAACTCAATTGCACAGTCAGAACTTCTATGAGGAGGCAAAGATGCAGACTTACTCTCACTGAATACATCAGAAAAATCAGCCAAATAATCAGGAATATCATGAGACTGGGGAGAAGTGGAGAAAACAGGAGTGTCACTAAGACCACACTGACAACCCCAACTCACCACAGACACAGATTTCCAATCCAAAACAGGATTATGAGTTGCAGCCAGGGAAAACCCAGAACAATAGTATCATGCAAATTGTGCAGCACCAAAAATTTACAATTTTCTTGTTGGTCTGGGGCAACCGCATTATCACCTGGGTCCAAAACTGGGGTTTATTCTCCGCCAAAGGAGTAGCATCAATACCCTCAAAGGGATAGGAGTCCGCAGGGGTATCATGGGAAAACCACAACGTTTAGCAAAGTCCAAATCCATCAGATTAAAAGCTGCTCCTGAATCCACAAAAGCCTTAGAGGAAAATGTAGATAAGGAGCAGATCAGAGTAATTGCCAAAAGGAACTTAGGTTGTACACTGCCCACAGCAAATGTGTGCGCAAAACGTTTCTTTAGTTTAGGGCAGACAGAAATAGTATGAGAGGCGTCTCCACAGAAAAAACACAGCTTATTACGCCTTCTAAACTCCTGACATTGCGCCCTAGACAAAACCCTATCACATTGCATGGGTTCAGACGTTTGTTCAAAAGGCGGCAACGCCTCTCGTGTAGTTTTACGTTCATGTAGACGCCGATCAATTTGAATGGCTAATGACATACTGGAGAATCATCAAGACCAGAGGGAACAGGAAATCCCACCATAACATCTTTTACGGTTTCTGATAAACCCTTCCGAAAGAGAGCTGCTAAGGCACCGTCATTCCATATAGTAAGGGCCGCCCACTTTCGGAATTTGTGACAGTATAGCTCTGCAGAATCCTGACCCTGGTTCAATGCCAATAGGGTTTTCTCAGCTTGATCAATAGCATTAGGTTCATCATACAACAACCCCAAGGCTTGAAAAAATGCATCCACATTAGTCAGAATAGGATTTCCAGGTGTCAGAGAAAAGCCCAATCCTGGGGATCGCCGCGCAGCAAGGAGATGACAATTATAACCTGCTGCACAGAGCTCCCCGATGAGTTAGGCTTCAAGGCAAGAAATAGTTTACAATTATTCTTAAAATTCAAAAATTTAGACCGATCCCCAGAAAACACATCCGGCGTAGGGATCTTTGGTTCAACAGCAGGTGATTGAGCGAGATAGGCGGAAATTCCCCGCACTTCAGCAGCGAGCTGCTCAACACGATCAGACAAATGCTTAATCTCCATCAAAGAAAAAATCCTATGGCCCAAGAGAAAAAGTGGAAAAAATATATATTAAAAAAACAATTTCTGACACTTTTTTTACAATTCTCTCCTGCTTTTTAGTACCCTAGAATCTGCGGTTTAGGCTGGTGATTCTGTTATGATTGGGTCACCGAGGAGGAAAGCAAGACCAAGCTAAGCCATAGAAAACCAGAGAGGTTGGTAACTAAGCGGATTGCAGACCCCTAATCCTATCCACACAACTAGCAGTAGCCGTGGAGCGTACCTATTATGATTCTAGATGCCTCGACACAGCCGGAGAACTAAATAAGCCTAAAGCAAGAAAGGTGAAATCTAAACTGCCCCAGAGCAGACCCCAAAGGAATAGATAGCCTGTTAAATATTAATAATCCGTTAATTTCTTATAAGACTCAGTTCTGTACATTGCTTTAGCTTACACAACATAGGCTATTTTTAAGCTTGGCTCATGGTAGAAAGACAGCTCCATATATGTAGAGACCACGTGCTTTAGGAGACGTATATAATTCATGGCTAACTGTAGAGGTCGCTCTTCTTCCCTCACCATCATGAGACACAGACGCAAGATGACACAACTCAACAGCTGGTATGTTACTTGACTACGAAGAAGCCGAACTGAGAGACAGACGCCATTTGCCATGTGAGATCCCGGAGAGAAAGTAGAATACACGTTGCTTTGGTATGAACTGATGGACAATATCTCACCTATTTTTATTCACCTGTTTTTTTGTAATAACCTTTCTTTGATGGAAGAATCCAAATAAACCACTATATTTTTATCTGGTAATTAGTCCTGAGTATTTTACAGGATAAGCATTATTTTACATTGGAGAGCCAGCCAGATCTGAATTTTTGTACTTTTTTTGCGGATTTCCCTCAACTTGCACACACGGGGGATTGGACTTTGCTAACGTCAAATCATATGTGCAAGTTATCGGGAATTCCACTACTTACAAGAATCACACAGAACCTAGAAGTAAGAATTGCCAGATAGATTGAGAAGTACTACAAGTGCCAAAGTGCCAGACGTGCTGAAACCAAGACAAGAGCCCAGCGTTGTCTATCAAAGGAACAAGCTGAGAAATTTCAAGGTAAGAGAAATGGATGTCATTAATTGTCTTGCTAAGCAGAGTAAATTGAAATTTAAGTCTGTAGACAATTCTAATTCAGAAGTTCTATGGTTAAGTTTCTATGCCGAGTGTGAACTCGAGAATCAAAGGTTAGATTCTAAGTTTTTCAATAGAGAAAGAGAGAGATTAAAAAATATTCTACAGATGGTAGATATATTTCATAGATCTGTGTCAGAGAAATCCAAAAATGATTGTTGTGATGTTCCCGAGATTCACTGTAATGTGGAGAAACAGTTACAAGTAGCAGCTATTGAAGGTGACCTTGCAGACGTGGAACAAGATGGAGAAGTAGGAGGAGACTTCAGAACTGACGTAGAGGATGTACAAGGGAAAGACGTACCACTAAAAATAGACGACTCACAGGCCCAAATCCGAAGGAAAACTTTGATAAAGATATGCCAAATAATTCCTGCTTATGACAACAAAATAGATGTTTGTAGAAACTCTGAGATTTTTGAAAGTTGTGCTGATAAATTTGATTTATCTAACGAGGAGAAGAATCAGTTGTTCAAAATGTGGATCCCTGTAAATTTTGCTAGGAGATTGTCTTTAAAGTTATCTGGTGAAACACATGAGAATTTAACTGATAAGGACAGATTAAAAATTCTCATTTTTTGTTCATCAAATGAAAATCATCCAGATATTGATATTCTTCAAAAATTAAGGATTGGTCGGAAGGAATGTATTTTTACGTTTATGTCCATATATGAACGCTTGTATAGAACGGTCATGGAGAATGTCAAAACACCGTCCCTCATAAGGAGTTTTGTAAGCAAATTTTGGTTTTTAAATCCTGCATCTCGTGTTATTGCGTCACAAAAAGATTCTTTGTTTGAATGTGCGCAATCCCTTGATTTTGCCAGAAAACACGAGAATCGTGAAAGGAAAGTAAATTGTGCTAATTTTGGGAAGACAGGCAGAGTAAAATCTTATCAGAAGCTTGTATTAGCAAAACCTTCTAAAATGAGTTTTCTTCAAAATCAACAAATATATGAGGAACAAAGGAAATCACATGTTTGTTACAAGCCCTATGGAATGATGCAAAAGATCACCGAAAAGACACAAATTGAGTTAAGAAAAATGATGAGTTCTGATCTTCTTCCTGTAACAAAGATGGCTGAATTTAACAGACAGAAACAGGTGGTGAGTGACATCATGGCCTGTAAACTGAATACTCTGCTCCAAGAATCTATCAGCTTTAAAATGGCAAGAACCTTTCAGGATATTTTTTGCAGAGAAATAAGTATGGGTTTAGGAATTGGCTAGAAAAAGTAATTATATATATATATTTTGTGTAACAGTGTTATACAATTAGTGAGTTATATGTAATTATTTTATAGAGTATAATCCTGTAGTTCTATAGTTTGTATATACATATTCATACAGTATATATAGAGTGTTTGTAGAAGTAGAAATAGTAGAACTGTATTTTTTAATGAAAATTAAAATCTACATCAGTAATAATATATAGAATTATGAATATGATATTAACCTTATTTTTTATGTTTCCTTAGAATTTTCATTTCAAAGCAGGACTTAATCGAGAAAAATTCTCTTCCAAGGATTTATGCCTTTATTTACACAGGAAGTTGCAATAATTGCATGATTTTATATATCTAACCCTTAAAAGGAAATAACTAATTGCTTTTAAAATGTTCTGGGTGTGTGCTTTACTGCATGGTTTGAATGACAACCACAGCAGGGGAATTTGAACCTTGTTCTAATAATACAAGTAGACCAGTATACTATGTCCCTGTTGCTTAGGGAAAGAATTTTTAAGGGGGTCTCAACTTTTGCAAACCAATGGAATTTTTTTTCCAGGCCTAAATGTCAAGTATAGCTATACATATACATATATTTATGTCATGTGGGGAATATTCAAAGAAATATTAAGAGACTAAATTGAAATAGTTTACAATGCATTGATAATTAGGATAATTTGGGTTAAAATACGTGTATTCATCACACCTTCGTATGTGAGGTATTTGGTTTAAAGTTAATATGTGACACAGTCTGAGTGACAGTGACTGAGTGTATGAGCAGCTGCTGAGCGAGTAATGTGATATGTTTGTGAGACCTCAGGATCCTGAATGCATGAGAGAAAGGAAAAAAAAAAACCCCCAAAGCTTTTATCTTTAGGAAATTATTAGAATATTAAGATACATAATGAAATATTATCTATACAAACATATATTTCTATATTTCTATAGTAATTATTATTTCTTGATTTAGTTAATTGTGGATAAGTGCAAAGTGCAATCGCACATCAAAATGGTTTATGCAAATTAATTTTTCCAAAGGATAATTTTATGATATTCAAATTAATTTTGATGGTTACACATCTTCAGACAAATAATGGTATAAGCAAGTATAAATTCACATAATTTATACATTAATTATTTTTAATTTTGGTTTTGATAAATGAATTATTTCATAGAACAATATTTTTTGGTATTAAGGGGGAAATATGTTTTTGATCCTGACTACATCATCACATTTGATTAATACCTCTTCTTCACACATTTTAATAGGAAAGAATATTAATAAGGTACAATGGTATAAGTATTGGGTATAATAACAAGTATTATAAAGAGTCATTTCTTTACACTAAGAGGAATTACATGCAAAGTTGCATAATTTGAATATTTTGGTAACACAAGTTTATGACAATTATGAAATAATCCAGATCATGGAAATATTAAGGGTATATGTTACTGAAGACATAACTACTCTGCATCAACATAAAGGCCTTATTCTTATTTTTATTTTTATTCTTATTTTTCATTATTTTTAATTCTTTCACCAATATTTAGTAAAGTAATATCTACTGAGAATATTGCTTCATTAAATATAGCAATTATATGGTTCTATTACTAAGGAAAATGTTTCACTTCTGAGTTATATGCAACAATTCTTTTATTCATTCATTCGCTCACTCATATATTCTTATTTTGGTTCATGGCTTTACATTCCTACATATTATTAGTATAATAAATATATTCCTTATTAATAAAGATGATAACACTGGTTACATAAAACACAGTGACACCTATGGGTTGAAAAAGGTAATTACACCTATGACATAAAAAATGTTCTATCACATGAAAAAAAATGGATAATAATGTATTATCACTTATTATTGGTTTATTATTTCAAATATTGAAATCCATATACGGTACAAATTCTGATAATAATTATATGGATATTACTGATTGCTATGGTACGCTGTGATATTATAGGATAGGAAATTACCAGATTTGGTATAGGATAGGGAATGAAGACTTCAAGCAAGATACTGATATTATGTTAATAAAGACTTTTCACATTTCTAAACTTCATTGATTCTTATCAGTTGCAAGAAGAAGAATGCCGCGATCCAGAAGTCCCAGAAGGTAACAAAGCTATGATTACTGAGTAATGAACTGTGTTAATTACAAATGCAGTATCCACCACTGACAGTCACAAGTGCAGTATCCACCACTGACAGTCACAAGTGCAGTATCCACCACCGACAGTCACAATTAAAGTGTCTAACCTGACAACCAGAGGACGATGATCCTATGATGCTGAGATGAACAGTGTTATCACGTTCTTATCAAGTTCCAGAGGTCTTCAATCACCTGAAAAGCTTCGATGAAAGCTGGTGAACAAGGAAGGTAATTATCAGGAAGCTACAACCCTGACATATGTCCTGTGCATTAGGACAAAGACTGGTTATGGTGCTATGTTTAGCAAGGAAGAGTCATTTTAACCCTTGCTTTGCTGACCAAAGACGTCACACCTGTTCAAAGACCAGTACCGATGGAGGATTCCAGAATATCCAAGGCGAGCCAATATAAGCCCAGGTTTTTAAAGATGACACTGCACAGATATTAAAGCTGCATAGACTTTGTTTTCGTATTAACATTTGAAATTATGGACTTTGATTTGATACACAACACAATTTCTATATGCTATAGAAAAACTGTATTTTTAAAAGAACCAAGAAGAGGACAGAAGACATCAAAATGAAGACCAGATGACATCAGATGATGACTGGACCTGAGATGCTTCAATTTAGACTTAGGGAAGTATAATTATACATATTTTATATAAATATTGTTCACGACTTACCATAACATGAATTCACATCAATTATGTCATTGAGTACTTATAACGGTAATCTGATATTATTATTATTATTATTATTATTATTATTATTGATATTAAATTATTTTGTCAAAGAAGAAGAAAAGAAGAAAAAAGATCATTATATTTGAGGGTTCCAGTTAATGTCTGTCTCCCTCAAAAGGGGGAATTGTTAAATATTAATAATCCGTTAATTTCTTATAAGACTCAGTTCTGTACATTGCTTTAGCTTACACAACATAGGCTATTTTTAAGCTTGGCTCATGGTAGAAAGACAGCTCCATATATGTAGAGACCACGTGCTTTAGGAGACGTATATAATTCATGGCTAACTGTAGAGGTCGCTCTTCTTCCCTCACCATCATGAGACACAGACGCATGATGACACAACTCAACAGCTGGTATGTTACTTGACTACGAAGAAGCCGAACTGAGAGACAGACGCCATTTGCCATGTGAGATCCCGGAGAGAAAGTAGAATACACGTTGCTTTGGTATGAACTAATGGACAATATCTCACCTATTTTTATTCACCTGTTTTTTTGTAATAACCTTTCTTTGATGGAAGAATCCAAATAAACCACTATATTTTTATCTGGTAATTAGTCCTGAGTATTTTACAGGATAAGCATTATTTTACATAGCCCCCAAACATATTGTCGGTGAGACAAGATGAAAACACAAACGCAGATAGGAAAATAGGCTGAGCAAACAATGGGGCCCAAACTAACTAGACAGGACAGGAAAGGAAAGACGCTGTCTGCAATCACGCAAAAAACTCTGCAAAAAAATGCCCAACACGTCTGATAGAAAAATTACTGAAGTCACTAGACTTCGCCCACTATATCAGCACTCTGTTATATTCTGAAAACAGAGCAAAGAGAGGCCAATCTAATAAGGGACTAAAACAAACTGGCACAAACAGTAACATAGATGGAAATTCAGCACAGCCCCAGCCGGGATAGAGGGAGTCGGCCGTCTTAAATCCAGTCAGAAACACCCAATGTCCAATCGTCTTCCTCATTATCAGGTGGCAGGCCTCTGTTAATTAGATCAGCTCCATTACCTCCTGTAACCACAAGAGGGAGCCCGGAAAGAGAACTCGCGACCCCTCTGTCAATACAACCATCTCCACTACCTTCACCAGCAACCAGAGGTAGGCCTGAAAGTGAATTCACAACACCGATGCTTTGGATTTTCCATTATGACTTGGACATGTAAATGGGAGGGGGGAGGAAGTCGGTATTGCATGATCTAGCAAAGAAATGCATCCTGAGGTGATGGCTTATGAGCGAGAGCCCAACTTTATTCTTTGGGTCGGTGCAATTACAGCGATACCAGATTTATGTTGAATCTGTTTTATTGAAAACAATTAGACATAACATAACATATAAGACAGCAACAAGAATTGTACACCAAACCGCACTAGGTTACAGTATAATCAGTCCCCTGTAAAGGTAAGATGTCTTCCGGCTCATATATTCGTATGCCTCGAACGAGCGGAGGTTGGCGCATATTCCTCAAAATTATCTTATGTAAGAGAATAAACAAGAATTTGTCTTCATATCTTAATAAACTCAACTGTATGAACATTCTTCATACCATAGCTACTTGTATATAATAAAACAAAATGTAAAAAGCGTCATTATGCTCTGTGTGTCCTCCAGTACATTATCAGCATCCCTAATCAAATATAAGGAGATAATAATTGCGAGCATACATAACGGCATCTTTACTTGTAACCAATGGGAGTGCACTTCTAAGACAAAGAGAGAAAGAAATTAAGAAGGGGAAAAGAAAACTCACAGGAGAGGAAGTGGGGAAAGAGGAAAGAAAGAGAGAGGGGAAGGGGAGGGGGTGAGGAAAAGCGGGCCTCGGATTTCCGAACCGACCATTAAGGAGCTTCCTCGAGTAATCGAGGGAGTTCAGAAGTTTCCTTGAATAAGATCCAAGGCTGCCACGCTTGGACCAACCGAGTGTTATCACCTTCCATTTCAGCCAATAATTCCTCCATACGGAAAATGTCTGCAAATTCCGCCAACCATTCTGCCATAGTTGGTGGTGTTGTCGTGTGCCAGTGGCGTGGGATTACCATCCGCGCCGCGGTAATGCAAAACCTAAGAAGGCTCTTCTTCTGAGTGGATATAGAACCCGGAAGAATTGATAGGATGGCAATCTGTGGGGATGGGGGGAACATATTTCCCAGTAATCTTTTGATAAGCCCGAAACACCTTTTCCCAGAAGGATCGTACAGCAGGGCACTGCCACCAAATATGGAGAAGTGTACCCCTTTCGGTCCCACAACGCCAGCAGACATCGTCTACTGACGGGAAAATAGATTTTAGTCTGACGGGGGACAGATACCACCTGGTCAGTATCTTAAAGTTTTTCTCTCGTGCGCCCCCAGCCAGAGACATTTTGTGCGTGAAGAGGTATGCTTTGTCAAGGTCTTCACCTGAAAATTTACATCCTATCTCATCCTCCCACGCTCGTATATAGCTCAGAGCCCTGTCCGAGTCTCCTGTGTGGAATTCCGGAGAGATCCCCATCGGGAAACTTCTCTCGTAAGGCATCCCAGGATGGAACACTCCCCCCCCACTAGAACCCGTCCTAGTCTTAAGTCAGAACTACTATGCCAACCCAGAAATTGGTCTCTGTGACATCCTGGGGGAAAATCCGGATTACCAAATATTGGTGTCAGTGGATTTAGGGTGCTAATACATTTATTTTTATTTTTAAAACGATTCCATATCTGTAGGACTTCTCGAGTCAAGAAGCCAGTGGATTCCTCAGATTCGTTTGCACCCAAATCATAATGTTGGATCCATGGAAGATGGCGTAATGGGATACTAAAAGATGTTTGCTCCAATTGAACCCATTGTTTAGAGCGGTAGTTGAATTGCCAGTCAAATAAACGTGCAAGTAAGGAGGCCCTATGGTAAAGTTCCAGGTCAGGGAGACCCGCACCACCTCTGGATTTTGGAGCAGTTAAGATAGAATATTTTAAACGGGGTCTAGAAGCCTGCCAGATAAAGTGGATTATCGCAGATCTGATGGTCTGGAAGAATGTCTTCGGCGGTACAACCGGAACCGCCTGGAACAGGTATAAAAACCTGGGAAGAATGTCCATCTTAAATGAATTCATCCTACCAAACCATGACATAGATTTCCGTCCGTATTCCCTCAGACGTTTCAGACTCGATTCTAAGAGGGGCACGTAGTTTAATTTGTATAGGTCAGTCATGTCAGTAGGAATTTGAACACCCAAATATTGAATGGCCCCAGTTTTCCATCGAAAGGGGAAGTTTCCCATTATGCTTGTAAGTTCTGCCTGTCCTAAGGAAATGTTGAGGGCTTCAGTTTTCTGAAAATTGATTTTAAAGTTACTGACTGCTCCATATTTTCGAAACTCCTCCATTAGTGATGGGAGAGTGATGTGTGGTTGGGATATATACAGTAAGAGATCATCTGCATAAAGAGGGGCCTTATAATGAACGCGGTCCACCCAGAGACCGTGCACACTGGAGTTCTTCCTAATCGCCACCGCCAAATGTTCCATAACTATCGCGTATAAGAGGGGCGACAGGGGGCAACCTTGTCGGGTTCCGTTCCCAATGGAAATAGGGTCTGATAAAGCCCCGTTAATCCTAACCCTCGCTGAAGGGTCAGAGTATAGGGCTGCGATTCTGTGTAGGAAACGATTTCCCAGGCCCAGCTGTTTTAGGGCCGAGAACATAAAGCCCCAGTGTACACGGTCAAAGGCCTTCTCCGCGTCAATCGATAACAAAGCCAGTGGCTTACATTTTAATTTAGCATGTGCAGTCAATATGAGAGTTTTACCTATGCCGTCTCTCGCTTCTCTCCATCGCACAAATCCCACCTGGTCCGAATGTACTACTAAAGGTAAAAGAGGAGCCAGTCGATTTGCCAAGATTTTAGCGTATAATTTTACATCGATATTGATGAGAGATATTGGGCGGTAATTAGTTACTACTTTAGGATCTTTCCCTGGTTTCGGTATGACTTTGATAAAAGCCTCTAAGGATTGTGGGACAAACGGGGTGTCGATTGCAATGGTATTGAACACCGACGTCATGATGGGGCTAAGTTGTTCATGAAACATCTTATAAAAATGAGGGGAAAAACCGTCCGGTCCTGGACTTTTACCAGTTGGGGTATTTCGAATGACGTCGTCAATCTCCTCTGGCGTAAAATCAGTGTCTAATGGCATTGTTAGGTCTGTGGCCAATGTCGGAAGGGCCGTGTCCCGTATATAAGACTCTATATGTGATTGGGAGTCCAAAGGCGATTGAGGGGGGTAATCTCCATTAATATTATACAATGTATGGTAATACCGCCGCATTATATCCAAAATTTCTGGCGGGTTCGATGTCGTCTGACCTCTATGTCGTTGGAGAGATGGAATGTATGTGGTTTGATTGCGTGGGTGTAGAAATCTAGCTAACAAACGCCCACATTTATTTGCCTGACCGTATAATATACTCTTAAAACGATTTCTATGGTGTCGGTATTTCTCATTTAGTAGTGACTTCAAATCGTCTCTACATTTAATCAGGTCAGTCATTGTCTCCGCCTCCTTAGTCATCTTATGTTTCATCTCCAACATCAAAATTTTTTCCATCAGGTCTATAATTTCCCTACTTTTTATTTGTTTTAAGCGAGATCCATGTTTGATAAATACCCCTCTGAGTACGCATTTGAGGGCTTCCCATTTGATAGGCATAGCAGTAGTGTCGTGTGCATGGTCTTGTAGGAATTCTGCTATGGTAGTCTTAATATCAGCCACGCAAGTAGCGTCCTTTAAAAGGTTATCGTTCAATCTCCACGTCCACTGTCGTACCCCTGAATCGGGAGGACTAATGTCTAGAAAGACTGGAGCATGATCCGACCATAAAAAACTGCCGATGGACGGTTTCGGATCCCAGGCCAGTGCGCAATGACTGAGGAGGAAGAAATCTATTCTGCCATAGGAGTTATGTGGTGTGGAGAAGAACGTATAATCTTTCCCGTTAGGGTTAAGTAGTCTCCAGACATCAGCAAGACGTAAATTGTGTAGGTCTTTTTTCAAAGAGGACAGTTGACGAAGAGATAGATAAGATTTTGCGGTTGTGGAGTCCAACGTGGGGTTAAGAGTCAAATTAAAGTCACCCCCTAGTATAACAACCCCTTCTGCAAAGTCAGCCATTGTCTTCAAGAAGGATCTAGCTGTCCGTATTTGGTCTCGGCTGGGGGCGTACCATCCTGCTATAGTGTATATTGTTGAAAAAATCTGAATTTTCAAAATTACGTATCTGCCCTCCGTTTTATGGAGCGCTATAGATACACCTCGGGATCGGGAGCTCAGGTTGGTACTATGAAACCAGGTTGTGTAATAACGATCGTGTATATTAGGAACATGCCCAGTTTTAAAATGTGTCTCTTGTAAAAGCAACACATTTACTCTTTTCTTATGCATGCCATATAAGATATGTGACCGTTTCTGCGGAATGTTAAAGCCTCTAGTATTTAAGGAGCCCGATATGATCTTCTGCGTGGCAGTCTTACCCGGCATTGTGGATGTAGTCCGGGGTCAAGGATGTAAATTTCACCTGCAGGGATGAGTCGGCTTCGGGGTCCAATGCCCGCTACTGAGAAGGGAGAGAAAGGCTAGGAAGAGGGGGGTGGATGCAGCAAAAGGAAAAGTAAATAAAGTTAACACAGGACAAAGAATAGAAGAAATTAACAATACGAGTGCGGATAGTCACACTCCAATAGAAAATTTAACCAAGTGGAGGAAAACGTTAATGGCTGCGTGCCTCAATGGCAAAGCAGCGTCTCCAGGGGGCACGTGTACGACAAAAGAGGAGTCGGAGATACCACCTCCCTCGATACCCGACCCCGTAATGATATAACAGTCATGTTCCTTGCAAATCAAAAATGTAACGGGTAAAGACCATATGCATCCTATCATAACTATAACACGTATGATACTCGTAACGACTCGTGATTAGCTTCAATATCGTTGAGATGAACAGTATATAAAGATACCCCATCCTGTAACTCTGAACTAGTGTAAGTTTTAGAATCCACTTCTTTTTTCAAAAACAGGACATCCTAGACTAATAATCCAATGAAGGACAAAGGACATTGCTAATTTAAGAAATATGAGCTATTTAAGAATATGAGGGGGAAACAAGGGAAGGGAGGGGAGGGAGAAAGGAAAAAAAAGGGGGGGAGGGAAAGGAAAAAATAGAAGAGGAGAGTCGGTTAATAGCATGAACATACATGAACATTAATTCGGTATTACTTATAGAAGTAACCCCTAAGATTTATCCTCTTCAAAAAAAGGGGAAAGGGAGAAAAAGGCCCGAAAAATACAGGATAATCAGTTAGCTTCTCCTTCTTCCGAGTGTATGCGGCCCTGTCCATTAGGCCATCTTCCGTGACGGCGCTGTTGTTGAGGATCCAGGCCTCTGCGGGGGTCCTCCATTCGATAAAATGATGGTAAGGATGGCCAATCAGGAATGTCCACCTCGGGTATGTCGAGGGCAGCTGAAAAAGCTGGGATACCACTAGGGTGACTCAATCGATGCACTCTGCCTCTCTTCTGAACTCGAAGACAAAATGGAAATCCCCAGGTATAAAGGTCACGCTGCCGCAGTTCATTCAAAAGGGGGCGAAGAGCTCTACGTCTCTGTAAGGTCCATCAGGACAGATCTGGAAAAAGCTGTATGCGAGAATCAAAATGGTGTATGGGCTTTGCTCTTCTGGCTGCTCCCATGACCGCATCTTTAAGTTGGTACTTGTGCACCCGGCATATCACATCTCTCGGTGGGTCTTGTTCTCCGGGACGTGGGCCTAGAGCCCTATGTGCACTGTCTATTTCCAATGGGGTGTCTTGAGGCCTATCTAATACCGTGTTGAAAATGCCTCTCAGAGTGGTATTCAGCTCCTGGGGAGGTATAGATTCAGGTAACCCCCGTATTCTTATATTATTCCTGCGTCCCCTGTTCTCGGAGTCATCCAGCATTTCTGCTATGGTCTGTAGTTAAGTACAAATATATCCCAAATACTGGAAAAAAATCTTCAAAAGCTCAACTCACTGAAAATACAATAGCAAAAAAATCTCATAAATGAGCTATTAAGCATCACAAGAGATCAAAATTGGAGTTTTTCAAGCTAAATAATTTATTTAGAATAATTAACAGAGCATAAATGCTAAGTGCAAGTTACAGCAGACATAAACACAATATAATTAGACCAGCACCTTGACAGTTAATAAAGTTTTTATCTGTATAAAACATGTAGTTTCTTTGCTTTCCTTTCACAAATAGAATGCATGATAAACAGAAAACTCCCCATTTACATAATATGTATGCCCAGATAAGGTTTTGCATACAATAAGTGCCCAGAGTAAAATGCTGAATATAAAGTGCATAAGTGCCTTGTATCAATAAGCCTGGTAGGCGTTAAGTGTACACAGAGTAAAGACTGTCTATACAAATTCCAGAGTGGGATACAAGGGCTGCATTAGAAAGTAACACTTACATGTGCTGTGTATGTCGCTGTTAGACCTGCCGCCCCACGCGCGTTACGCCGCAGCTTCCTCAGGAGGCGTGGTTTACATGTGCCCCGGATCTAGTTTATATAGTGCGGTCAGCCAATGAACCGCTTTCCCTAATAAAGCTTGTAAAATTTAGGACCTGCGCTGTAGCATCCACGGTGACGTCAATAGTATCCAGTTCTAAACGTCCACAGCATCACCAGCGCATGCGCTGTTGAGTCCCCACTATAAACAGGGAGTCTATCATCAGCGCTCATCATCAGCATGAAAGTGGCTCGAGCTGCGAAGCAGCCAGAGACAGCCACATACCAGACTGAGCACGTCAGAAGGCTCCTAGGGAGGACAGAACTGGGCATGCGCTCATGTGAGTACATGAAAATAAAATAATTATGAAGAATAATAATCACTATTTTAAGTGATAACAAGTGTTGAAAGTGAGGGGATAAAACATAATGATGCTGAAATAATTATAGCGGTGTGTATGAACCATAAAAGTGAATATGCCTGACATAGGCACACTATGCAAGCAAAACAAAAAATCCAGTCCAGTCCTGTCACACATACAATATAGTTGCACTAAAAAGCTTAATCTGGTCCGATTTTTTGGCTAGTAGTCCGCAGTCTTTTATGCCAAGGGCTCAATCACATTTGCTTATTTTAGATTCGTTTTCATTTTTTTTAAATTTGGCAGTAGATGTTCATGATTTAATTTACATGTCACTTGCAAAAAGAGAAGAAAAAGTGACCTGTAAATATATATTTTACTTTTTCTTTATTTTATTTTTTTTCTAAAATGCCCAGCATGTGGCAACAGCTCGGTATTGGTACCATTTTTACCACATAGACGTTTATTTAAGAAAAAAAACAAAAAAAAGATTTTTAATTAGTTTAAGCATGCATTTTTTTTTGTTTTTTTTTCATTTGCTTTTCTGCAAAATTGGTTAATGCTTTAACCAAAAACAAAACTACTAGATAAAAAATGGACAACGCTGAGCAAAAGGGTTACAATATGGGGAGAAATGTGGGGGGGGGGGAAATACTGCATTCGACAACACATGCCTGATCCATATTGTCAAGTGTGAGAGTAAAGCCTCAAGACATAGACAGTAGTCCCTTTGGGTGCGTCTTGCTTAGCCATTGTGCCGCCATATGGTGCTCTATAAATGGAATCCAAAAAAAATATGGATGCCATGAAAAAAATCCTCCATATGAGACCTAGAGGTGCAGAATTGGCTCTAGTTTGGCTATGATTATACAACGCTTTGCTTGTATGGAGCCATAATACAGTTGTGTGCACAACACCGTACTATCTAATATATAAAGCTCAATGTGGGAGTGTATGTACTGTATGTATGTATGTCCGGGATTGGCATCCGCACCGTCGCAGCTACAGCCATAAAATTTGGCACATTCAAGCAAAAAAGGAAGCACACTGTAGCGCCAAACCATGCAAACATGAAAAATGAATAATGAATTGCATTACTGCATTAGAAATATGAAAAATTAATAAAGTTTAGTGCATAAAATGGCCAAGTTTATGCGCTAAACTTTCTCAATTTTAACCCCACGTGTTCCAATTCACCAAACAATTTTACCCCTATCTACAAAATGGGGAAAAAGTGTATGTATGTATTGGCATCTGCACCGTCGTAGCTACAGCCATAAAATTTAGCACAGTCACACGCCTGGGCACAGAGAGCGTCATAGGCTATGTTGTGAGGCAAAATTTTAACTCCGCACATTCCAATTCACCAAACAATTTTGCCCCTATCTACATAATGGGGAAATAGTGAAAGGAAAAGTGTTGGAGGCAAATTGACAGCTGCCAGATGTGAACAAGGGGGACTTAAAGAATGAAAGCGATGGCGCCAAACAGTATATACCGTACAGTTGCTAAGGAGGGGCCCTGACATGGGATACTCACCACACACCGGGATATGAACACACACACAAAATGCGCCACACACTACCACGTGCTTCAACACATATACCACCCTCAGCACACATTTCACCACACATAAACCAACCTCGCCACATAAAAGTCCAAACACAAAAGTCGAGAGAGCAGCCAGAAAGACAGCGGGGGACGAGAGAGCAGCCAAAGAGAGAGCGGGGGACGAGAGAGCAGCCAAAGAGAGGTATGGAGCGTATGGAGAGAGAGAAGGGGAGGGGGAGAGAGAGAGATGCGTGCCGGGCACTTGTGGGGTTAAAACTCACAGTGCCCGGGCATGCGCTGTTGAAAAAGCCGGTCCGGCGCTGCAAAAAAAGTCGCAGCCTTACGGCGCATGTTTGCCGTATCCGGCAAAACCCGGAGGCCGCCGCATGTCTATCCGGCACGATGCGGCGATCATTACATTCTATGTGAAAAAACCGGATCCAATTCCGGATCCGGTTTTCACAATTTTTGGCGCATCGTGCCGGATTTAAAAAAACGGATGTGTGAAAGTAGCCTAAGCAATACTTTATTCCCACATCAGACTTGGGGGCACAACAGCAACATGGATAGTGAGCCGGGACTAGGAAGCAAGAAGTTCCCGAAGCAGGCTACAGCTGTCTGCCGTACAAGGAAAGTTCATAATAACATCGGACAGGAGGAACTCCAGTGTAACTCAGTACTGGGAGTACTTCATTTATAGGCGTTATAAGAGGAGACGTTCAGAAAGGCACATGTTGGCGGAGTGTTGGAAAGCAGTATTCCACCTGGCCTGGAGGTTGACTGAGTCCCTGACCTGGAGGACATGGCACGGAGGCAGGCACCTCTTTGCACAACAGACTGTAAGTAAAGCTTTGGAACTACATGCCCTGGTGTCCTCCACTTATTCCGGCGCCAACACACCCGACACTGCTACATCTTGGTGCCCAACACCGCCTGACCTACATCTCCCCTTGACCTCCACATCTACACTGCCCTGGGACTACAGCTTCAACTGTGGGGAGCTTTTATATCTTTGCTACACTATACCATCAGTCCCAGAGGATCTGCATGCAACGTCGGCTTAACACCTCCATTGCCGAACACCGCAGGTGGTGTCACGAACTATTCATTTAATCAACTACAATCCACCATTCAATCTCCTTTTTACTTGGGCGCGCAGGGCCATGGACCGGGTCACCGCTGCTGTGACACCTTTCCCCCTGAGTGACCGGCTTGGTACCGAGTACCCCACAGCCCTGGGAGGGCGACCCAACTTGGCGTCACGAACAGGATGACGAGACCCGATGCCATCGGGTTCTGTGTGCCTAAGACTCAAAGTTTTTGAAAATGTGCAGAAGACCCAATTTAATAGACTGTAAAATGAACGCTAAAAATGGCCGCTGGCGCGGTGAAGAAGGGCGTGACAACATGGGAGGTCCTAAGAAAAGACCGGGAACTGTCCTGGGTCTCCCCTGCCTGAATTACTATGCGACAGCGACATGGCCCACCCCCCGAGGGGTTCGTATACTGGCCTGGTATGGAGGAGTTGGAAGAAGACGCCGCCCCCAGAAGGAGGAGCGGAAGCCAGTGGCGGAAAAAAAGCCCAGACAGGAAGAAGAACGCCAGAACGCCATATTGGAAGGAGAGGGGAGGAGACGGGAGGAGGCCTGCGGATTTCGAGGAGTTTAAGCTGAATCTCCTCGGCGCCATGGCTGAAGGCTCCAAGCCAGTTTCCGAGATGAACCGCCAGCAGCTGGAGGACGAAATAGCCCAGCTGACGCGCCATCTGCAACTGAGGCAGGAGGCGCTATGGACTTTGAACCTGCAGCGCGCCCAGGAGGGGGTCTACACCTGCGGTACCCGCTACACCGGTACCCATCGCTGCTGCACCGGATCTCATCCAGGCAGACTCTGGAGCCTGCGACCGCTGCCATACCACCAGCAGCCTCCATTGTCCCCTCTCTGCCGTCACCACGGGAGGAGTTGTACGAGGCCTTGGGAGCCGAAGCGGAGGAAGAAGAGCTCCCGCCTGGACCTGACGCGGCCGCGCAGGTCCCGCCGGAGCCCCCCGTGGATCGGGAGTCGCCATCTGCTACCACTACTGCCACCGGGAGCCGCACCATGCCTGTACCGGACCCGAGACTACACCACCAGGATGTACCAGGTATATATCCCGGCCCTCCTAACGGGTTAGCCCCTGAATTAACATTGTCAGAGGCTGGCTTGCTGGAGCTCGAAATGGGGATGTTGGATGAGTCATCCGGGGGCACTAGGCTGTCGGAGATGGGGAGGTGGAAGAGGTCCCTACTGAGGAGGGTACGGCTGGAACAGGCACGCATGATTCGGCGCCTTGAGGGCTGGGACGAGTCTAGGTCACTTTGGGATAGTGAAAGGCGCCATGAGATCCCTTGGCTACTGAATCCCCGTGTAGCCGCCTACCAACGCCAACAGGCCGCAGCCTCCCCAGATGTCAGGCCATGCACCAGAGCAGCAGGACCACCCGCTAATGAGGAACAGCATCCATTGGTACCAGTTGCTACTCCTGCTGAATCACTGGTAGCCGAAACATCACCAGCAACCACTGCTATACCACCCCTGCTGTACCTCAGGCAGCAGCCATGCCAGATGAATACTGGCAATTCACCAACCTGTCAGGACACCCAGAGTATCTCCCCTGGAAGCAGCCCAAGCAACCAGCTTCCAGAACCCAGGAGGGGATAACTAGCTCTAATGTTGATTCAAACTAACTCTCGCTACCCAGGAGGGTATTAACCAAGTTTTCTATTTTTTTTCTATTGTTCAATTTTTCTATTTTGATTATGTTTACCCAGTTGTTGCCTAGTTCCATTGGCAGCCTTTACACTTGAACTGTGGAGATCATGGACGCTGAGTGATCCAGAACTGTTATGTAAATAGTTTGCACCTCTTTAGGTGCTCTCTCTTGGTTTTACATAGGAACCTCTCTTTGAAAAAAAAGGGAACTACCTCATTATAGGGACATTTCAAGACATGATGGCCGGACCAGTGTCTACAATTGCACTTATTGAAAACCAGCTGAATAGCCCGGCGTTGCCTGGGCATATTAACCAACTGTGGTTAGTTATAACAAATTATAATGATTATATTGCACATAAAAAACGTGCATCTAATCCTATACTGTGTGATACTGACTGCTGAGCCGTGTATCTAATCCTATTCTGTGTGATACTGTCTGCTGAGCCGTGTATCTAATCCTATCCTGTGATACTGACTGCTGAGCTGTGTATCTAATCCTTTCCTGTGTGATACTGCCTGCTGAGCCATGTGTCTAATCCTCTCCTGTGTGATACTGACTGCTGAACTGTGTATCTAATCCTATCCTGTTTGATACTGACTGCTGAGCCGTGTATCAAATCCTATCCTGTGTGATACTGACTGCTGAGCAGTGTATCTAATCCTATCCTGTGTGATACTGACTGCTGAGCCGTGTATCTAATCCTATCCTGTGTGATACTGGGCTCCCCCTGCAGTCTGTGTCAGAGGGTGGTTTGTGTTGGCACGGTAATAAATTGTGTTATTTCCAGCTTTTCAGAAGGACGATAACACCATAGAAATGATAAGAATAACACAGGTCTGCAAAAAAAAATTTTTCAAGAGCTGTTTTGATTATTCCACGTAATTTTTATGTTTTTGAGTGCGCTGAATCCGATAATGACCTCCGTTTTGTCATAGGGCATCACGTTTTCTGACAATTTAAGTAACTATGTTAAATAAGACAATACCTCAAAATAAATGAAAATAGACTCATAAAATTAATTTTTTATTACAAGAGTTTCATGAAAATCATTTTTTTAACTGCAATGAGCTCACTAACACACACTTCTTCCCTGTGAGGCTTCTCTTGGTACATTTACACTTGTGAGTAGCATCTGTAATGTCTCTCTGAAGCGTCCAACAGTAGTCTGCCATCATTGTAATGCTCCATCTTCCCTGGTATCTTCTTTCCATCTTTTTAAAGTCCTGGTGGAATCGTTCACCTTGCTCTAAACTCACAGCTCCCAAATTTTCAGGAAAGTTGTCAAGGTGGGAATGGAGGAAATGCACTTTCAAACTCATCAGGCAACCTAAAGCTTGAAATGCTTTCAGCATTCGTCTGATGATTTTTTTGTAGACAGAGTCTATGCTACTGCCTAAAAATTTCTCTACGACCTCTTTAAATGCAATCCACCCTTCTTTTTGATGATGCGTCATGGTATTGATAAACTCTTGATCAGCTATAAGCCTTCTAATGTCTGGTCCGACGAACACACCTTCCTTCAATTTTGCCTCCAAGAGGCTTGGAAACTTGGTGACCAAGTATTTCAAGCATTCTCCATCTTTTGGAAGTGATTTTCCGAATTGCTTCATCAATCCCAATTTGATGTGAAGAGGTGGTAGAAGAGCTTTATGGGGAGGAACCAAAGTTTCTCGGAGGACATTTTTTTCACCAACTGTGAGCACCATCGGCTGCCAATTCTTCTTGGTCCAGTGGTTTTGTCAGTCTCGACTGCCCCATAGACACAGAAAACAAGGGTATTTAGTATACCCAGCTTGTTGCCCGAGCAGCATGCACAAGACTTTCAAATCCCCGCACACTTGCCAACCGTGGTCTTCATAGTTAAGTTTACGAAGAACCAATTCTCGTAGGTTTCCTTGAGTTGTACGGAATGACCTACAGGGATGGAAGCATAAAAAACCGCCGTTGTGGAGTAAAACTGCTTTGAGACTTCTTTTTGAAGAATCTATAAAAAGACGCCATTGCGCTGAATCATATTGGATTTTGAATTGACCCATCAAACCTTCGACATCAATGCAATAAACCAACTTATCTTCCTGGGCAAAGTAAGGAATGAACTCGTCTTCACGATGTCTGAACCATGAGAAAGACACTCCTGGCAACAATAAATTCTTGCTTTTGAGCCTCGATCTGAGTAACTTAGTGGCATCTTTGGGAAGATTCAAGTCTCTTACCAAATCATTCATCTCCTCCTGGGAAAACAATTTTGTTCTTGTATCATCTTCAAAGTCAGAACTTGATTCATCATCTGGTTCAGGTATGACTCCACCTTCATCGGAGCTAGTTATCTCTTCCAAGGTAGCAGGGGCCTTGGGTACTGGTATATCTGTGCCATGGGGGATGGGATGAATTGCTGAGTGAATATTGGGGTATGAAATGGAATGCTTCCATTTTGAATTATACCCTTTCACATCGCATGAACAAAAGTAGCAATCGTCACTATGGTTCTTTTGCTCTCGCCATACCATAGGAATCCCATAACGGAAAGCTTTTTTCTTAGGCCTGTTTCACACTTCCGTTTGTGACCATCAGTCAAGATCCGCCGATTTGGAAAAAAAAACATATCCGCCATTTATCTTGGCAGATCCTTTTTTCCTCATAGACGTGCATTATCGGTGGATCTTGACGAATGGTCGTCCGTTTGATCCATTTTTGTACGGATCCGCCAAGATTTTGGCATCCGCTCAGCGGCCCGAACGGAGCATGTAACTTTTTTTTGTGTCCGGATCCGCTATTTGCCGATTTAACCCACGTTTCTGTCTGGCTGCTGGAGAAAATTCTCTCTCTCTCCTTTTCCCCAGGCGCGGTTCCTTTAAATTTTTACCTTCGGCGGATCCGTTCATCCGCCGATCCGCTGACCCCCGTTTCAGTCAGTCCGCCTGCGGATCCGTTTTCCGCTATTTGGGCAGATTTTAGCTGACAGAAAAAACTGAAGATGCCCAAGCTTTATCTTGATCTCCAAGCTTTAGTCCGAAATATGCGAAGTATATTTTTTTCACAAAGTCTGTAATATTCAGCTGTTGCTTCAACACTGTATATTCACCACAAATGTAACAGAAACTGTCAGGCGAATTAATACACTTCCGCTGAGTCATAATGCTAATTTTGGGAAACACGGTTGAATGTGACGAGCTAACACGAACTGAGATTAAAAAGTGTGAACAGGCGAGAAGCAAGATAAAACAATTGAAACAAGCCGGGGCATGTCAGAGCCCGCTCGTTCAGCTTGCAACATGTTGATGCTGGTTTCATTAGCTCACTCTGCAAGTTCTTTTCTTTGAAAGTTATATTTTTTTGGCATTGTATATCTTCAATGCATTGATGTGAATTAATTAATAGTAATTTTGACTTTCAAAACCCTAAGATAAAAAAAAACAAAAATTGAGAAAAATTTACTAAATTTGAAGAGAATTTAGCATTTTGTGGCAATCCTGACGTCCAGGATTTTTTTCAATATTTCTTTTGTTTTCAGCACATCAAAATACATGGAAATTAGATGAAAATAATCAAACAGCTTTTTAGTCGCAGACCTGTGTAATAGGTCTCAGTTACCACAACTGTCTACAAAGAAAACTGTTGCTGATAGCAACCAATCACAGCTCACATTTCATCTTTTAAACAGCTCTGGGACAGCGTGGCGAGTTTTGAGTGGCGACTTTTGTGTTTGGACTTTTATATGGTGAGATTGGTGTATGTGTGGTGAAATGTGTGCTGAGGGTGGTATATGTGTTGGAGCACGTGGTAGTGTGTGGCGCATTTTGTGTGTGTGTTTATATCCCCGTGTGTGGTGAGTATACCATGTCAGGGCCCCACCTTAGCAACTGTACGTTATATACTCTTTGGCGCCATCGCTCTCATTCTTTAAGTCCCCCTTGTTCACATCTGGCAGCTGTCAATTTGCCTCCAACACTTTTCCTTTCACTTTTTCCCCATTATGTAGATAGGGGCAAAATTGTTTGGTGAATTGGAACACGCAAGGTTAAAATTTCACCCCACAACATAGCCTATGACGCTCTCGGGGTCCAGATGTGTGACTGTGCAAAATTTTGTGGCTGTAGCTACGACGGTGCAGATGCCAATACATACACTTTTTCCCCATTATGTAGATAGGGGCAAAATTGTTTGGTGAATTGGAACGCGCAGGGTTAAAATTTTGCCTCACAACATAGCCTATGACGCTCTCGGGGTTCAGATGTGTGACTGTGACAAATTTTGTGGCTGTAGCTGCGATGGTGTGGATGCCAATCCTGGACATACACACATACACACATACATACATACATACACGCCCACATTGAGCTTTATATATTAGATGTTTGATATTTTTGAACAAAAAGCTATAAAGTGATAGTGTGTAGTGAAAGTACTAATGACAGATTTTATAAGGTTTAATTGAGGAAGAAATACAGTGAATGTTTTACAAAGTTTGAATAAAGATGTGAGAATGGAATAAAAATGTGGAGAAGATGAACCAGGCAATAGCATTTGTCACTCAGTAAAGAAGAAAGTAGCAAATGTGAGAGATGGCAGAAAAAGAAATGTGTTGCTAGCAAATGTGATACTCAAGTTAATAGTGAATTTGTTGCCATAGCACTTTGAATTAGGTAGCATAACTTTAAATATAGATAGGCAGTTAAATTGTTTGTAACATTCAAGAAACTGTGCCTCCCACATTGGGAAGTTTAGTATAAGAAATGTTCATTATGCAATATAAAATTTTTGTATGTTCCTGTATTGTCAACTTTGTTTAACTTGCAGCCTGCGGACGTGCTGTGTTTAACGGGGGGGGTATGTGGCGCCCCTGAAGCTCGGTCGCCACAGAGGTACTGCACCTCCTCCTGAGGTGTGGTGCCCCACCATCCAGGTAAGGTGGGAAGCTCCTGACCACACTCCAACACCTGCACCCAACACCACAAAGTAGTGTAGCAAAGCACCTTCGGCGGCTCCCTGCTTGGAGTATAGCAAAGCACCCATTGGTGGCTCCCTGCTTGGAACACGAAACGTGCTGGGAGGTGGAGTTGAGTTTACATTAAAAGAGCGGGAAGAGTTTAGGATTCAGCAGTTACTAGTCAGTCATTCAGTCATAGTCATTCAGTCAGTCACTGAGAGTGAGTGAGGATGCAGAAGGACAGAGAGTAAGACAGAGAGGATCCCCGGGAGAGGGATGGATGAAGTAAGTGCTGCAGCAGGCCACAGTGACCTGGGTCTGCTAGCACAAGAAAGAGACATAGAAAGGACACCTGATAGTTCCATAGAAAAAAAGGATTAGTGCGGAACGTGAGGAGTAAAAGAGAGAACATGATGTGGGTTAGAGAAGAACCCTGCCTAGGATTTCTAAGCGCAAGGCCGGGGCCCGGTCCCCGAGGTTGTATGGATACTAATGATCCTGCAGCAGACACCGGAGGAATAGAAGTTAGCAATACTTTATTCCCACGTCAGACTAGGGGGCACAACAGCAACATTGATAGTGAGCCGGTACTAAGAAGCAAGAAGTCCCGAAGCAGGCTACAACTATCTGCCGTACATGGAAAGTTCATAAGAACATCGGACAGGAGGAACTCCAGTGTAACTCAGTACTGGGAGTACTTCATTTATCGGCGCTATAAGAGGAGACATTCAGAAAGGCACATGTTGGCGGAGTGTTGGAAAGCAGTATTCCACCTGGCCTGGAGGTTGACTGAGTCCCTGACCCGGAGGACACGGCATGGAGGCAGGCACCTGTTTGCACAACAGACTGTGAGTAAAGCTTTGGAACTACAAGCCCTGGTGTCCTCCACTTATTCCAGTGCCAACACACCCGGCACTGCTACATCTTGGTGCCCAACACCGCCTGACCTACATCTCCCCTTGACCTCCACATCTACACTGCCCTGGGACTACAGCTTCACGTGTGGGGAGCTTTTACATCTTTGCTGCACCATACCATCAGTCCCAGAGGATCTGCATGCAGTGTCGGCTTAACACCTCCCTTGCCAAACAACACAGGTGGCATCACGATCTATTAATTTAATCAACTACAATCCACCATTCAATCTTCCTTTTACTTGGGCGCTCAGGGCCAAGGACCGGGTCACCGCTGCTGTGACACCTTTCCCCCTGAGTGACCGGCTTGGTACCGAGTACCCCACAGCCCTGGGAGGGCGACCCAGATACACGGCTCAGCAGTCAGTATCACACAGGATAGGATTAGATACATGGCTCAGCAGTCAGTATCACACAGGATAGGATTAGATGCACGGTTTTTATGTGCAATATAATCATTATAATTTGTTATAACTAACCACAGTTGGTTACTATGCCCAGGCAACACCGGGCTCTTCAGCTAGTATAATATAAACGCCAGCAAATCTAATAAATGGATAATTAGATACTCGTGTCCATGGGATTAGCTCAGTATTGTAGCTTCATTGATGTAAAATGGGATAAGCTGCAATAAAAAGTGCCGTCCTATGAACAATGTCTCGGTTTCTTCACACCGATTGCTGTTTTGCACATCGGCAGCAAATAAAATGTTCTTACCACCGACATTTGGTTTAAGTCCGGGATCACACATGCGAGAAACTCGGACGAATCTCGCATGTTAATACCCGGCATTGCCGCCTGCACTCGGGAGCGGAGCGTGCGGCTGCATAGCAATGTGTGATCCTGGCCTAATTTGAAAACTCCCACATCAGGTGTCTGACAGGTTCACTGTCAAGAGGGTTTCTGGGGATTCAAATCAGCAATAATTTCTTTAATGGGAAAAATAGGTATGCATTTATTTTTTGTATTTCTGAATACTCCATTTATTATCAACATTGTGAAGGTTTCTTTGTTTTTTTTTTGGTTGTTTGTGAAGTTGCCTTTTTCATATTTTACTTTATAAATAAAAATGACAGACCACAAGGCTGAAACAGTATAACATCATATATTACATGTGGGTGCAGATGAAAAGAAAACCAACACAATCAGCCCATGGAAAATCAGTGTAGGACACACTGTAATCAATAAGAAGCCGCAAAAGGAAATCAGTGCATAGATGTCCAAAGTATGATAAAATCACAAATCTTTATTAGATAACACAGGTAGAAAAGCACAAACAATGACAAACAAAGGGTGACACAAACAGAAGCAGAGCAAGAGGGCATACAGTGTCAAAAACCTCACTCTGACCCTTATCGTGAGTAAACACCTGGTGGTAAAGATAAATAAGTATCTAAGTATAAACACCCAATATATAGCAGGCAGACCAGTGAAAAGCAGTAAGGGGTAAAATCCCCAGCTGGACAGCCATATAATCAGGGGTGAAGATACAAAGACACAAAAGCAAGGTACATACCAGGAGGGGAGAGGTGAGAGACACTGAATCCAAAGCTCAGCTGACCCCGACGTACGTTTCGGAAATGATCTTCCTTCCTCAGGGGGCGTGTCAATAGGGTGTTAATTGCGGGTTAAATAGGGGAAGTAAAAACAAGCACCAATCATGAGGGGTGACGCTGACCAATCCCCCCACATCCCCCATCACTGCCTTAGCTGGCGCTGATCAGCACGGGGCCCCATGACGTCAGACGCCAGACCACAGGCAGACGGGGGCGGGACAGGAAGCGTGTCCACCCACACATGTACAGGAACAGGAAAGACGGCCGCCGCCATCTTGGATATGGGCAAAAGGCAGGAAATCTGCCAGAACTGTGAAGGGGAATAGTGAACGTCCCTGAAAAGACCTTACAAGATAGAAGCGGGCTGAATAGCGCTACAACTAATTTAGTACCCTAATATAACAATGTAGTAATGCTTCACCAATGATATACAAATTAATTAATATATAGGGGAGCGCAAATAGGGCATTAGCAAGAAATGGAAATGTAAACTAAGTGTATAAATTACACCTAGGCAGCAAGAATAATCGGTAAGATGAGAGGCAGAGCACATAATATTACAGAGTTAATAACAATAACCAGTGTTCAGTGCCCATACCTATCATATATAATCGAATACATGATTTTAAATACATAAAGCTGCACAAAAGCTGTATACGTGTCAATATATACATCAGTATACACATCCATAATATTGAGCCATAAAATACACCTATATATGGATACAGCAACATCATTAGTCCAGCATTCATAATAATGAGATGGAGAAAAAAAAAAAAAGGACTAGGGCACCACCATATTCTCCATGAAAATGTGCCATAAATTAAACTTGCACATAAATACAGAGACATTATTAAACCAACATTCATAGTATTGTGATGAAAAAAAGATGATGAGGCCTTGAAACCGCCAAATTCTCCATTCAAAATGTGCCATAGAGTAAACTGGCACATAAATACAGAGGCATTATTAGTCCAGCATTCATAGTATTGCGATGAGGGAAAAATGAGGCCTTGAAACCGCCATATTCTCCATACAACAATGGAGGAGTAGATGTATCTTCATCTTCCCAAGTAGGATATCCATCCAACCCAGCAAGGAAAGCCACAAGAAAACCATCAGACAGGTGCCTGCAATTAAAACTAAAATAAAAACAAATGTTAAAACCAAAGACACAAAGAGTCACCCAACTGGCAGCAGCAGAAAAGGGGATAGAGAGGATAATCATAAAAATGGAGCAAATGACAGACACTCATTAAGACACCTCGGATGAACCGTTTGCAACTTCCAGATCCACCTGGTTTCCAATTGACCCAGCCTTTTAGATAGGCCCCCACCTCTGATATCTATTCTCAGAGCCTCGATGCCACGCACTTTAAATAAAGATGCGTCACATTTATGATGATCTTTGAAGTGCTTGGGAATAGTTCTCAGGGTGGAGTCATCCATGTGGTCCCGTGCCGCCTGGATCCCCAACACATGCTCCCGCACACGGACCTTTAGTTGGCGTGTTGTAAGGCCAACATAAATAAGATCAGCGCCAGCTAAGGCAGTGATGGGGGATGTGGGGGGATTGGTCAGCGTCACCCCTCATGATTGGTGCTTGTTTTTACTTCCCCTATTTAAACCGCAATTAACACCCTATTGACACGCCCCCTGAGGAAGGAAGATCATTTCCGAAACGTACGTCGGGGTCAGCTGAGCTTTGGATTCAGTGTCTCTCCCCTCTCCCCTCCTGGTATGTACCTTGCTTTTGTGTCTTTGTATCTTCACCCCTGATTATATGGCTCTCCAGCTGGGGATTTTACCCCTTACTGCTTTTCACTAGTCTGCCTGCTATATATTGGGTGTTTATACTTAGATACTTATTTATCTTTACCACCAGGTGTTTACTCACGATAAGGGTCAGAGTGAGGTTTTTGACACTGTATACCCTTTTGCTCTGCTTCTGTTTGTGTCACCCTTTGTTTGTCATTGTTTGTGCTTTTCTACCTGTGTTATCTAATAAAGATTTGTGATTTTATCATACCTTGGACATCTATGCACTGATTTCCTTTTGCGGCTTCATATTTTACTTTATGCAAATAAATTTTGGTTTGAATTCTTGCTGCAAGATGGTTTGTATTCTTGTGTTACCTGGCATTAAAATTCTGGTAATGTCTATTATAAAAATGTATCCCTATCGTATAGCTATCAATGTAGTGTTGGGAGTAAGCAATGCCACAGGAGATAGGGGTTGTGACAAGAGTTGAGCGAATTTTGCAAAATTTGGTTCGGATTACGATCGCCGGCGAATATTGTATTTACAGTATTCACCAAACGTCAATGGGTCTAGAGTTGAGCGAATATGTTCGGGACTGATCGTCAAACATAAATTCTGCACGAATAGAGTACAAAAAAGCCATGAATATGGCAAACTCGGATTTGAGGATGGTTTCATATTCTCCAGTTGTAAGGCTACATGAGATGGAAAAAGCTGACCATACACATTGGGTAGCCGTGTGCTGAATGTTCGGCCAAAGGCTATCACTCCCGACTCCACATACTTGTGAGTGCTGGGGATTTTGAGATTATCTCCCCTGAGAACAAAAGTATCAGGCATTGCCGCTCCACCTGCCCGGTCCTTCTCTCTCCTATCGGGGAAGAGCCGGGAGGTGCCTCTACACATCAGATGGCCGAGCGATCCTCCCAAAATCTGTGGCTTTGACCGGCTTTCAACTAACATGTATTGGGGCTGTTATTGTGACTGTCCCAAAAAAGGTAATGGTAAACTGTACCTCCCTTCTAATGGGATGTTGTCCCTTTACCTCTATGTAGTCCACCTGTAATTGGCAAGTAACAGTTCGGTGCTCATATTCTGCTACATGTGTAAGCTATTAAAATGAGCCTTTATTAGATTTTAATAACTTCATTATTCACTATTTTGAAGTCTTTTGGGTCCTGATTTATTAAGCTGATTTCAGCAGAATTCTGGTGAAGTTGCGCAAAAATATTGCAACATTTGGAGTTTACTTTACAAGCCAGCTATGCCAATATGGACAGGGCATGGCTGCACCCACCTGCATAAAGAGTCTGACTGGGGTACATTGACGGCACCAGAATTGGGTGGATTGTACTCCAGCAATCCTCTTCTTAAACGGGCCTGCACAGCACAGTCTTAATGACTCGTGCCTTCTATTTCATTATTCATTTTTTCATTTTTTTCCCCAAGCCAAATCTAACCACTATTATTTCAGTTGCCAATACTTGCAGCAGGTCTTTGAAACCAAAATTGGCCAAGATATAAAAGTACATGCGAATAATTGCACTATGCTGGACTATGGATACACAAACACTGTATTTTTCCAGTTAATGATCTTCACTTGTAGGCTTTCCGTGAATACATTATATGTGTATCAATTTTTTTTATTAAAGTTGTGGATCATTTGAATCTTTTGTTTGTTGCAATGTAGCAACAAAACTGTTTGGGTATGACACTTGCGCACCGCAAATACTGCAGCCATAGGAGACTAGAGACGCACAGACCACAATCTCCTATATTGTGTCTGCCTCAGCTGTGGACTGTGTATTCCCCATGGGGTGTCCAGTTCAACGCTGCGGGGGAGTCAGGTGCCATTTTATTGTAGTCCAGAACTGTGCTCTTCGCTACAATTTACACCCCCATATCAACAGCTCACGTAGCTGTCGGTGACAGGAGGTCTGCGCAGTGGTTGTGAGATGTGGTGAGCACAGATCAGGAGCCTGACGCTGTACTAATATCAGGCTATTGAGCAGCTCGGTAGCCTGGGATTAGTCGTACAATGTCAGGCTGCCGACCTGTATTCACTTCAGTATTCAGAGTTCATCATCACGTTGCTGTGCTCTGAACACTGACTCAGCTCTGCTCAGTCAGTGTAAAGCCTCATTCAGATGTCCCTACATGATACATCTGAGTGAGGCTTTACACTGAGCACAGCCATGTATCTAGTCCCATCATGTGTGACGGTCTGCTGAGCCATGTATCTCATGCGGTCACTGAAACGGTGAGCAGCGCAGCTTCAACTAACAGAATCGGTGCTAACGACCGACCTCTGTGTCACTGTCCACTTGTCAATATCACTTTGCCGCCACTAACAAAATGGCTCCTATGCTTCATCCTGCCTTATCCTTTGGCAAACATCTAGAAGGCGAGGAGTGACGTCTCACACATGGAGCAGATCCCACCAATGTGTACTGCAGTTGCACTATCTCACATTACATTAAATTTTTATGGCAAATATCAGCAGTTGCCCCCCACTCCCTCCAGTTTTTCAAGTTGAAAATATGAACAAAAATTGCTATTTTATACCATTAAAAAATATACGTTTTTGCATTTTTTTTCCAATTGTTGAGAAAAAAATGGGCACATTCCCTTTAAATCTGCCAGATCCATTTATCATGTACTGTAGATTATAAAGGGAATGTTGCTGATTAAATGTAGCCATTAAAATGAACTGTTATGCTCTGACTGGAACTAATTGTTTTTTGTTCTGGCTCTGACCGCCGTGAAGCCTAAATGCCTGTAGGTCCACTCTGATTGTCACTCGGGATCAGGAAAAAACTTTATTTTTTTAATAAAGCCAATCGGTTCATGTTTTGTACTCCGTTAAGTGAATAAGGTAAAGCAAAGTTCTATGATCAACCTCCGACCCTTCCTTCTGATGTCTGCTCCTTCTGACATGGATATATTCTCAAGGTCCATACAAGAACATGTCATAACTATTATTGGCATAGTGTGTTTTTTTAACCTATGCATTGTCTTAAGCGTTCTGGGTTGACAAATAACCTGAATAAATGTTCGGCACTCCTCACTAAGGAATTTGGCAGGAGATAGCAGTAATTACATATACTACTACTACTACTTTTTGAAGCTATTTGACTATGGAGCCAGCCTGGTATGTATCTCGACCCGTGTGCCCGACCACAGACTATTTAAAAGTTATTTTTTAGCATCTCCATTTGGACTACAAGCAGTGAGCTGAATCCATTTTTTTTCTTTCTTCTTGATGGCTATAGCTTAATTACTTAATCAAAGTTCACATTGTGTCTTTGTCTACGGTTGGGGGCTTGCAGCTGAAGCCCTAGAAAAACGTTTTCCGATGTTTGTGTTAATGGAGCCATCTACTATATAATAATTCTGTCTGTCTGTTTGCAACGGAAATCCCGCGTCGCTGATTGGTCGCGGCCGGCCGGCCGCGACCAATCAGCGACAGGCGCAGTCCGGCCACAAATTGGCGCAGAATTCGAACGACGCATGCTACCGCTACCATCGGGAGATCTGCGGCTCCTGCCGCACGGATTTGCCGCAATCAGCGATATTGGCGTGGAATTTAAAGGGGATCTGTCACCCCATTTTTGGCCTATCAGCTGCAGCCACTGCCATCAGGGGCTTATCTACAGCATTCTGTAATGCTGCAGATAAGCCCCCGATGAAACCTGAAAGATAAGAAAAAAGAGTTAGCTTATACTCACCCCGGCGTTTGGTCCGGTCCGATGGGTGTTGCTGTCCCATCTGACACCTCCCATCTTCATATGATGATGCCCTCCTCCTTGCTTCTCCCTCAGTTCCTGCGCACGCATACTTTATTGGCCCTGTTGAGGGCAGTGCAGAGTACTGCAGTACGCAGGCGCCTGACCTCTCTGATCTTTCCCGGCGCCTGTGCACTGCAGTACTTTACTCTGTCCTCAACAAGGCAGATAAAGTACATGTGCGCAGGAGCCGAGGGAGAAGCAAGGAGGAGGACATCATTGTATGAAGATGGGAGGCACCGGACAGCGACGAACCACCGCCCCCGCCCCCGGTGAGTATAATCTAACGTGATTTTCTTATTTTTCAGGCTTCATCGGGGGCTTATCTACAGTATTACAGAATACTGTAGATAAGCCCCTGATTGCGGTGGCCCCTGCTTATGGGGTGACAGATTCCCTTTAAATAAACTACATACATATTCTAGAATACCCGATGCGTTAGAATCGGGCCACCATCTTGTTGATTATAATGATGTAGATGGAGTCATTGTGTGCTCTATAGGTCATAATTTTTGGCCTCATATGCCTTTTTGAGGCAGACACCAAGATGGCGTCTTGGTGCCTGCCTCAAATAGGCATATAATAATGCTAACATAGAACACTGACTCTGCCTGCATCATTATATTCAATGTTCCTGTTGGTGCGAACATCTGAATCCCATTCTATGGGGCTTCAGACACAAATACCGACAGGGCCACTGATCATAGTCCAACGTGAACAGTCTGAGAGGCACGGCACCGTATAGGGAATGTGTGTCTGACTGCAGAGCCCCCATAGATAGGTTAAGCTATAAAGGAACTTTGGGCAGTGCTTCCCCCCTCCCACTACTTCTCAGGTGATGCCATATATTAGAACGCCCACTGACCAACGGGAGAAAGGGGAAGGGGCGTCCGGCCACACCCTCAGGGGTTAAATTCTTGTGCTGGGCCGGATAATTCCTCTTCCTCCCCTGGCTGACCATTCGAAGTTTTGTCCCACCCTCCCTCCCTTATAAATTCGCAATTGTGCTGTGCGGCTATTGTATATAATGTTTATTTAAAAAAAAAAAAAAATTTTGGACTATGTTTTCATTACTTACATGATTTTGTTGTATCCAATGTCACAGCGGTAGTATGGGGGGGCAAAGGTTCGTAACCTCTCATCAGCTTCCTTACCCACTGTCAGTTATGGGGGGTTTTCGGCTCTGAGTCTGTTGAGAATTTGTATTTGCCTCTCTCGGTTTAGAATTCAATAAACTGTGACCGACCTGTTCAACCCATCCAGGCCTTTTTGTTGTTTCGTTATTATGTTATTGGTGGGAGGCGGGGAGGCACCATTTACGTCATACGGGTCTCTGCAGTCTAAGCAGGACTGTCTTAGGATGCCCAAGTCCTACTAGTTAATGAATGTCTCTAGAACCTTTTATAAGGGAATAATTGTCATGGCTAGATGATGACCAGGTCACAACATCTCCCACATCGGCAAGTATATAGTCAGTAAAGGGAAACCTGTCACCTCGTTTTTCAGCTATAAGCTGCGGCCACTGCCTTTCTACTGCATTCTAGAATGCTGTCGATAAGCCCTGAAAGGCAGTGGCCGCAGCTTATAGCTGAAAAACGAGGTAACAGGTTGCCTTTATCAATGTAAGCCTATGGAGCATCAGAACAAGGCCCCATAGGCTAGTATAATAGAAGAGACTTCTCGCTCACACCGAGAGCATAGAGTGAGCCGAAGAGTCTGGAGAGCGATGAAAGGCGATTCCGACAGCTAAATAGGAAAGGGTTATTATTTACAGTTAGAGCAGTCACACTGTGGAATGCCGACCACAAGAACTAGTAATAGCAGACACTACAACAGCTTTTAAAAAGGGCTGGATGATTTCTTCAATACACATGACATTGTGGGTTATATTTAATTTAGTGACAAAATGGACAATTGGTGGAGAAAGGTTAAACTTGATGGACCTAAGTCTTTTTTCAACCTTTGTATGTAACTATGTATCTATGACATCACATAAAAGTGGAGCTGGACAGAGCTTGATCTCAGAGAAGACAGCAGTTGGGAAGTATATTACCCCACCACACTACAGTACATACACGTTTAGTGAAAAAAACAAAACTTCATGAGGATTCTTCAAAAATGTACGACGTACAGTATTGGTATGCCATATATTTCAGAAATATTCTATTACAAAGGAATATTAATTAATTCAGAATTTTTATTTCATTTTTTTAAATTAGGAATTCCCTATCAGTATGTCTTTGGAGTGTGGGAGGAAACCGGAGTACCCGGAGGAAACCCACGCAAACACGGGGAGAACATACAAACTCCTTGCAGATGTTTTCCTTAGTGACATTTAAACCCAGGATCCCAGTGCTGCAAAACAACAGTGCTAACCACTGAGCCCCCGTGCTGCCCAAGTACAGCTTTGATGACTTGCTGTAATAGATGTATATGGTGCCCTAAAGACAAATTGGACAAATGCATCTTCTGATGCTGCGAGCGGCCCTGGATAATCCACGCCGACAGGATGATATAATCCGGCGGAAGATGGATCCTAGGAGAAGAGATATAAAACTAATTTAAGTAATGGGACTCCGTATTAGAGGATACTGCTTTGGTGTAATTGTGGCAGGACGGTAGAGAAATCTTATCCGTGCAGAGGAACAGGATCATTGTCACTCATCATACATGTGACAATCCCACCACTGACAGAAAACATCTCCACATGAATTATTCTCACTGGCCAACATCAAACAACATAGACCTTATTATCACACTTACGTCTTCTAGGTTCTCGCTCTTCTACTATTTTGGCATTTTGCTCTTCTACCAGTTTTATTGCAGAGTTATTTTTCTTCTCAACTAGAAATTCATATAAAAAGTGAAAAAACAAGTCAATGATCATTGTCAGTCATCATACATGTGACAATCGTACCCACTGGGAGTTAACATCTCCTCCTCGTGACTAATTCTTAATCGCCGACATCAGACAACATAGACCTTATTGTCACACTTACCACTGCTAGGTTCTGTCTCTGGGACTATTTCTGGGTCTTGATCTTCTCCCAGTCTTAGTGCAGATGTATTTATTGTCTCAACTGGAAATTCATGTAAAAAAGTAAGAAAAACAAGTCAATGATCATTGTTAGTCATAGATGTGAAAATCCCACCACTGACATATAGCGATGAGCGAGTGTGCTCGTTACTGGAGTTTTCCGAGCATGCTCGGGTGTTCTCCACATGTATTCAGGTTCTCTAGCAGTCTCAAATCATGCAGCTGCGGGGACTAAAAGTTGATTTCCGAGCACGCCCAAACTACTCAGAGAACACCCGAGCATGTTGGGAAAACTCGAGTAAAGAGCACACTCACTTATCACTACATATAATATATCCTCCTCATGAATTATTCTCAGCTGCCGACATCATACAACATAGACCTTATTGTCACACTTACCTCTGCTAGGCTCTGTCTCTGCAACTATTTCTGGGTCTTGTTCTTCTCCCAGTTTTAATGCAGATGTATTATTGGCCTCAACTGGAAATTCATATATAAAAGTAAGAAAAACAAGTCAATGAATATTGTCAGTCATAGATGTGAAAATCCCACCATTGACATATAGTGATGAGCGAGTGTGTTCGTTACTCGAGTTCTCCGAGCATTTTGAGGGTGCTCATGAATTAAGTTTTAGTCCCCGCAGCTGCATGATTTGCAGCTTCTAGACAGCCTGAATACATGTGGGGATTGCCCGTTTTTTTGGAAATCCTCACATGAATTCAGGTTCTCTAGCAGTCTCAAATCATGCAGCTGCGGGGACTAAAGCTTGATTTCCGAGCATGCCGAAACTACTCAGAGAACACCCAAGCATGTTCAGAAAACTCGGGTAAAGAGCACATTCGCTTATCACTACATATAATATCTCCTCCTTGTGAATTATTCTCAATCGCCGACATCAGACCACATAGACCTTATTGTCACACTTACGTCTGCTAGGCTCTGTCTCTGCCACTATTTCTGGGTCTTGCTCTTCTCCCAGTTTTAATGCAGATGTATTTTTTGCCTCAACTGGAAAATTATATATAAAAGTAAGAAAAACAAGATAATGATAATTGTCAGTCATAGATGTGAAAATCCCACCACTGACATATATAGCGATGAGCGAGTGTGCTCGTTACTGGAGTTTTCCGAGCATGCTCGGGTGTTCTCCACATGTATTCAGGTTCTCTAGCAGTCTCAAATCATGCAGCTGCGGGGACTAAAAGTTGATTTCCGAGCACGCCCAAACTACTCAGAGAACACCGGAGCATGTTCGGAAAACTCGAGTAAAGAGCACACTCACTTATCACTACATATAATATATCCTCCTCATGAATTATTCTCAGTTGCCGACATCAGACAACATAGACCTTATTGTCACACTTACGTCTGCTAGGCTCTGTCTCTGCCACTATTTCTGGGTCTTGCTCTTCTCCCAGTTTTAATGCAGATGTATTTTTTGCCTCAACTGGAAAATTATACAAAAAAGTAAGAAAAACAAGTCAATGATAATTATCAGTCATAGATGTGAAAATCCCACATTGACATATAATATATCCTCCTCCTCAATTATTCTCAGTCTCCGACATCAGACCACATAGACCTTATTGTCACACTTACCTCTGCTAGGCTCTGTCTCTGCGACTATTTCTGGGTCTTGATCTTCTCCCAGTTTTAATGCAGAGGTATTTTTTGTCTCATCTTGAAATTCAGATAAAAAAGTAAGAAAAACAAGTCAGTGATCATTGTCAGTCATAGATGTGAAAATCCCACCATTGACATATAATATATCCTCCTCCTCAATTATTCTGTCTCCGACATTAGACAACATAGACCTTATTGTCACACTTACCTCTGCTAGGCTCTGTCTCTGCGACTATTTCAGGGTCTTGATCTTCTCCCAGTTTTAATGCAGAGGTATTTTTTGTCTCATCTTGAAATTCATACAAAATAAGTAAGAAAAACAAGTCAGTGATCATTGTCAGTCATAGATGTGAAAATCCCACCATTGACATATAATATATCCTGCTCGTGAATTATTCTGTCGCCGACATCAGACAACAAAAACCTTATTGTCACACTTACCTCTGCTCGGTTCTGTCTCTGGGACTATTTTTGGGTCTTCATCTTCTCCCAGTTTTAATGCAGATGTATTTATTGTCTCAACTGGAAATTCATGTAAAAAAGTAACATATAATATATCCTCCTTGTGAATTATTCTCAGTCGCTGACATCAGACCACATAGACATTATTGTCACACTTACCTCTGCTAGGTTCTGTCTTTACTACTATTTCTGGTTTTTGCTCTTCCAGTTTTAGTGCAGATGTATTTTTCATATGAACTGGAAAATCATACATAAAATGAAGAAAAACAGGTCAATGATAAACTCCTATAAGATTAGAGTCTTATCTTTATGGTTGCTGCTGCCGGATTGCTATGAGCGCAACCCTGTGGTCGGCGTTTATAGCACACCTATAATTCTGCTACATAGAGGTGATCTATGCATCTCTTCTATGTAGCAGAGGTGATCGATTTATGGCAGTTTCTAGCCTCCCACGGAGGCTATTGAAGCATGCCAAAATAAAAAAATTGTTTTAAAAATATTAAAAAATGTAAAAAAACAAAAGTTTAAATCACCCCTCTTTCGCCCCATTCAAAATTAAACAATAAAAAAAATCAAACCTACATATATTTGGTATTGCTGTGTTCAGAATCGCCCGATCTATCAATAAAAAAAGGATTAACCCTATCGCTAAACGGCTGAGCGAGAGAACAAATCGAAACGCCATAATTAAGTTTTTTTCGCCACCGCAATATTGCATTAATATGAAATAACAAGCGATCAAAAGAACGCATCTGCATAAAAGTGTTATCATTAAAAACGTCAGCTCGGCGCGCAAAAACTAAATCCTCACCCAACCAGAGATCCCAAAAAGTGGAGACGCTACGGGTCTCAGAAAAGGGCGCAATTTATTTTTTTTTTTTGCAAAGTTTGGAATTTTTTTTCACCACTTAGATAAAAAAGAACCTAGACATGTTTGGTGTCTATGAACTCGTAATGACTTGTAGAATCAAAGTCACAGGTCAGTTTTAGCATTTAGTGAACCTAGCAAAAAAGCCAATCAAAAATTAAGTGTGGGATTGCATTTATTTTGCAATTTTACTGCACTTGGAATTTTTTATCCTGTTTTCTGTTACATGACATGGTAAAACCAAAGATATTGTTCAAAAGTACAACTCGTCCCACAAAAAATAAGCCCTCATACGGCAATATTGACCTAAAAATAAAAAACGTATGGCTCTGGAAAGAAGGGGAAAGAAAAACGAAAACGCAAAATCGAAAAAAAGATTCGGGCGTTAAGGGGTTAAAACATCTGTGGCACATTAAGGGTATATATAGGGTTAGTTTGGGGCCTGATTGAGCCATGGGCAGAGCATTCATGATCAGTATCAGGCACCAGACTGTATGGCCCCTTATACCTTTTAATGCGCAGCACATAAGAGTGAGAATTTTATACAGTAAAGTGTTGGATTGTTGATTATAAAAAGCAGTGATTTTCTGAGCCCTCATGTAACATTTACATTACACCTTATGATCAGTGGCGACAACAAGATGTCCTATAGACCTGCACATACCTGGCAATATGGGAGAGGGTGACTTGTTGTTTTCAGTAGTGAAGCACTGATTATCACCATCATTTCCAGTTGGAGAAGATTCTTTCTGCCTGTTTAGTAGAAAAAAAAAAAAAATTACACGTGAAAGCAATGAAAAATAAAAAGACTCCTTTTTTATGGGCAATTAGGACACTTGGACAAAATGAAGGGTATACCTTGCACAGGACTGCCTTCTGTCAGCAAGAATGAAGAATAACTAGTAATAAAGGGCTTTAATGAAATGGAAATGAAAGGCTGGTCATAATGATCAACTGTTATCACCAGCGTTATCACAAGCCAGACATTACAGTGATGATCAATCATGGGGGCGGTGAGTTCTGGATTTAGTATTGTGTCATATGCGTCTTGTATTTGGTATTCTGAAGATATGTCAGTACTATACCCTGTAATAATCTACTCACACGTCTGAGTGTTTTGTGCTGGTCTCTAGAGAGCAATCTGGAGATGGCTCATGATGTTCATCTCTCATCATCATGGTATTGGGGTCATATAGCTAAAATACACAGAGTAAAATTAATTATATATATAGTATTTTCATACTATTATAGTTATAGTTTTGTGGATTTGCTGATCATATACATACCTTAGAAAGTCTTTGAGAAGATGATACATAGTTTAGACTTTCTGGCCAATCACTGACCTCCTCACTTGTGTCATCCTCATCTGAATCCATATGTTTGGGTCTCTCAATGCCAGCTACAAAGTACAAGTATTATCAAAGATTATTAATATAATCACAGACAGTCACCAAGTTATTACTAATAATGATGGGAACATATTGTCACATAAAATGAAAGACAAGACAAATGGCAACTTTAACCAGATGACGTCTCATTCTACTTACTGAGAAAGTAGCGGGTGTCCTCCTCTGATGTAATATCTGGCCTTAACGTTGGCATATTTTGAAGGTTCTCAAAGTCTAACTCACTCAGGAATGGATGACTCTTGATTTCATTTGCTCCTCCTGGAAACGGAAGACAAGAAAAAAGTGATCCAGACAATGTTAGGAAGACTGTACATTTTACGTTAATCTAAACTGAAGATATATCAGATCCAAAATATACTGTAAGTCATGGCATGAAGAATGGGGAATGGACAAGACGATAACGCAGAGACCTCAGTGTTTATCCTCATGGAAATGATCTATTTGTCAGGTCACAGAGGAGCTATAAGTCATTATTAATACTACTATATATATTACCTGTCCCGAGTCTATGTGTTGGATCTTTTATGAGTAGCTGAGTAATGATGCTTTGCGCTTTGGGATGAATAGCATGCTTTTTAAATTTCAAAGTGATGTCATCTGTTATGTAAAAAGTAAATATTACAGAAAAGAAAGTCTCTACATTTACTATCATTTAAAAAACTCATCAAAAGCAACAAGTAACTAAATCAAAGAATGAACATAGCAACTGAACCAAATTACTGTGGCATCACACAGCATTCAGAATATTTTACTTACCTGTGGTGATACTGTTAAAAATAATACTTTTGTATCTTCCTTTAAATGGCACATCACCAGTAAGAAATTTATACATGATGATCCCTAGTGACCACCAGTCAATAGGCCTTCCGTAGCGCTCCCCTAAGATGACTTCTGGGGCTATATAATGCAAGGTGCCAATCTTCTGAAAACCAACAGAACAATAAGAAGATGATCAATGAAAATAACTGTGACAAATAATATCAGTGGAAAAGTTTTCTATGTGAGAAAATATCAGAGAAGCAGAAATAGATCAGATCTGTAAAGAATAAGTTTTTTATGTATAGCTAACCCCATCATCAGGAAACTCTCTGGTGATGTCTTCAGTTTGAGCCTTGTAAATGTCTGATGTTGGTCTCATGAGTCCGAGTTTTGAAAGCCCAAAATCGGTGACTTTGATATGTCCAGTTGATGATATCATGAGGCTGTAAAAGAAAAGATATTGTCAGCCCTAAGTAATAACCCATAGACTGTATACCAAACTATAACTGTCTCCCTTTATTATACTGCAGCGTTCACTTACTTTCCAGGCTTCAGGTCTCGGTGAACCACACCATAGCTGTGCAGATATTCCACAGCAACAACCGTTTCTGCAAGGTACCTGCGGGCCCAGGCGAGGGATAAATGACCATATAACTTTAAGAGACTGCCACAGTCTCCTCCTAGAGCAGAAAGCAAATATGACAGGTGAGGGTTTGTTACAATGTAAGTTACACATGATGAGTGTGAATGAGAAATAAGCTGAGACATTGGGGCAGGGAGTCAATCATAGAGATACACTGTGTACTGTAGAGCGTATACTGTATACTGCAGAGTAATCCTATACAAAAAGAGAGCTGAGATCTTCCCCCTGCTGGTAAACTCTTACATTGCACTGTCAATCTCTGACAGCGGCATTTACAGCAGGTGACCTGGAGGCGAGCTGCTCTAAGCTCTCATCGCTCCCATTCCATGTCAGTGGTTTGCTATGGCTGCTGAGTGTCTGCGGAAGACTACTATCCTTGCCACTATGGTACTTCTGTGAAGGTCAGTGTATAGCTTGGCTTCATAGTGGACCAAGATTTTCACCATATTCTGCAATGCCCATATTGCAGTACATAGTAATTACGATTATATAATCACAAGTTCAGGTCCCTTATGGAGACTAAAAAATAAAATAACAAAAATATTTGGGGAAAGAAAATTTTATATAAACATCACTTTTTCTCCATTCAAAATAAATAATAAAAAAACAAACTCAGATGGAATTGCAGTGTTTTTGTTGCCCCAACATCAGAAAAAAATGCAATAAGAAGCAATGAAAATTATTATCTGTCAGAAAGATGTAACCTTCCTAAACTGTTCTTCTGAGCATGTAGAATAATGAAATATAAATACATTGGTAGCTTTATATGTTTAAGCAGAAATGGGCTGGATAGAGATACAATGGATATGTCTTACCTGCTTCAAAGTCCATGACCATACACAGATGTTGTTTAGTTGGGAAGGAACAAAGCGTGGAGACAACAAAGGGACAATCAGCGAATATTGCGATGTCCCTTTCCTGATAGGCCATTTCAAGATACTCTGGATCCTCCAGGTTACCCCTTGCTTGTTTCTTCATGGCGAATACCTTGTTTGTGTCTTTATGACGCACTAAGTGGACGGCCCTGTAGAGGAGAAAAATCCATAATTTATACAGAATTCTTACTAACAGTCTGTCTATACTGTATGTCAAATGATCTTCTGTCCTAATAGTTAATAGTGATTAATAGTGATGAGCGAGTATGCTCGTTATTCGAGTTTTCCGAGCATGCTCGGGTGTTCTCTGAGTATTTTGGCGTGCTCGGAGATTTCGTTTGTGTCGCCGCAGCTGCATGGTTTGCGACTGCTAGACAGCCTGAATACACGTGAGGAGGAATGCCTGTTTGTTAGGAAATCCCCACATGTATTCAGGCTGTCTAGGAGCCGCAAATCATGCAGCTACGGCGACACAAACTAAATCTCCGAGCATGCCAAAATACTCAGAGAACACCCGAGCATGCTCGGAAATCACGAGTAACAAGTATACTCACTCATCACTAATAGTTAATACTGGATGTATGGCCGTCACTAGAAACCAATGTCTGGAAATACACAAAATTACTCAGCATAAATGATCACTTAGGGCTCATACTCACTTACGAGAGACTCGCATGATTCTCGTGCTAGTCTCTCGCATGAAAACCCGGCACTACCACTGGCACTGGGACCGGAGCGTGCGGCTGCATAGAGATACATGTAGCCGCACACTCCAGTCCCAGTGCCGGCAGCTGTGCCAGGTTTCCATGTGACACTGGCACCAGAATAGTGCGAGTCTCTCGCAAGTGAGTATGAGTCCTTATGGGAGGTTTTCATACATATCACATCATAACTGAGGTGAATCGGGACAAATAGATGTGGAGTAGATGACTAGATGTAGATTAGATCTAGTGCAAAGTGGTACCGATAACAACAGCTCAACACACAAAAAACATGTCCTTACAAAGCTCTATGGGATGAAAAAATAAAAATGTTACAGATCTTGGAATACAGTAACATTTAGATGTGGACTCATATACAGGAATTTCCCTAAGGCAGGACATATAGACTGAGGCATCATCATAAGGAGTTTGGGAAAAATGAAGATTATACATAACGCTCACCCAAAACCTCCACTGCTGATCTCTTTGATCTGGGTATAGTCGCTCTTACTTGGTTTTCTCATAGGGGTCAATGATCTGATCACGGCCTAGAAGAATAAGAAATGACAATAAGACATATAAGTTGCAGGAAGATAAAAGCTGCAGATGCAGGAACTTCTCTACATTATGTCCCCGCTGATTACACTGCAGCAGATGTAGAGGACATGATACCAGCAGGACGCTCCCCAGACACTATTATATTATAGGGATATCCTCCATACACATGTATCATTGTACTGGAGGGGATGGTAAGGGACATCACACAGAGGAGACAGGAATAATAATAGGTCAAATCTACATTCATTAAGAATAGAGTTAACCCACTGTACTCTGGGGTGTAACATGTGATGTGTAATTCATACCCCGTTATCTGATGATATACAGATGTTTTCTCTGATACTTACACTGGCAGATTCGGGGATCTCTGGTGTCTCAGATATTCCACCGTCAGCAGTTGCCGGCTCAGTTGTCTCTAATATAATGATAAAATAATGAGACATCATGTATTAGACTATATCAGAACTTAATATATAACACATTGATATAAGGAAGGAAAGACAAGTATATGGTATAATACTAGTTATATGGATATTCTGCACATACTGTATATACTTATGGCACATCCATAGATAGATATACTCTGCCATAAATGTGTGATTGTTCGGGATCTGACAGTGACTTGGATGGGGACCTTGTGATGTCCTCTGTGCATTTTGGGGCTGAGAAGATCCCAGAAGAGAGAACCAGAGGGGTTTTCAGAATTGCATGAGCCCTCTCCATTACAGTCTACAGGAGGTTCAGGAGCCGTCACCGGCCTCATACAGAGGATGAAGAGTAAATTTATATATTCTCTGGTGTCTCCATAATATTAATGTTTGTAGGAATGCGAGATGATCAGCTTACCTTCAATCAGATCACTTTTTAGCCCTGGCTCACTGGTATTGGGGTCAGAGATATTTCGGTGTTGCCCCTCTTTGGAGTCACCGGCCGGTGTTTCCTGATGGATATAATATGTGCAATTAATATAACAACTCACAAATACTAAATTACAGTACACAAAAGACAGAATGGACTAAACCTGGATTAACATAATTGCGGGGAATATACACGGCCGCTCCGTCCAGTAAATCCACTTATAAATATATAAGGGACTTGTATATACAACAGTTTTCCAATAACATCTATTACCAGAACTGCAGCATTTACAAGAAGGAAGATTGTGAAGATAAAGCGAGACCGATGTGATATGAAAGGTCCGCACCACTGAGCACAGTACAGACTGTCACCACAGAGGATGGAGCAGAGACAGGCTGCCATAAAAGATCCTGTATCTGCCTGGAGCGGACAGGGGGCTTCTATAATGAGAAATATGACAATCTGCTATATGACTAGTAATCTGGAGAAGATCAGACAAGAAAGACCTGAGATATAGAAGATGACGGATTCTTACCAAATGCTTCAGTGGGCGGGCAATAAACTCTAGTACATACAGGAAATGTTGGGCCAATTGTTTAAAAAAGGCCAAATCTCCACATTGGGATTTTTCTTCAGCCTATAAAAATGGAAATAAACAAAAAAGGAAAATCATGAGAGAAAGTAGAGAATATAGGACGCTATTTATGTCACCATTTTACTAGTGCAATCTACAGCTACATTTAATACATATATGGATATTTCTTATAAGCTATAAATTATATTGCTCTTGGCCAAACTACATGTTTCATGTAAATAAACTTGTATTTTATAAATATTATTCATTATTGTTTCATGTGCTGTGAATATCATTCATTATTATTGTTATATGCTTTGCCCAGATTGTCTGTTACCTGTTGTACTAATGTCCTGATGTTCATCTGTAAATGCTCAAGATATTCTGAGCTAATACGACCTTGTTGGTGTTTGGTCAGGCAGTCTCTCACTTGCTTCACAACTAGCCGGTAAGTGAAGCTGAGGACGCCATCGGGTACTGGTAGCACATGGGCAGGGGCATAGATGGTAAGAATCCCCTGGAGTAGTGCCAACTCCTCAAGTTTATCTGAAGAAATTCCAGACATTTCAAAAAAATCCAAGTGCAGTCAGTATATCACCAGCTTCATAGCCAATCACTGACAACAATGACACCTGGGCAGTAAGCACTTGGGTAGGTAGTGGTGGTGCATTATGATGTCATAATGGAATCTTGTGGTGGAATGTTAACATGCCATCAGTGATGTCATCATGGAATCCGGGGATGGAATCTTAACCCAGTTACAACTTTGAAAGTATAGTTACATCCATGGTTGTGTCTCTGTCTTTTTTTAGGCAGCACCAGAGCCCGCATCTCTACCCGTACATGACAGCTGATGTGATCAGCTGTCATGTCCTGCAAATAGATGCAGATGGATTTTGGCTGTCAACCACTTAAATGCTGCTGTCAATCACTGACAACTGCATATCAGACGTGCTATCCGAAACCGTGTCACAAGTCTCGCTCAACAGCGCCCTTGTCACATGATTCTGGGGTTGCGATGGGTTATCATAAAAGCCGGGGGTCTGCAGAAGACCAGTGTGCCTGTCCATTGATCTTCTTTTAGGAACACCGACTCATGGCCGGCGTTCAGATGTTTTTCCCACCACTTAATTAAAAAAAGGACCTATACATGTTTGGTATCTGCATTCTCGTACTGTCCTGTAGAATCATATTACCAGGTCAGTTTTAGCATTTAGTAAACATTTTAAATTAAAAAAATTTGTGGAATTGCACTGTTTTGCAATTTCACAGCACTTGAAATTTTTTCCCCGTTTTCAAGTACAATATATGTAATCTATGGTGATATTTAAAACTACAACTCAGCCTGCAATAAACAAGCCCTCATAGGCTATATTGATGGTAAAAAATGTTCTGGCTCTGAGAAGAAGGGGAGCAAAAAAACGAAAGCGCATAAAATGGAAAATCGTAAGGTGGTGGTTAAAGGGGCATCTCACCATAAAGGGAAGTTGCCTAGAAACATTCTAGTAACAATTAAAGTGGCAACATAATTTGTTGAGCATCAGAACCAGAATCAAGGATAGAGGGAAAATCATGGCTTTGCTCTTCTTATCAGGCTTTTACATCCGTCTTTCCCCCAAAAAATTATTTAAACCAGGTTTTGGATGCTAAATATTCTTTACATGTGTAAACATTTACTTTTTCTTCATATTGTGACCAGGGTGGACTGGGAGTAAAATTCAGCCCTGGCATTGTAGAGCATGCGGGCCCACGCTATCACCGCCCCTCCCAAGCTTGTATTTTATGAATATTATCCATTATTTCTTTATATGCTTTGCCCAGATTGTCTGTTACCTGTTGTACTAATGTCCTGATGTTCATCTGTAAATGCTCAAGATATTCTGAGCTTATACGACCTTGTTGGTGTTTGGTCAGGCAGTCTCTCACTTGCTTCATAACCAGCCGGTAAGTGAAGCTGAGGACGCCATCGGGTATTGGTAGCACATTGTCAGGGGCATAGGTGGTAAGAATCCCCTGGAGTAGTGCCAACTCCTCAAGTTTATCTGAAGAAATGTCAGACATTTCAAACAAATCCAAGCGCAGTCAGTATATCACCAGCTTCGCAGCCAATCACTGACAATAATGACACCTGGGCAGTAAGCACTTGGTTAAGTAGTGGCGGAGCATTATGATGTCATAATGGAATCTTGGGGTCGAATGTTAACTTGTCATCAGTGATGTCATAATGGAATCTGGTGATGGAATCTTAAAGGGACATCTCACCATAAAAGGAAGTTGCCTAGCAATAATTATTGTGGCAATACCATAGGCTGAGCATCAGTTTCAAACTCAGGCATGGAGGGAAGAACCAGATTTCATAATAATAATATTGCGATATATAGTTAAGTTCTCACATTGAATATTTTCACTGCAAAGAAAACACATTTTCTTACAGTCCCCACAAAGTTGATGGGATTTCTAGAAATCTCATGCCCACTGTGATTTTTTATACCCTGTATAAAATGACCTGCGGTGCGTGTGTTTGAAATCCACAATATACAGGATACATTTTTCTTGTGATTACGCTGAGATTTATATGCAGATTTTATCTATAGAATTGCATTAGATGAGGAAAATACGTAGGTAAAAAACGCAAAATGCATAAAATCCACACATGACTCTTTCAGTAAACCTTTGTTAAAGCCGAGTACCAGGAAGTATCAAAATTAAAGCAGATTTATTCAACACATAACATACTAAATTAACCAAAAATCACAGTCAAAAAGATACAAAAATAGGTGGAAAATGCAGCAGAAAATCTGCGACATCAAAAACTCACCAACTACTCTTCACGGGAACTTAGCCTACCAAACAAATAGCACCAGAGCAGATCAAAATATTACCAGCATATACAGTAGTGATAATACCGCCATACGGATCTTGTCCCGCAAAAAACAAGCCACATACAGCATCATCAGCAAAAAATAAAAGTTATAGCTCGCAGAATAAAGCGATGCAAAAATAATTATGCTTTATGTAAAATTGTTTTCATTGCATGAAACCGACAAAGCATAAAAAAACCACCTAAATGAGGTATCACTGTAACCGTACTGACCCGAAGAATAAAACCGCCTTATCAATTTTACCGCAGATGGAACGGTGTAAACGCACCCCCCCAAAAGAAATTCATGAAATGCTGATTTTTGTTCAATCTGCGTCACAAAAATCGGAATAAAAAGCGATCAAAAGATGTCACGTGCCCGAAAATGGTACCAATAAAAACGTCAACTCGTCCCGCAAAAAATAAGACCTAACATGACTTGGTGGGTCAAAATATACAAAAATTAAAGCTCTCAATATGTGGTGATGCAAAAACTATTTTTACAATAAAAAGCGTCTTTTAGCGTGCGACAGCTGCCAAACATAAAAACCACCATAAATAGTAAATGAACCCCCCGTTATCACCCCCTTAGTTAGGGAAAAATAATAAAATTAAAAGAAAATGTATTTATTTCCATTTTCCCGCTAGGGTTAGGGCTAGGGTTAGGGCTAGGGCTAGAGTTAGGGCTGAGATTACGGTTAGGGTTGTGTTGGGGTTAGGGTTGGAGTTATAATTGGGTGGTTTCCACTGTTTGGGCACATCAGGTGCTCTCCAAATGCAGCATGGCGTCTGATCTCAATTCCAGCCAATTCTGCGTTGAAAAAGTCAAATGGTGCTCCTTCCGTTCCAAGCTCTGCCATGTGCCCAGTGTTTTACCCCCACATATGGGGTATCAGCCTACTCAGGACAAATTGCAAAACAACTTTTGGGGTCCAATTTCTCCTGTTACCCTTAGAAAAATAAAAAATTGGGGGCAAAAATATGATTTTTGTGGAAAAAAATGATTTTTTTATTTTCACGCCCGGGCGTTATAAACTTCTGTGAAGCACTTGGGGGTTCAACGTGCTCACCACACATCTAGATAAGTTCTGTGGGGGGTCTAGTTTCCAAAATGGGGTCACTTGTGGGGAGTTTCAATAGTTTAGGTACATCAGGGGCTCTCCAAACGCACATGACACCCGCAGACCATTCCATCAAAGTCTGCATTCCAAAACGTCACTACTTCCCTCCTGAGCCCCGACGTGTGCCCATATAGTCGTTTTCTCCCACATATGAGGTATCAGCGTACTCAGGACAAATTGGATAACAACTTTTGGCGTCCAATTTCTCCTGTTACCCTTGGGAAAATGAAAAAATTGGGGACTAAAATGATCTTGTTTGTGGAAAAAATGCGATTTATTTATTTTCATGACCGGGCATTATAAACTTCTGTGAAGCCCTTGGGGGGTTCAAAGTGCTCACCACAATCTAGATAAGTTCCTTAGGGGGTCTAGTTTCCAAAATGGGGTCATTTGTGGGGGGTTTCCACTGTTTAGGTACATTAGGGGCTCTCCAAAGGCAACATGACACCCGCAGACCATTCCATCAAAGTCTGCATTCCAAAACGTCACTACTTCCCTTCCGAGCCCTGACGTATGCCCATACAGTAGTTTTCTCCCACATATGGGGTATCAGCGTACTCAGGACAAATTGGACAACAACTTTTCAGATCCAATTTCTCCTGTTACCCTTGGGAAAATAAAAAATGGGGACTAAAAGATCATGTTTGTTGAAAAAATAAGATTTTTTTATTTTCACACCCGGTCGTTATAAACTTCTGTGAAGCACTGGGGGGTTCAAAGTGCTCACCACACATCTAGATAAGTTCCTTGGTGGGTCTAGTTTCCAAAATGGTGTCATTTGTGGGGGGGGTTTCACTGTTTTGGTACATCAGGGGTTTTCCAAACGCGACATGGTGTCCGATCTCAATTCCAGCCAAAAACGTCAAATGGCGCTGCTTCCCTTCCAAGCTCTGCCATGCGCCCAAATAGTGGTTTACCCCCACATGTGGGGTATCAGCGTACTCAGGACAAATTGCACAATAACTTTTAGGGTCCTGTTACCCTTGGAAAAATAAGAATTGAGGGTGAAAAGATCATTTTTGTGGAAAAAATATGATTTTTTAATTGTACGGCTGTACGTTATAAACTTCTGTGAAGCCCTTGGGGGTTCAAAGTTAACACCACACATCTAGATAAGTTCCTTGGGGGTCTAGTTTCCAAAATGGTGTCATTTGTGGGGGGTTTCCACTGTTTTGGTACATCAGGGGTTATATATATACTACATTCATACAACATACATGCATACTACATACATTCTACATGTATACTACATTCATGCAACATACATACATACTACATACATGCTACATATATACTACATTCATACAACATACATACTACATACATGCTTCATATATACTACATTCATACAACATACATACATAGTACATACATACTACATACATACATACTGCATACATACTACATACATACTGCATACAATACATTCATACAATACATACATATAGACATACAGTACATATAACATAGAGTACATACTCACCATCACTTGTCACTTTGATCCCCGAAGCCAGTGTCATCTATGAAAAAATATGAAAATAACAAACAAGCCATATACTCCCTGATCCGCAGAAATCCACGAGGGTCCCACGCCGATCTCCCGTGGAGAACAGCAGCATCAGCTGATGCGACCGCTCTCTAGGGGCTTCACTAATCCAATGACGGGAGGTAGGTATCCTTCAGCACTGTATTCCTCCGCCACCGTAAAAAAATAGTCCCTAGTCTCACTTTTGGCATTGCTGTGTGAGAAAGTTCCCATGCAGCTTTTGCCATAAAGTGAGACCAGGGACTATTTTTTTACAGTGGCGGAGGAATACAGTGCAGAAGGATACCTACCTCCCGTCACTGGATTCCTGGAGCCCCGTAGAGAGCAGTCGCATCAGCTGATGCTGCTGTACTCCACGGGAGATCGGCGTGGGACACGCATGTGTTATGACTGAGTCACCGTAGGAGGCAGACACAAAAATAGAAGCTACGTCCAGAAAACCAGAGAAGTTGGCAACTATCAGATTGCAGACCCCTGAACCTATCAACACAACTAGCAGTAGCCGTGGGGGGTTCCTACGATGCCCTAGACCCCTCGATCACAGCCGGAGAGCTAAATAGCCTAAAGACAGAAAAGGATATCTAAACTGCCCCAGAGCAGACCCCAAAGTAAAAGGCAGCCCCCAACATATAATGATGGTGAAGCAAGATGAAAAAACACTCACACAGATAGAAAGATAGGCTGAGCAAATGATGGGGCCCAAGCCAACCAAACAGAACAGGAAGGTTGCTGTCTGCAATCTGCCAAAACCCTGTCAAACACATAAGCCAACAAGCTGATATGGAAAAAGACCCTGAAGCAGCTAGGCTTCAAAAACTAAATCAGCACTCAGGTATTTTCAGAAGACAGAGCTAAAGGAATTCAGCACACCCCAGCAGGGAATGGCAGAAATCCAGAAAAACAAAGCAAAACAAAGTCAAAGCACAAATGCAAAAAGCCGAGCAGAAAACTTAGCTTTAGAAGAGCAGGAATTCAGACTGGTCTTCAAGGATCCCACAGAGAAATCACCCGCAGGGCAGAAGGGCGTTGGCAGCCTTATATCCAGTCAGTAACTCCACTCAGCCAGTCATCATCATCAGGCTCAGGTGTTTGATAATCAGGATCACTACCTTTCTTTACCAGAAGAGGGAGTTCCTCGGGCCTCAGTAGTGAAGGGGAAAATGAACTCACAACACGCGTGGATTTCTGCGGATCAGGGAGTATATTGTTTGTTTGTTATTTTCATATTTTTCCACAGATGACACTGGCTTCGGGGATCAAAGTGACAAGTGATGGTGAGTATGTACTCTGTTATATGTACTGTATGTCTTTATGTATGTATTGTATGAATGTATTGTATGTATGTAGTATGTATGTATGTATGTACTATGTATGTATGTTGTATGAATGTAGTATATATGAAGCATGTATGTAGTATGTATGTATGTTGTATGAATGCAGTATATATGTAGCATGTATGTAGTATGTATGTATGTTGCATGAATGTAGTATACATGTAGAATGTATGTAGTATGTATGTATGTTGTATGAATGTAGTATATATGTAGCATGTACTGTATGTAGTATGTTGTATGAATATAGTATATGTAGCATGTATGTAGTATGTATGTATGTTGTATGAATGTAGTATATATGTAGTATGTATGTATGTTGTATGAATGCAGTATATATGTAGCATGTATGTAGTATGTATGTATGTTGTATGAATATAGTATATATGTAGCATGTATGTAGTATGTATGTATGTTGTATGAATGTAGTATATATGTAGCATGTATGTAGTATGTATGCTGTGTGAATGTAGTATATATGTAGTATGTATGTTGTATGAATGTAGTATATATGTAGTATGTATGTAGTATGTTTTTTTTTACATTCAACACATTAGCCAGATGATGGAACTACTACTGTCCCATCATTGGCCAATGTGTCAATCACTGTCATTGTAGCAGGCATCGCCCGATGGGACTTGTAGTCCCATCGGACGATGCCTGCACACACAAGACCCCCGGCAGGCCCGCACAGACCATCGACAGCCGGCACAGGCCCCCGAGAGGCCCGCACAGACCACCGGCAGCCGGCACAGGCCCACGGCAGCCGGCACAGACCACAGACAGCCGGCACAGGCCCACGAGAGGCCCGTACAGACCACCGGCAGCCGGCACAGGCCCCCAACAGGCCTGTACAGACCCCCGAGAGGCCCGTACAGGCCCCCGACAGTCGGCACAGACCCCGAGAGGCCCGCACAGGCCCCGCCCGCACACACAGACACGCACAGTGTCCGCCCACACACCGCCCACACTCTTCCCCCTTCCCAAACAGGATGTACAAGGCAAGAAAGGGTTTTTTTTAATTCCGATATTTCTGTCCCATTGACTTGAATGGGACTTCCGGTATCGGAATCGGCGATACCTGATACTTTTTGTGTATCGGGCCGATCCAATCCGATCCGATATTTCTGAATATTGGATGGTATCGCTCAACACTAGTTACTATGGACGCTGTATATCTATGAGTAGCGGTGGCCATGTTTTAACTGTAATGCGCAGTATGCCTGTCATTATGTTACTAGGGATGCTTTGTATTTATGAGCGGTGATGATTACTTCTTGTTTGTCACGCGCTATTAGGGCCTGGTCTCCTGTTTTCACACATATTGCAACGATTCACAGCTTATAATGATATGGTTTTGATTAAATGACGTATGAGGTAGAATAGGATGGGAGGTTCATCATGGTGATTGTTAAACACACCCTTCCGCTTTGATTGGCCAGTTTTGCTATATCCGATGTGCGATTGGTTGAGTTTGGGTATATATACTTACCTGTCTCCTATAGGCGCCACCCCCTGATGAAGGCTAAGGGTCGAAACACGTGTTGGGGAGGGCGGCTGTCCAGATCAGGTGCAGTGTAACTTGTAAGTTATACCTTATACTTACCATACTCTTTGATGTCTAACGCTGTTTTCAGAAATTTTCCTGGTCCATGACATAAACTATGCATATACTGACACCTATTGGTGCTATTGGGTATTATTCCCATTATTCACATGGTATATCTATGCAGTGACACATATGGTGTTCACTATTTTTGCACTAATATTGCATTTTAATACCTATATATTTTTTGCACTTTATATACGTTTTCTTATTTGTATAATTATGATGCACACCTATAGGGAATTGATATAAAATTTTTACTAATTTGTATGCACCTTACTTATGAATATACACTCACTGGCCACTTTATTAGGTACACCTGTCCAACTGTGTGTTAAGACTTAATTTCTAATCAGCCAATCACATGGCGGCAACTCAGTGCATTTAGGCATGTAGACATGGTCAAGACAATCTCCTGCAGTTCAAACCGAGCATCAGTATGGGGAAGAAAGGTGATTTGAGTGCCTTTGAACGTGGCATGATTGTTGGTGCCAGAAGGGCTGGTCTGAGTATTTCAGAAACTGCTGATCTACTGGGATTTTCACGCACAACCATCTCTAGGGTTTACAGAGAATGGTCCGAAAAAGAAAAAAAATCCAGTGAGCGGCAGTTCTGTGGGCGGAAATGCCTTGTTGATGCCAGAGGTCAGAGGAGAATGGGCATACTGGTTCGAGCTGATAGAAAGGCAACAGTGACTCAAATTGCCACCCGTTACAACCAAGGTAGGCAGAAGAGCATCTCTGAACGCACAGTGCGTCGAACTTTGAGGCAGATGGGCTACAGCAGCAGAAGACCACACTGGGTACCACTCCTCTCAGCTAAGAACAGGAAACTGAGGCTACAATTTGCACAAGCTCATCGAAATTGGACAGTAGAAGATTGGAAAAACGTTGCCTGGTCTGATGAGTCTCGATTTCTGCTGCGACATTCGGATGGTAGGGTCAGAATTTGGCGTAAACAACATGAAAGCATGGATCCATCCAGCCTTGTATCAACGGTTCAGGCTGGTGGTGGTGGTGTTATGGTGTGGGGAATTTTTTCTTGGCACTCTTTGGGCCCCTTGGTACCAATTGAGCATCGTTGCAACGCCACAGCCTACCTGAGTATTGTTGCTGACCATGTCCATCCCTTTATGACCACAATGTACCCAACATCTGATGGCTACTTTCAGCAGGATAATGCGCCATGTCATAAAGCTCGAATGATCTCAGATTGGTTTCTTGACCATGACAATGAGTTCACTGTACTCAAATGGCCTCCTCAGTCACCAGATCTCAATCCAATAGAGCATCTTTGGGATGTGGTGGAACGGGAGATTCGCATCAGGGATGTGCAGCTGACAAATCTGCGCCAACTGTGTGATGCCATCATGTCAATATGGTCCAAAATCTCTGAGGAATGCTTCCAGCACCTTGTTGAATCTCTGCCACGAAGAATTGAGGCAGTTCTGAAGGCAAAAGGGGGTCCAACCCGTTACTAGCATGGTGTACCTAATAAAGTGGCCAGTGAGTGTATATTATCATTTTGGTTTTTAAAAATTTTTTTTCACTGTTGAGATATATATATATTTGTTAGCACCATTTACTGCAATAATATGTCCTTATGAAATGGATAGTACTGCCCTCTTATGTATATTTTTATATTATAAAACACTGATGCTTTGCCACTTTTAAAATACCTCAAGTACCTTTATTTATAAAATAATAAAGTATGTATATATTTACATTCAGGACTTATGGTCAGTGTGTTCTTGTGTGTTGTGCTGGCTCACACCTTGAACCTGGTGGTGCAGTGCTTCCTAAACAATTATCCAGAGTTAACATCCCTGCTCCATAAGATGCGAAGACTGTGCTTGCATATCCGTCGCTCGCCCGTAGACTCCAGTCGTATGCAGAGGCTGCAGCGATCGCTCCACCTCCCCAAGCACTGCCTAATCAGACGTTGCAACAAGGTGGAACTCCACCATGCACATGGTGGAGAGGCTGTGCGAACAGAGGCAGGCTATAATGCATTTGTGGGAGGATACACGGGCAGGCAGTTTGAGGGCAGACATGGAGTTGTCGGGTTTGCAATGGTCCAAGCTGAAAGACCTCTGTAAAGTCCTTCAGTGTTTTGAGGAATGCACACGGCTGGTAAGCGCAGACGACGCCATCATAAGCATGAGCATACCACTTATGCATCTGCTCATGCAAACTTTGACGCACATTAAGGATCAGGCGTCTGCAGGAGGAGGAAAAGGAGGAGGAGGAGGAGGAGGGAAGCCTTGATGACAGTCAGCCATTGTCTGCTCAGGGAACTGTACTGGACGAGGTGGAGGAAGAAGAGGAGGAGGAGGAGGATGAGGGGGATGATTATTTTGGGGAGGAGGATGCTTCTCGGGGGGCAAGAGAAAATGTTGGCTTGCCCAGGTCATGTACAGGGTTTGTGCGTGACTGGAGGGATGTGGATTTGGCAGAAAGTGCTTCTCCACCCACCACTGTCAGTGCATCATTGACACCTGGAACATTGGCCCACATGTGTGATTATCTCTTGCGGATCCTAAAAAGGGACCCCCGCATTGTCAAAATTATGAAGGATGACGACTATTGGTTGGCCAGCACTTCTCCACCCACCACTGTCAGTGCATCATTGACACCTGGAACATTGGCCCACATGTGTGATTATCTCTTGCGGATCCTAAAAAGGGACCCCCGCATTGTCAAAATTATGAAGGATGACGACTATTGGTTGGCCAGCATCCTCGATCCATGCTATAAAGGCAAATTACAGAACATCATACCACAGGAGAACCTAGACCTAATACTGGCGAACAAACAAGCAACTCTGGTAAACCGTTTGTAAGAGGCATTCTCAGCACACAGCAGCGGTGCAGGTTCTACCACGAGCCGTACTGGGCCAAATAGAAGAGGTGTTCGTGGTGCACACAGCCGAACTGGCGTTGGAGACAGGGGTTTCATGACCATGTTGTGGACTGATTTCTCGAGGACCGCTCACATGACTGTTAATACTGAATCGATTGCAACAGACAGGAGACAGCAGTTGTCAACTATGGTTCAAAATTACCTCTCCTCCCCTATCGATGTTCTCCCTCACAGTTCATTCCCCTTTGACTACTGGCCCTCTAAACTGGACACCTGGCCTGAATTGGCACAATATGCCTTACAGGAGCTCGCTTGCCCTGCTGGTAGTGTGCTATCAGAAAGAGTCTTCAGTGCTGCTGGATCAATCCTGACAGAAAGAAGGACCCGGCTGTTGACCCAAAATGTTGGTGATCTCACCTTCATTAAAATGAACCATGCCTGGGTTTCAAAGGATTTTGTACCACCTTCCCCTGATGAATTGAAAAAGCAGGTAGTCATATACAGGATATTTCCCAAAGAGTGTATTACATAAACACAATAGAACCTCACAAAAATCCCTCCCAACTCACCCCCCACCCTCACCCGAAAAAACACCTCTCGTCTCTCCCGATGCATTTGATCTCTCATAGCTACAATTTTTGGGTTATATCCTCCTCAATGCTCTCATCCATGTTAATCTAGGAGGTGCCAACCCGGGTGTGTCCAACCAAGGTGCCCACATATCTTCCCATTTCTTAGTTGTTCTTCTCTTTTGATACACATATTTTTCCATATCCATATTATTATTAACTGCATCAGTAACTTCCATGATTGTGGGTATGGAAGATCTCTTCCAGTGAGCCACCACCCTTTTACGAGCTTGATATAATATTCGTGAGACTGCCTGCTGGTGCTTCTCCGAAAGCGGCAAAGTCTCCACCCGCCCCAGAAGAGCCATTTTGGGGTCTAGTACCATTTGACATTGATAGACAGTATTAAGTAAATCATTCACACCTCCCCAAAACCTACGTAACCGAGGACAGTTCCAGGTCATGTGTATCAGATCAGCTTTAGGCGTTCCACATTTACAACAATCTGCCTCTCTAGCATAGCCCATTTTCAACAGCCATACAGGGGTTCGATAAACTCGATGAAACAAATAAAGATGCGACACTCTGAGCCTCGCTAACCGAGACTTTCGTGACTTCTTGCAATGCATTCTCCCATTCATCATCTGTTAAATCACCTACATCAACTTGCCACTTATTCTTCAGTGTCTCCAAACTTACCACTCTCTTTTCCAACATGGTTGCATATATCATGGATATAATACCTCTTGATCCTCCTCCCATCACTACTCTATCCAACAGCGGAGTTTTAGCTGGATTACCTAGTGGAGCGAGTCACTGTTGTGCTTCACAAGCATGTCTCAGCTGGAGATATTGAAAAAATCTTTTATTAGGGATGGAAAATGTCTGTTTGAGATCCTCAAAAGATCGAAACTAACCTTCCGAATAAAGCTGTGATACTAGTTTAACCCCTTCATGACACAGCCTATTTTGACCTTAATGACCTGGCCATTTTTTGCAATTCTGACCAGTGTCCCTTTATGAGGTAATAACTCTGGAACGCTTCAACGCATCCTAGCGATTCTGAGATTGTTTTTTCGTGACATATTGGGCTTCATGTTAGTGGTAAATTTAGATCGATAATTTTTGCGTTTATTTGTGAAAAAATCAGAAATTGAAAATTTTCAAATTTTGAATTTTTATTCTGTTAAACTAGAGAGTTATGTGACACAAAATAGTTACTAAATAACATTTCCCACATGTCTAATTTACATCAGCACAATTTTGGAAGCAAAATTTTTTTGTTAGGAAGTTATAAGGGTTAAAAGTTGACCAGCGATTTCTCATTTTTACAACAAAATTTACAAAACCATTTTTTTTAGGGACCACCTCACATTTGAAGTTACTTTGAGTGGTCTATATGGTAGAAAATACCCAAAAGTGACACCATTCTAAAAACTGCACCCCTCAAGCTACTCAAAACTACATTCAAGAAGATTATTAACCCTTTAGGTGTTTCACAGGAACTAAAGCAACATGGAAGGAAAAAAAGGACATTTTAATTTTTCCAACAAAAATTTTCTTTCAGCATCAATTTTTTCATTTTTCACATGGGCAACAGGATAAAATGGATCATAAAATTTGTTGGGCAATTTCCCCTGAGTACACCGATACCTCATATGTGGTCAAAAACCACTGTTTGGGCGCACGGCAGGGCTCAGAAGGGAAGGAGCGCCATTTGACTTTTTGAATGGAAAATATGCTGGAATATTTAGCGCTTGCCATGTCGCGTTTGGAGAGTCGCTGTGTGCCTAAACACTGGAGCTCCCCCACAAGTGATGCCATTTTGGAAACTAGACCCCCCAAGGAACTTATCTAGATGCATAGTGATCACTTTGAACCCCCAGGTGCTTCTCAAATTGATCCGTAAAAAAAAAAAGTACTTTTTTTCACAAAAATTATCTTTTAGCCTCAGTTTTTTCATTTTCACATGGGCAACAGGATAAAATGGATCCTAAAATTTGTTGGGCAATTTCTCCTGAGTACACCGATACCTCATATATGGTCATAAACCACTGTTTGGGTGCACGGCAGGGCCCGGAAGGGAAGGAGCGCCATTTGACTTTTTGAATGGAAAATTAGCTCCAATCGTTATCGGACACCATGTCGCATTTGGAGAGCCCCTGTGTGCCTAAACTTTGGAGCTCCCCCACAAATGACACAATTTTGGAATCTAGACCCCTTAAGGAACTTATCTAGATGTGTAGTGAACACTTTGAACCCCCAAGTGCTTCACAAAAGTTTATAACATAGAGCAGTGAAAATAAAAAATCATTTTTTTTCCTCAAAAATGATTTTTTAGCACGCTATTTTTTATTTTCACAAGGGTAACAGGAGAAATTGAACCAAAAAAGTTGTTGTCCAGATTGTCCTGAGTACGCTGGTACCCCATATGTGGGGGGGGGCACTGTTTGGGTGCACGGCAGGGCGCAGAAGGGAATGAGTGCCATTTGACTTTTTGAAATGAAAATTAGCTCCAATCGTTAGCGGACACCATGTCGTGTTTGGAGAGCCCCTGTGTGCCTAAACTTTGGAGCTCCCCCACAAATGACCCCATTTTGGAAACTAGACCCCCTAAGGAACTTATCTAGATGCATAGTGAGCACTTTGAACCCCCAGGTGATTCACAGAAGTTTATAATGCAGAGCAGTGAAAATAAAAAATCTTTTTTTTTCCTAAAAAATTTTTTTTTAGTTGGCAATTTTTTATTTTCACAAGGGTACTAGGATAAATTGGACCCCAAAAGTTGTTGTCCAGTTTGTCCTGAGTACGCTGGTACCCCATATGTGGGGGGGAACCACTGTTTGGGCACACGTTGGGGCTCAGCAGGGAAGTAGTGACATTTTGAAATGCTGACTTTGATGGAATGGTCTGCGGGCATCATGTTACATTTGCTGAGCCCCTGTGTGCCTAAACAGTAGAAACCCCCCACAAGTGACCCCATTTTGGAAACTAGACCCCCCAAGGAACTTATCTAGATGTGTGGTGAGCACCTTGAACCCCCAAGTGCTTCACAGAAGTTTATAATGCAGAGCCGTGAAAATAAAAAATCATTTTTTTTCCCTCAAAAAAAATGAATTTTAGCACGCAATTTTTTTTTCACAAGGGTAACAGGAGAAATTGGACCCCAAAAGTTGTTGTCCAGTTTGTCCTGAGGACGCTGATACCCCATATGTGGGGGATGACCACTGTATGGGCACACGTCAGGGCTCGGAAGGGAAGTAGTGACGTTTTGGTATGCAGACTTTGATGGAATGGTCTGCGGGCATCATGTTACATTTGCAGAGCCCTTGATGTGCCTAAACAGTGGAAACCCCCCACAAGTGACCCCATTTTGGAAACTAGACCCCCCAAGGAACTTATCTAGATGTGTGGTGAGCACCTTGAACCCCGAAGAGCTTCACAGAAGATTGTAACGCAGAGCCATGAAAATAAAAAATCTTTTTTTTTCCTCAAAAAATGAATTTTTAGCTCGCAATTTTTTATTTTCACAAGGGTAACAGGAGAAATTGGACCCCAAAAGTTGTTGTCCAGTTTGCCCTGAGTATGCTGATACCCCACATGTGGGGAGGGACCATTGTTTGGGCACACGTCGGGGCTCGGAAGGGAAGTAGTGACGTTTTGAAATACCGACTTGATCGAATGGTCTGCAGGCATCATGTTACGTTTACAGAGCCTCTGATGTGCCTAAACAGTGGAAACCCCCCACAAGTGACCCCATTTTGGAAACTAGACCACCAAGGAACTTATCTAGATGTGTGGTGAGCAGCACTTTGAACCCCCAAGTGCTTCACAGAAGTTTATAATGCAGAACCGTGAAAATAAAAAATATTTTTTTTACTCAAAAAAGGATTTTTTAGCCCGCAATTTTTTATTTTCACAAGGGTAACAGGAGAAATTGGACCCCAAAAGTTGTTGTCCAGTTTGTCCTGAGTACACTGGTACCCCATATGTGGGGGGGAACCATTGTTTGGGCACACGTCTAGGCTCGGAATGGAAGTAGTGACGTTTTGAAATGCAGACTTTGATGGAATAGTCTGCGGTCGTCATTATGTTTGCAGAGCCCCTGATGTGCCTAAACAGTGGAAACCCCCACAAGTGACCCCATTTTGGAAACTAGACCTTCCAAGGAACGTATGTAAGATGTTTTGTGAGCACTTTGAACCCCCAAGTGGTTCACAGAAGTTTATAATGCAGAGACGTGAAAATGAAAAAATCATTTTTTTCCACAAAAATAATTTTTTAGCCTCCAATTTTTTATTTTCCCAAGGGTAACACGAGAAATTAGTCCCCAAAAGTTGTTGTGCAATTTTTCCTGAGTACGCTGATACCTCATATGTTGGGGTAAACCACTGTTTGGGCACACGTCAGGGCTTGGAAGGGAGGGAGCACCGTTTGACTTTTTGAACGCAAAATTTGCTGGAATCAATGGTTGCACCATGTCGCGTTTGGCGACCCCCTGATGTGCCTAAACAGTGGAAACCCCTCAATTCTAACTCCAACCCTAACCCCAACACACCCCTAACCACAGCCCTAACCCTAACACATCCCTAACCACAAGCCTAACCCTAATTCCAACGCTAACCCTAATTCCAACCCTAACCCTAACCCTCTTTCCAACCCTAACCCTCTTTCCAATCCTAACCCTAACCCTCTTTCCAACCCTAACCCTCTTTCCAACCCTAACCCTAACCCTCTTTCCAACCCTAACCCTAACCCTCTTTCCAACCCTAACCCTCTTTCCAACCCTAACCCTAACCCTCTTTCCAACCCTAACCCTAACCCTCTTTCCAACCCTAACCCTCTTTCCAACCCTAACCCTAACCCTCTTTTCAACCCTAACCCTAACCCTCTTTTCAACCCTAACCCTAACCCTCTTTTCAACCCTAACCCTAACCCTAATGGAAAAATAAAAATAAAAATATTTTCTTTATTTTATTAGTTGTGGGGTGATAATCGGGGGGTTTATTTACTTTTTCTTTCATTTTGATCACTGTGAGAGTGATCAAAATTAAAGAATTGAATCTGCAGCCGGCAGATTCGGGCGGGCGCACTGCGCATGCGCCCGCCATTTTCTAAGATGGCGGCGCCCATGAACCGGACCCGCCGGACACCGGGAGCGACACTGGGACTTAGAAGGTGCCGGGGGAGGTGAGATGCGGTGAGGGGGTTATCGGAAGCTGGCGGGGAGCAGAGGGAATGGGAGGGGGGCAGATCATGACAGCGGCGGCAGATCGCCGCTGTCATTCAGTTGCGGGGGGGGCGATCGCCGCTGGGGGGGGGTGGAATCGGTGTCTCCAGCCATGTCCGATGCTACAGCAGCATCGGCCATGGCTGGATTGTAATATTTCATCAATTTTCATTGATGAAATATTACTATCGCTCTGATTGGCTGTTTCACTTTTAACAGCCAATCAGAGCGATCGTAGCCACGTGGGGGCGAAGCCACGCCCCCTGTGGCGAAGAACAAAGCCCCCTGTATCTGCGGGTCGGGTGACCTTTCAGTGACCTAGGTCACCCGACCCGCAGGGGGGCTTTAAAGTCATGACGCCACATAGGCGTCATGGGTCGTTCTGGCACGACTCTTCATGACGCCTACGTGGCGTCAAAGGTCGTGAAGGGGTTAAGCCCTCTCCTCTCCCATAGTTCAAACCCTCTAATTTATTTAGCTCTGTACATGTCAAGTTTCTCCAGATCAGGGAATGCGCCGTGACTCCCTGTATACCCAATATTTCTTTGACCGTGTTCCATACCTTATCCATGTACTTCATTATCGGAGTATTGATAGCTTGACCCTGACGGAACTGCACTGAGTCTAGTGCCTGCAGCAGTAAGTCCCTTCCCACTACGCATGTAAGCATACATCACGAGGAACTTCACATGAAGGAATCCTCCTCCCCCATCCTCTAAAATGTTGCAACTGGGCTGCAAGATAATACAGAAACGGGTCAGGAACCGCTAACCCCCCCAGTTCTTTAGATGTACGCAAAACCTCCAACCGAATTCTAGGAACACTCCTCTTCCAGATAAGCTCTCTAAATATTCTGTTTATCTGATAAAAGATTCGACCAGGAATCCAAATGGGCGCATTGTGGAGGGCATACAAAGCTTGTGGCATGAGAACCATTTTTACCAGGTTTGCCCTTCCCACCATACTCAGTGGTAACTTGCACCAGTCATTTATTTTTTTTTTAAATTTAGCAAGTAGCGGGGTAATATTTAAATGCTCAAAATCTTGTATATTATATCCAAGATGAATAATGGAGAATTGGGCTGAAAAATGGCAAATGAGGTTTAACACAGATAAGTGTAAGGTTATGCACATGGGAAGGAGAAACAGATGCTACAATTACTTACTAAATGGGAAACTGCTTGGGAAATCAGACATGGAAAAAGACTTAGGCATCTTAGTCAATAAGAAGCTAAATTGGAGTGCCCAGTGTCAGGCAGCTGCCACCAAAGCAAATAGGGTCATGGGATGCATTAGAAGAGGTCTGGGGACACGAGATGAAAACATAATTCTCCCTCTGTACAAATCACTCGTCAGACCACCCTTGGAGTATTGTGTGTAATTTTGGACGCCGGTGCTCAAGAAAGACATTACTGAACTTGAAAGGGTTCAAAGGCGGGCTACTAAAATGATAAATGGAGTTGGTTCACTACAAAACCCAGAAAGGTTATCAAAATTAGGTCTATTTACTCTAGAAAAGAGAAGACTTACTGGAGACCTAATATATATGTGCAAGTATATCAGAGGGCAATACAGAGATCTCTCCAATGAACTGTTTGTACCAAGGACTGTGACAAGAACAAGGGGGCATTCTCTTCGTTTGGAGGAAAGACAATTTCTGCACCAGCATAGAAGAGCGTTCTTCACGGAAAGAGCAGTGAGGCTCTGGAATTCTCTTCCTGAGGAAGTGGTGATGGCCAACTCACTGAATGAATTTAAGAAAGGAATGGATGTTTTTCTTGTGAGTAACAGTATAGAAGGTTACGAATAACATAATATTATAGGTAGATGGTTGACCCAACTTAGGGGAAGGGATTTTTTTCCCTATGGAGAAAATTGGCTTCTACTCTGTGGGTTTTTTGCCTTCCCCAGGATCAACAATGCAGAACAGCTGCACTAAAAATAGGCTGAACTAGATGGACATAAGGTCTTCCTTCAGCCTTCAAAACTATGTTAGGCTGGTTTCACATTTGCGTTTTTTTTCGCGGTAATTTAGCGCTAAATAGCGCATGCGTTTTTTTTTCCTATACTTTGCATGGGATGCGCTTATGTGCGCATACACATGCGTTTGTACGCGTTTTACCGCGCATGCGTTTTTTTGTGGTAAGCGCTCGGGTGCACAAAATGCAACCTGTTGCATTTTTTGGTGCGTCCGACTTGCCTCAAAAAAACGCATGCGCGCAATGCGTTTTTTTACAGCAAGACACCCATTATAGTCTATGGGTGCGCATATGTGCGCATTGGCATGCTTATGTATGCGTTTTTTTGCACATGCGTTTTTTTTGTTAACCATGGAATTTAGGGGTTTGGGTTAGAGTTAGGGTTAGTTAAGGGGGTTTAGGGTTAGGGTTAGGGTCAGGGTCAGGGTTAGGGTTAGTTATGGTTTAGGGTTTGGGTTAGGGTTAAGTATGGTTTGGTTAAGGTCAGGGTTAGGGTTAGGGTTAGGGTAAGGGTTAGGGTTAGGTTTAGGGTCAGGGTTAGGGTCAGGGTTAGGGTTAGTTAGGGTTTAGGGTTTGGGTTAGGGTTAAGTATGGTTTGGTTAAGGGTTAGGGTCAGGGTTAGGGTTAGGGTTAGGGTCAGGGTTAGGGTTAGGTTTAGGGTCAGGGTTAGGGTTAGTTAGGGTTTAGGGTTTGGGTTAGGGTTAAGTATGGTTTGGTTAAGGGTTAGGGTCAGGGTTAGGGTTAGGGTTAGGGTCAGGGTTAGGGTTAGGGTTAGGGTTAAGTATGGTTTGGTTAAGGGTTAGGGTCAGGGTTAGGTTAGGGTTAGGTTTAGGGTCAGGGTTAGGGTTAGTTAGGGTTTAGGGTTTGGGTTAGGGTTAAGTATGGTTTGGTTAAGGGTTAGGGTTAGGGTCACGGTTAGGGTTAGGGTCATGGTTAGGGTTAGTAAAGTCATGGTTTGGGTTAGTGTGAGGGGCCACCTAATGTTGGAAAAAAATGCAAACGCGGTAAAAACGCACTAAAAACGCATACAAACGCATAAAAACGCTGCATTTTTCATGCATGCTCATAAAAATGCTTGAAAAAAACGCAGCAGTTGTATGCTTTTGTATGCGTTTTTTCAATGCGTTTTTTTGCGGGAAAAACGCGCTGCAAAAAAAAGCAAGTGTGAAACTAGCCTTACTATGAATTCCCAATTATTTAAACTCTTTGACTACATTTAATCGTCTGGCCAATTCCAAGGAGTTCTCGGGAGCATCTCCCACCGGCATAATTGAAGATTTCTCCCAGTTAATACATAAACCAGAGATCACTGCGAAGGATCCAAAGACTTACATTGCCACCCTCAGAGAAGATGGCCACTCTCCCAAAAACAAAAGCATGTCATCAGCATACAACACTATTTTTTCTTGCAAAGACTCATACCCAAACCCCTTAATTTCAGGTGTCGCCTGAATTACTACTGCCAAGGGCTCAATGCCAGATCAAACAGTAGGGGAGACAGGGGGCACCCCTGTCTGGTCCCTATGTATAAGTTAATTGTATTTGAGATTTCCCCATTAATTCTAATTTTGGCCTCTGGACTCGAATTCAGCAGCTGTATCCAGGCAATACAATTTTTACAGAAACCCATCTTGGCTAATATAGCCCAGAGATATGGGTATTCGACGCAGTCAAATGCTTTAGCAGCATCCAAAAATGCAACAGCCCTAGGTTCCTATCCCTTAGATGGGATCTGTAAATTTAGATATAACCGCCGGATATTAATTGCAGTTGATTTCTCTGGCATAAAACCAGTTTTATCTGGATGAATAATACTAGATATTACTCCAGACAGCCGCATCGCCAGAATCTTTGCAAAAATCTTGACATCAATGTTTAAAAGGGAGATAGGCCTGTATGACTCTGGAAGACAAGGATCCTTATCAGCCTTGGGGATCACCACTATGATTGCTTCATTCAAGGACCGGGGCAAGTGCCCATATTCCCTAGCTGCCTCAAACACCTTCAACAGCTGTGGAGGCATTATATTTGAGTACTGTTTATATACCTCCACAGGCAGCCCATCAGACCCCGGTGTCTTATTCCCTGCCATAGAATCTAGAGCAGTGATGGTGAACCTTGGCACTCCAGCTGCTGGAGAACTACAACTACCAGCATGCCTCAACTGCTGCCTCAACTGCTGCAGGTTGCAAGGGCATGCTGTGAGTTGTAGTTTTACAACAGGTGGAGTGCCAAGGTTAACCATCACTGATCTAGAGCCTCCTCTAAAGCCCCCGTTACACACTGCGATATCGCTAGCAATATCGCTGTAAAGTCACCGATTTTGTGACGTTGCAGCGATATTGCTAGCGATATCGCTGCATGTGATACTTACCTCCGACCGGCTCCCCCGCTGCTCATCGCTGATCGCGCGAGAAGCTCCTGGACCATTCCTTGTCGGTCACTTCCTGCGGCGCTTCCTGCTGTGACGACGAGCGACGCGTGGACGTGGGCGGGAGGACGCAGGATCGCCGCGTCTGACAGGTAAGTAGCGATCCCCGTCCCCTGCGATGTCGCTGGTGAGATCTGCCTGAGTGGCAGCTCACTAGCGACCACCTAGCGATGCACCAGCGATCCTGACTGCGTCATATTCGCTAGTCGGGATCGCTGGTGCATCGCTAGGTGTAACGGTACCCTTATTCCTCCAGACTAATTGGTGCCTCCAGCCCAACAGCTTCCGATTCCGACTGAGAAGGCAGACCAGCAGTCCCCAAAAAGCTACTGAGCAACTCGTCAGAGAACCCGCCCTGCGAATTATATAATGTCTCAAAAAACTCGCTAAAAGTTGCTAGAATTGCCCCAGAAGATCTTTCTAGTTCCCCATTTTTGTTTTTTATCTCCGCTACCATTGCAGGGCCAGATTGAGTCTTGATCAGGGTAGCTAGTAGATGTCCAGTTCCCTCTCCCTCCCCGAAATAGACCTGCCGCCGGAAGTATTGTTTATCTGCAGCTTTTGAAAGCTTATGTTGGGTTGAAAGTTTTTCCCCATCTTTTAATGCGTTAAAATGTATATCCGACGGAGTTTTCAAATATTGCAATTCTGCAGAGATAGCTTCCTTCTGTAAAAGTTCCTCATATTCTCTAGACTTAATTCTAACTCTATTCACTTCCGAGATCAACAGTCCTCTCAGATAAGCTTTAGACGCATCCCATATTATTTCCCTGGGGGCTGCACCCTCATTAATAGCAAAAAATTATTTTAGCAATCAGGGATCCTAGCATCTGCTTGAATAATAGGTAACCAGAATGCGTTAAACGACCATGGTGCCCGTTCCCCTCTCCCGCCATTTTCCCAATTAAATGTCGCCATAACAGGGGAGTGATCTGACAAGGCCCTAGGTTGATACTTGTTTGCATAATTATTACTAGGCAAGTTGTATTTGAGAGGATTCTTTTTATTATTGAACAACAACTATGTTCTCAATCAACCGAAAAGACTCATAAATATCAAAGCTTAATATTTTTGGAAGTTGGAGTGGGTTTTTTTTAGATTTGGCTATCTTAGGAGGATATCTGTTTGTGCAGGTAACTATTACTGTGCAGTATATACCCATCTCACTTGTTTATTTTCACCAGGTAAACCAATATAACAACACAAAATGTAGAAATAAACATTTCTGACATTCAAAACAAAAAAAAGGACCAACATAGCCACCTTTCTTTACGATGACACTCAAAAGCCTTCCATCCATACATTCTGTCAGTTGCTTGATCTGTTTACGATCAACATTGCGTGCAGCAGCCACCACAGCCTCCCTGACACTGTTCCCAGAGGTGTAATGTTTTGACTCCCCAGGTTCTCTGTGGGGTTCAGATTAGGTGAACAAGGGGGCCATGTCATTATTTTTTCTTCTTTTAGACCTTTACTGGGCAGCCACGCTGTGGAGTATTTGGATGCATGTGATGGAGCATTGGCCTGCATAAAAATCATGATTTTCTTGAACAATACTGACTTCTTCCTGTACCACTGGTTGAAGAAGGTGTCTTCCAGAAATTAGCAGTAGGTCTGGGAGTTGAGCTTCCCTCCATCCTCAACCCGAATAAGTCCCACAAGTTTATCTTTGATGATACCAGCCCATACCAGTACCCCACCTCCACCTTGCTGGCGTCTGAGTCAGAGTGGAGCTCTACAGCATTTACTGATCCAGCCTTGGGCCCATCCATCTGGCCCCTCAAGAGTCACTCTCATTTCATCAGTCCATAAAACCTTACAAAAAACTGTCTTAACATATTTCTTGGCCCAGTCTTGACATTTCATCTTATGTTTCTTGTTCAAAGGTGGTCGTTTTCCAGCCTTCCTTACCTTGGTCATGTCCCAGAGTATGGCACACCTTGTGCTTTTTGGTACTCCAGTAACGCAGTTCTGAAATACGGCAAAACTGGTGGCAAATGGCATCTTGGCAGCTTCACACTTGATTTTCCTCTATTCATGGACAGTTATTTTGAGCCTTTTTTTATCAACACGCTTCTTGTGACCCTGTTGGCTATTTGCCATGAATTGCCTGATTGTTCAGTGATCACGCTTCAAAAGTTTGGCAATTTCAAGACTGCTGCATCCCTCTGCAAGACATCTCACAATTTTTGACTTTTCAGAGTCCGTCAAATCTCTCTTCTGACCCATTTTGCCAAAGGAAAGGAAGTTACCTAATAATTAAGCACACCTTATATAGGGTGTTGATGTCATTAGACCACACCCCTCCTCATTACAGAGATGCAAATCACCTGATTTACATAATTGGCAGTTGACTTTCAAGCCTATATAGCTTGGAGTAGGACAACATGTATGAAAAGGATGATGTGCTCAAAATACTCATTTGCCTTAGAATTCTGCACGCAGTGTATAGGCCCATCATACACTGGAGCATCATCCATGGGGCCCTTCATATAATGGAGCATCATATGGGGCCCATCATATTCTAGAGCATCATATGGGGCCCATTATATATGGAGCATAATATAGGCCCATCATACAATGGAGCATCATCCATGGGGCCCATCATATACTGGAGCGTCATATGGGGCCCATCATATACTAAAGCATCATATGGGGCCCATTATATATGGAGCAATATATAGGCCCATCATACAATGGAGAATCATCCATGGTGCCCATCATATACTGGAGCATCATATGGGGTTCATTATTTATGGGGCTGGAGCCCATTCTGTATGGAGCAATATATGGGGCTCATCATATACTGTATGGAGCTTTATATGCGACTCATTATACTGCATGGAGCAATATGTGGGGCTCATTCTATTCTATGGGGACCGTCCTATACTGTATGGCACATTATATGGGGACCATCATATATTGTAGCATTATGTGGAGCTCATCATATACTGTATGGAACATTATATGGGACCGATTATTCTGTATGGAGCAATATATGGGGCTCATTATTCTGTATGGTGCACTATGTGGTGGACATAATACTGTATGGAGGAATATACTGTCCGGTTTTTGAGCTATTGTAGAATTTAAAATAGATATCAGTCATGTAATGTAAGAAGTGAAGTATTTCTCATTGCACTATACCAATATTTCTCTGCTGTATCGGAGCATCATGAATTGTGGTATGTGTTAAAGGGGCCCACTGACACTCTTTCGCCCGGGGCACACGAAAACCTGGCGCCAGCCCTTCCCCCCCACAACTTTAGCCAAATAACCCCCAGTTTTCAATGCGTAACTATTATTATAAAGTAAATTAAGCTTGACAAGCTTAAGTAATAAGAATTGATGTCGTTGGCATTGAAATGGGCACTATAGGTGTGTTTACTGTCCTCCTCTCCCTGACGACTTTGCTTCCCCATTGACTTGCATTGGGTTTCATGTTTCAGTCGGACCTCCGACTTTTCCGGATAGTCGGCCTATTTCGTTCAACTTGACTTTTGAGAAAGTCGGGTTTCATGAAACCCGACTTGACCCTAAACAAGGCAAAGTCGCTCATCTCTACCCAAAAATATTTCTCGGATCTGTACATTCCTCAACCAAGAATCTGCAAAAACCCTAATCCATGCCCTCTTCATCTCCCACCTTGACTACTGCAACCTCCTGCTCTATGGCCTCCCCGCTAACACTCTCGCACCCCTCCAATCTATTCTAAACTCCGCTGCCTGACTAATCCACCTGTTTCCCCGCTCTTCCCCAGCCTCCCTCCTCTGTCAATCCCTGCACTGGCTCCATATTACCCAAAGACTCCAGCTCAAAACCCTAACCATGATATACAAAGCCATCCACAACCTGTGCCCACCATACATCTGTGACCTCGTCTCCTGGTACTTACTTGCATGCAACATCCGATCCTCACAAGATCTTCTCGACTCCCCTCTTATCTCCTCTTCCCACAAACGCATACAAGATTTCTCCGGTGCATCCGCCCTACTCTCGAACTCTACCACAACATATCAGACTCTCACCTACTGTGGAAACCTTCAAAAGGAACCTGAAGACCTACCTCTTCCAACACGCCTATAACCTGCAGTAACCACCGATCCACCAAACCACTGCATGACCAGCTCGGCCCTCAGCTATTGTATCCTCACCCAGCCCTTGTAGATTGTGAGCCCTCGTGGGCAGGGTCCTCTCTCCTCCTGTACCTATTGGGACCTGTGTTGTTTAAGATTACTGTACTGCGACATCGAATAGCTAAATCAGTCCTCACCTCTCCAAAAACGCAGGGGGTATTACCTTTCCAGACATCTGGAGATATAACTTGGCCGTGCACCTTAGAAGGATACCAGCTTGGGCCTCTTTGCGGGCTTATAGCAAATGGGTAGAAGTTGATAAACTTTGGATGGCTCCAGCGTATCCCAATTCATTGTTATGGAGAGATGGGAGTACATGCCCCTCAGTTCCTCTGCTGGGCTCTATGGCATTTACAATGAAAATTTGGAGGATAAGCAACAGGGCCTTTCCATTGATCTCCCCCAGGTCCCCATATGATCTCCTTCTTTTTTACACTCTCCATACTTTATAGTATTCCTGCAGCTATGGCAGAACCATGGCTTCAATCACAATTATTTTATTATGCAGATATTGTAGACCCCTTTAACATAAATATTCTTCCTTTCCAGACTCTTAGAGAGCGGTTTAATCTCCCACTTAGGACCTACTTCTCATACTTACAAATTCGCCACCTGGCCTTATCTTTATATAAAAACACAACGTTCTCTACCCCCACTCCCTTTGAGCGACTCTGTAAAGGGAACCCCTCTACAAAGGGTTTGATCACAGACTTTTATAATATACTGTTCACTCTGCCATTAGACCCCCTCCTAAACATACTTACATGATTAAGTGGGAGAGATACCTGGGGAGGGAACTTCCACTTCCTATCTGGCAGGTCATATGGTCTAAAGCCCCGGTTACACACTGCGATATCGCTAGCAATATCACTGTAAAGTCACCGATTTTGTGACGTAGCAGCGATATTGCTAGCGATATCGCTGCATGTGATACTTACCTCCGACCGGCTCCCCCGCTGGTTATCGCTGATTGCGCGAGAAGCTGCTGGACCATTCCTCGTCGTCCACTTCCTGCGGCGCTTCCTGTGGCGCCGACGAGCGACGCGTGGAGCCGGGCGGGAAGACGCAGGATCGCCGCGTCTGACAGGTAAGTAGCGACCCCCGACCCCTGCGATGTCGCTGGTGAGATCTGCCTGTGTGGCAGCTCACTAGCGACCACCTAGCGATTCACCAGCGATCCTGACCGCGTCATATCGCTGGTCGGGATCGCTGGTGAGTTGCTAGGTGTAACGGTACCCTTAGGCAGCTAAATCATCACCATGCACAATACAGAAGGAAAATCAGTACAAGATACTGATGTATTGGTATCATACGCAGGAGGTTTTACATAATATTTACCCTGCCATGTCAGATAGATGCTGGAGATGCCTGGAGGCTGAGGGCTCATTGCCACATATATTCTGGGATCGCCAGACTATACCCCCCTTCTGGAAGAGAGTACAGGGGTTGATTTCTTAGGTGTTGGATGTAGAGATACCTCTGGATCCTGTGGCTTATTTACTTAATGTTCCACCCGTATCTATGAGCAAGGGTCCTGCCAGGCTGCTCCTCCATATTCTAACATCGTCAAAGTGTCTAATAGCCTCATACTGGAAGAAAAGATCAGCTCCTTCCATGAAAAAACTCAGCTTGAAGATTAAAGAAATGAAGACGTATGGAGATTCTTACGGCCTGTATTAATAATGAACTTGATTTGTTTAACCCCTTCATGACCCAGCCTATTTTGACCTTAATGACCAGGCCATTTTTTGCAATTCTGACCAGTGTCCCTTTATGAGGTAATAACTCAGGAACGCTTCAACGGATCCTTGCGATTCTGAGACTGTATTTTGTGACATATTGGGCTTCATGATAGTGGTAAATTTAGGTTGATAATTTTTGCATTTATTTGTGAAAAAATGGAAATTTGGTGAAAATTTTGTAAATTTCGCAATTTTCATATTTTGATTTTTTATTCTGTTAAACCAGAGAGTTATGTGACACACAATAGTTAATAAATAACATTTCCCACATGTTTACTTTACATCAGCACAATTTTTTTGGAAACAAAATTTTGTTTTGTTAGGAAGTTATAAGGGTTAAAAGTTGACCAGCGATTTCTCATTTTTACAACAAAATATACAAAACCATTTTTTTAGGGGCCACCTCACATTTGAAGTCACTTTGAGGGGTCTATATGGCAGAAAATACCCAAAAGTGACATAATTCTAAAAACTACACTCCTCAAGCTACTCAAAACTACATTCAAGAAGATTATTAACACTTCTGGTGCCTAACAGGAACTAAAGCAGTATGGAAGGAAAAAATGGACATTTTAATTTTTCTGACAAAAAATTTAATTTAGCATCAATTTTTTCATTTTCACATGGGTAACAGGATAAATTGGATCCTAAATTTGTTGGGCAATTTCTCCTGAGTACAACGATACCTCATGTGTGGTCATAAACCACTGTTTGAGCGCACGGCAGGGCTCAGAAGGGAAAGAGTGCCATTTGACTTTTTGAATGGAAAATATGCCAGAATATTTAGCGGTTGCCATGTCACATTTGGAGAGTCTCTGTGTGCCTAAACATTGGAGCTCCCCCACAAGTGACCCCATTTTGGAAACTAGACCACCCAAGGAACTTATCTAGATGCATAGTGAGCACTTTGAACCCCCAGGTGCTTCACAAATTGATCTGTAAAAAAAAGAAAGTACTTTTTTTCACAAAAATTATCTTCTAGCCTCAGTTTTTTATTTTCACATGGACAACAGGATAAAGTGGATCCTAAAATTTCCTGGTCAATTTCTCCTGAGTAAACCGATACCTCATATGTGGTTATAAACCACTGTTTGGGCGCACGGCAGGGCCCAGAAGGAAAGGAGCACCATTTGACTTTTCAAATACAAAAATTAGCTCCAGTCGTTAGCGGACATCATGACGCATTTGGAGAGCCTCTGTGTACCTAAACAGCGAAAAAAACACAAGTGACACCATTTTGAAAAGTAGACCCTTTAAGGAACTTATCTAGATGTGATGTGAGCACTCTGAACCCCCCAAGTGCTTCACAGAAGTTTATAACGCAGAGCAGTGAAAATAAAAAATCATTTTTTTTCCTCAAAAATGATATTTTAGCCCACAATTTTTTATTTTGACAAGGGTAACAGGAGAAATTGGACCACAAAAGTTGTTGTGCAATTTGTCCTGAGTACGCTGGTATCCCATATATGGGGGGGAACCACTGTTTGGGCACACGTCGGGGCTCGGAAGAGAAGTAGTGACGTTTTGAAATGCCGACTTGATGGAATGGTCTGCGGGCGTCATGTTACGTTTGCAGAGCCCATGATGTGCCTAAAAAGTAGAAACCCCCCACAAGTGACCCCATTTTGGAAACTAGATCCCCCAAGGAACTCATCTAGATGTGTGGTGAGCACTTTGAATCCCCAAGTTCTTCACAGAAGTTTATAGCGCTGAGCCTTGAAAATAAAAAAATCATTTTTTTCCACAAAAATCATTTTTTTAGTACCCAATTTTTTATTTTCCCAAGGGTAACAGGAGAAATTAGACCCCCAAAGATGTTGTGCAATTTTTCCTGAGTACGCTGATACCCCATATGTTGGGGTAAACCACTGTTTGGGCACACGTCAGGGCTCGGAATGGAGGGAGCACTGTTTGACTTTTTGAAAGCAAAATTGGCTGGAATCAATGGTGGCACCATGCCGCGTTTGGAGACACCCTGATGTGCCTAAATAGTGTAAACCCCCCATTCTAACTCCAACCCAAACCCCAACACACTCCTAACCCTAATCCCAACCCTATCCATAACCACAACCCTAACCTCAACACACCCCCAACCCTAATCCCAACTCTAACCCTAAACACAAGCCTAACCCTAATCTTAACCCTAATTCCAACCCTAGCCCTAATCCCAACCCTAATTCCAACCCTAACCCTAATTCCAACCCTAACCATAATTCTAACCCTAATTCCAACCCTAACCCTAATTCCAACCCTAAACCTAATTCCATCCCTAACCCTAATTCTAACCCTAATGGAAAAATAAAAAATATTTTCTTTATTTTATTATTTTCCCCTACCTAAGGGGGTGATAAAGGGGGGGTTTATTTACTTTTTTTTTATTTTGATCTCTGTGAGAGTTTATCACAGTGATCAAAATAAATGAATGGAATCTGCCGGCCGGCGGGCGCACTGCGTATGCGCCCACCATTTTGCAGGATGGCAGCGCCCATGAAGGATTCTGGAGGGACACCGGGATGGACACAGGGGCATCGGAGATACTGGGACAGGTGAGGGGGGATCAGAAGGCAGGGAAAGTGGAGGGAAGGGGGAGGGGAGCAGATGTTACGGTGGCGGCAGATTGACGCCGTTAGTCAGTGGCGGGGGCTGATCGTCCCCATCATTTGGTGTGGGGGGGTCGGATCTTGGTCTCCAGCCATGACAGATGCTATTGCAGCATCAGCCATGGCTGGATTGTAATATTTCACCAAATTTCATTGATGAAATATTACAAATCGCTCTGATTGGCTGTTTCACTTTTAACAGCCAATCAGAGCGATCGTAGCCATGGGGGGCTAACCCACCCCCGAGGTGAAGTACAAAGGGTCTTGTGCCTTCGGGACAGGTGACCTTTCAGTGACCCCAGTCACCCGACCCGCAGGAACGCGATCCTTCCATGACACAGCGTATGCGTCACAGGTCGGATTGGCACTGGCTTTCATGATGCATACACTGTGTCAAAGGTCGGGAAGGGGTTAATCGCATATTGAATCCATGGGATGACTATGTAACTAAGCTAACCAATTGATGTTACGTGCTTCTTTTCTTTCTTTTTTTTTCCCCCCTCCCTGACTTTTTCCCTATGTCTTCCCTGTACCATACCTACTCTTAGATGATGTATTAGATGTTTGACCTAATGTTAGTAGGAGCAGAAGTGCTGAGTACTGTACCACTGGAAGAAACTTCTAAAATGTTTTGCAGAATTTTGCTACAAGTATACTTGTGTTTATGATGTTATTTGTACAAGAAAATAGAAAATATTTAAAAAATAAACAGTTTAACCCCTTAACGACCACCAATACGCTTTTTAATTGCGGTAGTTAAGGGTACTTAAACCACATCGCCGTTAATGAACAGCGCTGTGGAGAAAGTGTATAGCAACCCCCAGAGTCGGATTTTCTCCGGGGTCTCAGCTGCCGGAGGTAGCTGAGACTCCAAAGAACATGATTTGGGTTGATTTTTACTGACCCCGCTTTTGCCATCGCCGTTATTAACCGTATAACGGCGACCGAAAAAAAAAGTCCAATGTGCCATTCAATTTCTCTCTCCTATGATGTGATCGCACATCAGAGGAGAGAGAAATAGGATCCCCAACCCCCCCGGTACCTCCCGGTGGTCCTCGGCCCTCGTGCTTACCCTCCATGGGTGACGCCATCTTCTTCTGGGAAGAAAATGGTGGGCGCATGCGCAGTGCGCCCGCCGAGATCTGCCGGCCGGTACCCGGCAACAATAGGAAGATTTTTTTATATGTATATAGGTGGGCACCATGGAAAATATGACATGAATATGATAACTGGGTGCAACACTGTGCCAAATAGATCAAATGAAAAAAAGGGAGAAAAGAGACACAGGATAACATGCACACAACAGCAGAATGTCCATGTGAAAAAAGGCTTTTATTGACATACAATAGCCAGAGAGATCCAAGTGTACAATAAAAACAATTAAAAACCACAAATGAAACAAAAGTGGGCAGGTGGAGAACACATGCAGTATACTAAGGAAGAAATGTTTCTATAAATAAGTGTTTCAAAAAAATGCATTCACAACAATGCCCTCTATCGCCATATAATATGCATAAATTGTTTAGTATAAACATATGGACAATTTGCAGCAATGAAGTCCGATCAGTCTAATAGTCACTTGTAGGTATATGAATAATCCAAATGATTACCATGCAAGTCCATAGATGAGGGAAGGCAATTGCTGGATCACATGAAAATTGCCTAAGCATACTCACACTGCCCACAGAACCCAACGTGTGTCGCTACTAACCTGCAGTTTCGTCAGGGGAAGTAAGGAACACTTATTTATATAAACATTTCTTCCTTTGTATACTGCATGTGTTCTCCACCTGCCCACTTTTGTTTTATTTGTGGTTTTTAATTGTTTTTATTGTACACTTGGATCTCTCTGGCTATTGTATGTCAATAAAAGCCTTTTTTCACATGGACATTCTGCTGTTGTGTGCATGTTATCCTGTGTCTCTTTTCTCCCTTTTTTCAATAGGAAGATTTTTCCTATTGGTTCATTTTGGTCACTGTGATAGACCCTATCACAGTGATCAAAATTAAAAAATAGTAAATAAACCCCCACTTTATCACCCCATAGGTGGGGAAAAATAATGAAATAAAGAAAATATTTTTATTTTCATTTTTCCATTAGGGTTAGGGTTAGCATTAGGGTGGGAATTAGGGTTAGGGTTGGGATTGGCATTAGGATTAGGGTTAGGTTTGGCATTAGGGTTAGGGTTGGGACTCGGGTTAAGAATTAGGGCTAGGGGTGTGTTGGTGTTAGGTTTGTGGTTAGGATTGTGGTTAGGGTTAGGGTTGTGTTTGGGGTTAGGGTTATGGTTAGGGTTGGGATTAGAGTTAGGGGTGTGTTGGGGTTAGGTTTGTGGTTAGAGTTATGATTAGGGTTGGGATTAAGGTTACGGGTGTGTTGGGGTTAGGGTTGAAGAATTGATGGGTTTCCACTACTTAGGCACATCACAGGGTCTTCAAACGCGACATGGTGCCACCATTGATTCCAACCAATTTTGCGTTGAAAAAGTCAAATGATGCTCCCTCCCTTCCAAGCCCCGACGTGTGCCCAAACAGTGGTTCACCCCAACATATGGGGCATCAGCGTACTCAAGACAAATTGCACAACAACTTTGGGAGTCTAATTTCTACAGTTACCCTTGGGAAAATTAAAAAACTGGTGGCTAAAAAATCATTTTTGTGGAAAAAAAATGATTTTTTATTTTCACGACTCTGCGTTATAAACTTCTGTGAAGCACTTGGGGGTTCAAAGTGCTCACCACACACCTAGATAAACTCCTTGGGGGTCTAGTTTCCAAAATGGTGTCACTTGTAGGGGGTTTCCACTGTTTAGGCACATCAAGGGGTCTCCAAACGCGACATGGCGTTTGACCTCAATTCCAGCCAATTCTGCATTGAAAAAGTCAAATGACGTTCCTTCACTTCTGAGCTCTACCATGCCCCCTAACAGTCAGTTACCCCCACATAAGGGGTATCGGCGCACTCAGGACAAATTGCACAACTTTGGGGGTCTAATTTCTCCTGTTACCCTTGTGAAAATAAAAATTCGGGGACAAAAAGATAATTTTTGTGAAAAAAATATGATTTTTTATTTTCACGGCTCTACGTTATAAACTTCTCTGAAGCACTTGGAGGTTCAAAGTGCTCACCACACATCTAGTTAAGTTCCTTAAGGGGTATAGTTTCCAAAATGGTGTCAATTGTTGGGGGTTTCCACTGTTTAGGCACATCGGGGACTCTACAAACGCGGCATGGCATCCGATTTCAATTCCATCCAATTCTGCATTGAAAAAGTCAAACGGCGCTCCTTCCATTCCAAGCCCTGCCGTGCGCCCAAACAGTGGTTTACCCCCACATATGGGGTATCACCGTATTCAGGAAAAATTGCACAACAAATTTTGTGTTTTATTTTCTCTTTTTACGCTTGTGAAAATAAAAAAATTGGTTCTGAAGTAAAATGTTTGTAAAAAAAAGTTAAATGTTAATTTTTTTCTTCCACGTTGTTCAGTTCCTGTGCAGCACGTAAAGGGTTAATAAACTTCTTGAATGTGGTTTTGAGCACCTTGAGGGGTGCAGTTTTTAGAATGGTGTCACTTTTGTGTATTTTCTGTCATATTGACCTCTCAAAGTGACTTCAAATGTGAGGTGGTCCCTAAAAAAATGGTTTTGCAAATTTTGTTGTAAAAATGTGAAATCGCTGGTCAACTTTTAATCCTTATAACGTCCTAACAAAAAAAATTATGCTACTGTAAAGCAGGCATGTGGGAAATGTTATTTATTAAGTATTTTGTGTAACATATCTCTCTGATTTAAGGGCATAAAAATTCAAAATTTGAAAATTGCAAAATTTTAAATTTTTTTGCCATATTTCCGTTTTTTTCATAAATAAACACAAGTCATTTCGAAGAACGTTTACCACTAACATAAAGTAAAATATGTCATGAAAAAACAGTCTCAGAATCGCGGGATCTGTTAAAGTGTTCCAAAGTTATAACCTCAAAGTGACAGTCGTCAGAATTGTAAAAATTGGCCTGGTCAGTAAGCTGCAAATTGGCTCAGTCACTAAGGAGTTAAAAAAAGATTACTGTACTTGTCTTTTATTATGTACACCCCTCCTCACATGTAAAGCGCCATGGATTAAATGTCACTATAATAATAATAATAATAATAAATAATAATAAGACTTTTGGTTTGGCGTTCCAGTGATTTCTACGTATGCTCCTGCTCAGGGGCATTACTATCAAGAGGCAGAATGCAAAATCAGTATCATTACAGGGAGAGAACAGGAGACATATTATTATAAGCAATCATGGGGTAAGACGGTACGGGGTCAATATTATTACTATAAAGGGTGAAGGAGAATTATTATAAGGAGGCATTGGGGCATTATTTCTATATGCTGCTGTACTTAGATATAAGGAAATATTGTATATGAAAGACATTAGAATGTGTGGGGTAACAATGGACCAAAAGGAATATATGAATGGATAATATCCAAATGTATATATCTAATATATAAAGCTCAAAGTGTGTGTGTATGTGTGCATGTATGTATGTGTGTGTGTGTGTATGTGTGTATGTCCGGGATAGGCATCCGCACCGTCGCAGCTACAGCCACAAAATTTGGCACAGTCACACGTCTGGACCCCGAGAGCGTCCTAAGCTATGTTGTGAGGCAAAATTTTAACCCCGCGCGTTCCAATTCACCAAACAATTTTGCCCCCGTCTACATACTGAGGGAAAAAGTGTGTGTGCGTCAAGCCCCGCCCCTCATTATGATGTCATAATGCCCCTATTTGCATACTGGGGAAGCAGTGTGTGCGTATCAAGCCCCGCCGCTCATTATGATGTCACAATGGTTGCCATGGCGACGCTGATGTCATCATAGGTTGCAAGCCCTGCCGCCGCTCATTATGATGTCATAATGGTTGACTATGAGATGGAGGATGTGTGATGGGTATATGGGCACTGGACTATGGGATGGAGGATATGTATGACGGGTATATGGGCTCGGGACTATGGTATGGCAGATGTGTATGACGGGTATATGGGCACTGGACTATGGGATGGAGGATATGTATGACGGGTATATGGGCACGGGACTATGGGATGGAGGATATGTATGACGGGTATATGGGCACGGGACTATGGTATGGAGGATATGCATGATGGGTATATGGGCACGGGACTATGGTATGGAGGATATGTATGACGGGTATATGGGCACGGGACTATGGGATGGAGGATATGTATGATGGGTATATGGGCACGGGACTGTGGGATGGAGGATATGTATGACGAGTATATGGGCACGGGACTATGGGATGGAGGATATGTATGATGAGTATATGGGCACGGGACTATGGGATGGAGGCTATGTATGATGGGTATATGGGCACGGGACTATGGGATGGAGGATGTGTGATGGGTATATGGGCACTCGACTATGGGATGGAGGATGTATGATGGGTATATGGGCACTCGACTATGGGATGGAGGATATGTATGATGGGTATATGGGCATGGGACTATGGGATGGAGAATATGTATGATGGGTATATGGGCATGGGACTATTGGATGGAGGATGGGTATATGGGCACTCGACTATGGGATGGAGGATATGTATGATGGGTATATGGGCATGGGCCTATGGGATCGTGGATGTGTGATGGGTATATGGGCACGGGACTATGGGATGGAGGATTATTATAATTTGTTATAACTAACCACAGTTAGTTACTATGCCCGGGCAGCGCCGGGCTCTTCAGCTATTTATATATAAATCTCACAAAATCATATAAATATGACTGGCCATAGATCCCCAAACAATGCATAGGACTGGTAAGAACAGATTGCCAATAATCATACAAAGGAGGGAAGGAAACCAACAAAAATTGCAATCACAAGAGTCCATGTAATGCAAAAAATATATAATTTTTATTAGTCAAGATGAGCAGACAAAGATAGAAGGAGTTAAAAACATCAGTGGATATAACACCCTGCACTGCAGCCCTGATTCATATTGCACAGTGCCCAGCTATATCAGCCATAGAGATAAAGCAGTCACTGCATACATGTATACCCATCACTCTCACTTCTATACACAGAAGTATATGGGCTCAAACAGCAGAATGTATACATGAACAAATGTCCAACATACTGTATGTATAATAAAGTGCATAAAGTCTTACAATAATTACCCGTTGGTGATAAGTGGTGATGGATGGCAGCAGGGTCTACAAGAGGCCAGCCCGCCCTCCCCTACACACGTTTCGGATTACTCCTTTATCAGGGGGCGTGGTAAAGGTTGACCTAAGTGATGTTATAAAGGGAGGAGGCCGGAAATAATGTAATACCTAATAAGGGAAGAGGTGGTGCATCGCCATGGTGTCCAAGATGCCAGCATCCGACACAGGAACCCCCAGCATCGGAAACACATTATCATGTGACCAGACGCCGGAGGCACCACGTGTCGGGGACCGACGCGATGAACCAAGAAGGCGTCGCATGTGCAGAGGAGGGGGAGTGGGAACAAGTGACACGCTACCAGGGAGGTGAAATAGTGTATATGTACAAGGCATGGCAGCCCGCACCCAAACCACGGTGTCCCTGAGGTCTGGCGTGGGATGCACCGCCGACACAAGATATGCAGAAGGGCAACATAATACAATAGAAAGCAGAGTAATACAGAATAGTACAAATACATAAGAAGCAGCACCACCGCACATGCAGCAGTGCCAACAATCAAAAAACACCCTATATGTATCCCACAAGTTTTTATAATAGAAATAGACACATACCCTTCACTGCATAATATTTAAAGGAGAATGCCATATATATTTTTTGATAGATAATATAAAAAAAGATAAGAATTCATATTATATTCACAATTTTCAAGCAATATCAAAATTGATATACAATCATATCACAAAGAAAGATATAATAATATTATATTTCATTATTGCCCACAAAATATATAGAACAGCATTACCAAGATATGATTATATAAGAGACATTATCATACAGTCCTAATTATATATCATTGAAAAAAATAGAAAAATAAATAAAATAAAATAAAATAAACAAAATAAAGATATCCACAAGACATCCCCCCGACTCATCTTCAACCTCGTCAAAGGATCTTCTTCAAACATAGGTATAGGATGGACACAGAAAACAGTAGAAATTAGTCCATCTGTACAAGGTACCGCCACTATCCTGGACTCCGTCCAATGATCTTCATAGATCCACAAAATATCATAAAAATACCTAATACATGAAAAACACACAATTAAAAATATAATAAAAACAATAAAAAATAGCAAGGATTAGATCCACCCAATGTCCACCTGGAACAGTAAGGTGGTCACAGGAACGGATCGAAACTCAAATTCTCGTTTAGTCCTTGTGGATATACCGTATTAAGCGTCCAGATCCAGCGAGTCTCAAGTTTACCCAATCTTTGAAACAGATTGCCACCACGAATTCCAATATTTAAGGCATCGATACCCCTCACCTGTAGCACCGTACTGTCACAGTCATGAAAGTTTTTAAAGTGACGGGGTAACGTTTTAAGAGTGGATGCATCCATGTGGCCAGCCGCCGCCTGAATATCCAACACTTACTCGCGCACGCAAACCTTGAATTGTCTAGTTGTTAAACCGACATAAATTAATCCACATGGACAGGTGGCGTAATAAATAACATATCTCGTAGCACAAGTAATGTATTTATTGATCTTAAAATTTTTAACGCCAACTGAATCGGAAAAAGAATCACACTTTTCAATGTTGGGACAGGCAACTCAATGTCCACACGGAACACACCCACTCCTATGTGTGAAATTATCCAAAAATGTACCCTTTCTCTCACTTGTATAATGACAATGGGTGAGGTGATTGCGCAGATTCTTAGCATGCCTAAATGTAATGACTGGTATATCCAGAATAAATTTGCCAATTATTGGGTCAATTTTCAATATAGGACATGCTTTAGACAAAGCCTGCCTGACCTGCCTAGAATGGGAATGATAATTTGCAATGAAGCGTAACTTCCAGGTCCCTCCATCTTCCTAGCTGATTCCCTATTGTACAGCAGGCCATTTTGGGAAGAATAATTAGCCCTGTTATAGGCTCTTTTGAGTAGATGCCGACTATAGCCACGTTCCAAGAATCTCATTTTTAGCTTCTCTGCTCTTCTCTCAAAATCCTCATTAATAGAGCAAATCCGACAAAGTTGGAGGAACTGACCAATGGGAACAGATCTGACCATGTGATCAGGATGACATAGCAAAGCGTGTAACAACATATTTGTAGAAGTCATCTTCCTAAAAATATCGGGCTGCCCCAGACCATCAGTATCCTTTTAAACAATGACATAGAGGAACTCAATCTTATCAGCATCGCATGTGAATGTTTAACGTATATTTTGGTCGTTGCTATTCAGGCGACCAATAAACTCCTGTAGTTCCAGAGTAGTACAGAGTAGTACCCTGCCAGACCAAAAATATATCGTGGATGTAGACAGAGAGGGCAAAATGGAGGAAATATACACTCCCTGATCGCCTCCCTCCACACGACCAGGGGGACGCGGCTTCTTAGATGGCACAGAAGATTTGGCGCGCGCTGGGCAGACCCTGAAAACATGACCAGTTTGCCCATAGCTAAAACATGCCCCCACACCACGACGAACTGGAGGAAACACCGCTGGGGAACCACCTCTTCCCACCTGCCTGGGCTCATCTTCCTGCACCAGTGTGTCCTCCTCCCTAGCAAGGACTACATTGGACATATTCGCCAAAGCCACAAAAAACTCATCTACCAACCGTAGAGATGGTGAATCGGCCGGCAAGGAGAAGGTCCAGGATTGGGGTTCACCCTCAGGGAGGGCTATAGTGGATCCCACCTGCTGTTCCTCACTCCCTAATGAGCGATTGTGGAGCCTGAAGTGTAGCTTGTAGGCCTCCTTAAAAAACAAAAAATTCTCTCTCCCTCCAGAAAACCTGTCTGGGAGAGGTAACTTGGGCTCTGGTTGAGCCTGCATCTGAGCTGAAGCCCCGTACCCCACCAACTGCTGTAGCTGCTGCTCCACCACACCACGCAGCACCCCACACTCCTCAGTGAGGGTCTGCAGCAATTGGAAACAGGTCTGCATTAGGGCCATGGCTCACCAGAAAAAATGGGACGGTTGGTAATAATGTCACAGGACAGTAGGGAAAAGGCAGGAGACATGGAACCTGGGCCCCTGAACTGTCCCTCAGGCTTAGGGGGTGCCCTGACTTTCCTTAACTTGGGGGTACACTTAATGGTAGTGAGGCCCAATTCTCTGACCTGTCCTTATCCCCTGTTTAGCCATGAGCTCAACCCCAACCCCCTCCCCAGGAGGTGAGACAGGGAATAAAGTAAATTGCACCAAATAACACAAGGGAAAATAAAACAGACACCACGGGGTTAAAGCAACTATAAACCCAAACTTAGCTTTATCTGCTGCCAATGCTCCAAGCAGCAGAGAAAGGTACCCGATCAGCATCCAGCAGCAACTCCACTGCTCCAGATAAGCTGAACCCCTTCTCCACCAGGTAGGTCCAGACTTCACCAAGGTTCGTTAGCAAATGACCGGTATTACCAACAGAGAGCTGCAGCAGCTGATGATCTTTTATAGGAAGGAGGGGGGAGGTCACCACCTGCTGGCTAATTGAACATGTAGTAACACCAGCGGCCACCAGGAGAAAACCAGCAGCAGAGCAACTACAGTTGTAGTAACACCAGCAGCCACCGGGGAAAAAACCCATATTAACCCCCAGGGCCTGAAAGGAAAAAGGTTTATATAAGAGAGTCCAGACTCTGACACAGATCCAAAAATGGATTGTGACAAGTAAGTTCGGTTCTGCTCCCATACCGCTGTAGTAAGCTCCATTCTGCTCCCATATCTCTGGAGTATTCTCCGTTCTGATCCATATCTGTGTAGTAAGCTCAGTTCTTCTCCCATATGTCTGTAGTAAGCTCGGTTCTGCTCCCATATCTCTGGAGTATGCTCAGTTCTGTTTCCATATCTCTGTAGTAAGCTTGATTCTGTACCCATATATCTGGAGTAAGCGCTGCTCTGCTCCCATATTTCTGTAGTAAGCTCTGTTCTGCTCCCATATCTCTGGAGTAAGCTCTGTTCTGCTCCCATATCTCTGGAGTATGCTCAGTTCTGCTCCCATATCTCTGTAGTAAGCTTGATTCTGCTCCCATTTATCTGGAGTAAGTGCTGCTCTGCTCCCATATTTCTGTAGTATGCTCTGTTCTGCTCCCATATCTCTGGAGTAAGCTCCATTCTGCTCCCATATCTCTGGAGTATTCTCCGTTCTGATCCATATCCACATCTGTGTAGTAAGCTCAATTCTTCTCCCATATGTCTGTAGTAAGCTCTGTTCTGCTCCCATATCTCTGGAGTATGCTCAGTTCTGCTCCCATATCTCTGGAGTATGCTCAGTTCTGTTTCCATATCTCTGTAGTAAGCTTGATTCTGTACCCATATATCTGGAGTAAGCGCTGCTCTGCTCCCATATTTCTGTAGTAAGCTCTGTTCTGCTCCCATATCTCTGGAGTAAGCTCTGTTCTGCTTCCATATCTCTGGAGTATGCTCAGTTCTGCTCCCATATCTCTGTAGTAAGCTTGATTCTGCTCCCATATATCTGGAGTAAGTGCTGCTCTGCTCCCATATTTCTGTAGTATGCTCTGTTCTGCTCCCATATCTCTGGAGTAAGCTCCATTCTGCTCCCATATCTCTGGAGTATTCTCCGTTCTGATCCATATCCACATCTGTGTAGTAAGCTCAGTTCTTCTCCCATATGTCTGTAGTAAGCTCTGTTCTGCTCCCATATCTCTGGAGTATGCTCAGTTCTGCTCCCATATCTCTGGAGTATGCTCAGTTCTGCTCCCATATCTTGTAGTAAGCTTGATTCTGCTCCCATATATCTGGAGTAAGTGCTGCTCTGCTCCCATATTTCTGTAGTAAGCTCTGTTCTGCTCCCATATCTCTGGAGTAAGCTCCATTCTGCTCCCATATCTCTGGAGTAAGCTTGGTTCTGCTTCCATATCTCTGGAGTACGCTTGGTTCTGCTCCCATATCTATGCAGCAAGCTCCTTACTGTTCCCATATCTACATACCAGCCTATTTTTAAAGCCTGTTATCTCTGCTGCTTTAATACAATGGCCAGAGATAGGGAGGGAAAAGGAGGGCCACTGCAACTCGAGGGCCACTGCCTTGTGATGGCTCCCCAGGCTGAAAAGTGCCAGCCAGCCCCTGTCTGTGTTAGAGTAGTTGGTGAGTTCTTGATGTCGCAGATTTTCTGCTGCATTTTTCCACCTATTTTTGTATCTTTTTGACTGCGTTTTTTTGTTTATTTGCTATGTTATGTGTTGAATAAATCTGCTTTAATTTTGATACTTCCTGGTACTCGGCTTTAACAAAGCTTTATTGATAGAGTCATGTGTGGATTTTATGCATTTTGTGTTTTTTACCTGCATATTTTCCTCATCTAATGCAATTCTATGTATAAAATCTGAATATAAATCTCAGCGTAAAAATGACATCATAATGCTCCGCCACTACTTAACCAAGTGCTTACTGCCCAGGTGTCATTATTGTCAGTGATTGGCTGCGAAGCTGGTGATATACTGACTGCGCTTGGATTTGCTTGAAATGTCTGACATTTCTTCAGATAAACTTGAGGTGTTGGCACTACTCCAGGGGATTCTTACCATCTATGCCCCTGACAATGTGCTACCAATACCCGATGGCGTCCTCAGCTTCACTTACCGGCTGGTTATGGAGCTAGTGAGCGACTGCCTGACCAAACACCAACAAGGTCGTATGAGCTCAGAATATCTTGAGCATTTACAGATGAACATCAGGACATTAGTACAACAGGTAACAGACAATCTGGGCAAAGCACATAACAATAATAATGAATGATATTCACAGCACATGAAACAATAATGAATAATATTTATAAAATACAAGTTTCTTTACATGAAATATATATTTATATATTTTGGCCAAGAGCAATATAATTTATAGCTTATAAGAAATATCCATATATGTATTAATTGTAGCTGTAGATTGCAGGAGTAAAATGGTGACATAAATAGCGTCCTATATTCTCAACTTTCTCTCATGATTTTCCTTTTTTGTTTACTTCCATTTTTATAGGCTGAAGAAAGATCCCAATGTGGAGATCTGGCCTTTTTTAAACAATTGGCCCAACATTTCCTGTATGTACTAGAGTTTATTGCCCGCCCACTGAAGCATTTGGTAAGAATCCGTCATCTTCTATATCTCAGGTCTTTCTTGTCTGATCTTCTCCAGATTACTAGTCATATAGCAGATTGTCATATTTCTCATTATAGAAGCCCCCTGTCCGCTCCAGGCAGATACAGGATCTTTTATGGCAGCCTGTCTCTGCTCCATCCTCTGTGGTGACAGTCTGTACTGTGCTCAGTGGTGCAGACCTTTCATATCACATCGGTCTCGCTTTATCTTCACAATCTTCCTTCTTGTAAATGCTGCAGTTCAGGTAATAGATGTTATTGGAGAACTGTTGTATATACAAGTCCCTTATATATTAATGTGGATTTACTGGGCGGAGCGGCCGTGTATATTCCCCGCAATTATGTAAATCCAGGTTTAGTCCGTTCTGTCTTTTGTGTACTGTAATTTAGTATTTGTGAGTTGTTATATTAATTGCACATATTATATCCATCAGGAAACACCGGCCGGTGACTCCAAAGAGGGGCAACACCGAAATATCGCTGACCCCAATACCAGTGAGCCAGGGCTAAAAAGTGATCTGATTGAAGGTAAGCTGATCATCTCGCATTCCTACAAACATTAATATTATGGAGACACCAGAGAATATATAAATTTACTCTTCATCCTCTGTATGAGGCCGGTGACGGCTCCTGAACCTCCTGTAGACTGTAATGGAGAGGGCTCATGCAATTCTGAAAACCCCTCTGGTTCTCCCTTCTGGGATCTTCTAAGCCCCAAAATGCACAGAGGACCTCACAGGGTCCTCATCCAAGTCACTGTCAGATCCCGAACAATCACACATTTATGGCAGAGTATATCTATCTATGGATGTGCCATAAGTATATACAGTATGTGCAGAATATCCATATAACTAGTATTATACCATTTACTTGTCTTTCCTTCCTTATATCAATGTGTTATATATTAAGTTCTGATATAGTCTAATACATGATGTCTCATTATTTTATCATTATATTAGAGACAACTGAGCCAGCAACTGCTGACACGGTGGAATATCTGAGACACCAGAGATCCCCGAATCTGCCAGTGTAAGTATCAGAGAAAACATCTGTATATCATCAGATAACGGGGTATGAATTACACATCACATGTTACACCCCAGAGTACAGTGGGTTAACTCTATTCTTAATGAATGTAGATTGGACCTATTATTATTATTCCTGTCTCCTCTGTGTGATGTTCCTTACCATCCCCTCCAGTACAATGATACATGTGTATGGAGGATATCCCTATAATATATTAGTGTCTGGGGAGCGTCCTGCTGGTATCATGTCCTCTACATCTGCTGCAGTGTAATCAGCGGGGACATAATGTAGAGAAGTTCCTGCATCTGCAGCTTTTATCTTCCTGCAACTTATATGTCTTATTGTCATTTCTTATTCTTCTAGGCCGTGATCAGATCATTGACCCCTATGAGAAAACCAAGTATGAGCAACTATACCCAGATCAAAGAGATTGGCAGAGGATCTTTAGGGTGAGCGTTATGTATAATCTTCATTTTTCCCAAACTCCTTATGATGATGCCTCAGTCTATATGTCCTGCCTTTTGGAAATTCCTGTATATGAGTCCACATCTAAATTTTACTGTATTCCAAGATCTGTAACATTTTTATTTTTCTATCCCATAGAGCTTTGTAAGGACTTGTTTTTGGTGTGTCGAGCTGTTGTTTTTTTCTCCTTTAGGGACTTTATCGCTGTTTACATATGGATCACAGGATTTTATCTCTCTTTTTTTATACACCCTAAAATCTTGTTTGCTTTTGCAGCTGCTTCCTGACATTGAGTACTGCTGCTCAGCTTAAGGCCCCATATCCCATAACGAGATCGTTAGCGAGATCGCTGAAAAGTCACCGATTTTGTGACGCAACAGCGACCTCGCCAGCGATCTCGCTAGGTGTGACACATAGCGGCGACGGCCCCCCGCTGGATATCGCTGATCGTGCTCGAATGTCGTGGGCCATTTTTTGATCGTCGGCGTCCCGCTGGCCAGCATGCATCGCTGTGTTTGACTCCGACGAGCGACCTCGTTGGCGACGCAGAACTCAGGGACACAGGTGTGAGTCGTCAGATAAGCTGCTGTGTGACAAGGTATCAACGATTGCCGAGGTCGTTATACGGATCGCCAGATCGTTGCTGCGTCATTGAAGAGATCTGCCTTTTTGGCAGCTTACTAGCGACCATGTAGTGACACACCAGTGATCCCTACCAGGTCATATAGTTGTCGGGATCGCTGATGCGTCGCTATGTGAAAAACGGGACCCTTACTTATGACCAGAATACACAAGTCCTTCTCCTGTTCTGTAATCTCTAATATATTTACATTTAATCTATATACAGCGGTATGATTACTACCATTGCGGTGCATTACTCTACATTAAACGTCATCTGCCATATGGTTACTCTTGCAGGAATAATTTCCAGATCCTTTTGTATCATTATAATGTCAAAGGTTAATAATCAACATATGCAGTTTGGAGGGTGCCTTGATCCATTGGAAAAGGTAGGGATATCCAGCCGTTTTTTGAATAACAAATTTAAAAAAAAAATATTACTAGAATTGAATAAAAACAAAACATTTTGGAACAGGTCTCACTTTTTCTATTGTACTGGGTATGTTCTGTTTTTATTGAATTCTACTAAAATAGTTTTGAAAATTTTAATTTAAAAAATAGATAGATATCCCTATCGTTTCCAATTGCTACCACCAAGCAGGAGTGGTTTTTCATCCAAGCTGAGGATTAGGTCATTTAACGTGGGTGGGCTGGATCACCCTCTCTTATTTATTGCCTTGATCCATTACTTTTAGATTCAGAAAAACTGAGAAGTTAAAATAATTTTTAGTTAAAGGGAATCTGTCAGCAGTTTTTTACTATTTCATCTGAGAGCAGCCCGATATAGGAAAAGAAACCCTGAATCCAAATATTTATTGCTTAGTTTACTGGGTGCAGCCATTCTGACACAATCAGAGCTATTAGATTTAGCAATGCAGCACAGCTGAGAAAGCTAACCCCGCCCACTCCACAGCTAACCTCGCCCACACCAGGATCTCCAGGATTAGGAGGGATTTGGGGTGTAACATAATAAAAGATGAGTAAAACATCAAAGCAAACAGAAAAAGGGTCTGTGACCCACACTAGTAGCTGAGACTGGCCAGCCCCATATTATACGAGGTCACAACCAGGTTCTGCCTGAGGAAGGCAGCACTAATTAGTCCTCAGAAGCACATAACCCTGAAATATGCAGGGATTATACACTACCCATTATAGAACTGTCTTATGTGCTACTTACTACCAGGTTTTAGCTAAGATACAAGACATATGTGTAAGGAGAGATGAAAAAGCTAATGGGGGATGACATAAATGTACTGAGGAACGCTACATAACAAAATATAAGCAAAAAAGAATGGGAAGAATGGCTGCACTTCTATACTTAGACTTATTGTGACCATTCTTTTAGAAAAGATGAAGTCTAAAGACCCCTAGAATGAGCTCAGCGAGTCCAAACAGTGAGGGGATAAGACCAGACAAAGTAAGAATCCCTACAGTAAGGCTCTGTTCACTTGTCTAGTATCATCAGTTAGAGCGGATCCAGCAGCCATCAATTGACAAAAAAGTGTTGCAGACACAACTGTTTTGACCAGCTTGAAAAAAACTGGTTTCAACTGAATCTTTTTTTTTTTCTTTTTTTTTTAACAATGAAGTCTATGGAAAACTAATTAAACAGTCCGGCCCCTGTGCACTGAAATGTGATTAGCAGAAAACTTCCCATGGTGACTACAGAGGAACATCAATGTGGATTCCCTCACCAAAGATATCAATGTGATCAGTATTACCGCGCCATTACAGCCATCTCTTTACTTGCTGACAGGTTCTATTTAAGGTGCATTCACCCCGGTTGACCACAGCCGTTAAAGGGGGTTTTCACCCAGAAGGAAACTCAGCAAGCAGTACAGCGTGCAGAATAACTGACAGTGAGCAGTATATACAAAGTCAGGGTTCGGCTCTGCTTGTTGGTGTCGCGTCACTGCAGGAATGTGATTTGGGCTGCATGGTGGTCATGTTCTGATCAGATTGTCATCTGCTTTACTCAACAGAACATTGAGAGAAGATATTGAGGATCTATTCAGCACGAAACTGCAACTGTGGAAATCACATTCCAGCAGTTACATGACAAAACGGTGGATGCTGTTTTAATGGCTGCATTCTGCCGGTGTACATGGACCTTTCTCCTGTCCAAGATAATTGTTGAATTCAGCATCTAGTAGAGATAGCAGCTTATAGTCTGGTGTGTGTACTGGTAATGATACGGCGTGGGTATGTGCACACCATAAGTACAGGCTGCAGACATTTCTGCACCAAAAATGTGTCACTTGGCAGGAAAATCGCCTTCATATTGCTGCTTTTTTTAATGAGATTTTTTCCCGTTCTTTAGGATGGTTGAAAAATGCTGAAAGAATAGACGCTGCGGTAGTAGCGTAGCTACCAGGGGGGAAGAGGCCCCGCGCTCTCAGGGGGCCCACCCGGAGCTACGTTACAGTTACATTGTGCGGCAGAGCAGGGAGAATCAATCTTCCTGCTCGGCCGCTATGGGGCCCCTGAGCAGGCGGGGGGACCCAGTGTCAGCAATGGGCCCCCCGCCCGTCATCGTAGGTTCAGCTGAATCGGCTTCATGCCGATACAGCTGACCGCATTGATGAGAGAAGGAGCGAGCGCTCCTTCACTCATCATCCCCCTGTCAGCGTCTGACGTCACCGACGCCGACACTGACAGTGGGCTTGATGACGTCAGTACTCGGCACCTGCAGTCGGAGATGAGTGGGAGCAGCACAGGAACCATGAGGGAGAAAGGTGAGTTATTAGTTTATGGGGGAGGGGTGCATTATACTACAGAGGGTGGATATGGGGGCTCATTATACTACAGAGGGTGGCTATGGGGGTGCATTATACTACAGAGGGAGGTTATGGGGGTGCAGTATACTAAATGGGGTGGCTATGGGGCTATAATACACTACAAGGGGGTGGCTATGGGGTGCATTATACTACAGAGGGTGGCTATGGGAGTGCATTATACTACAGAGTGTGGCTATGGGAGTGCATTATACTACAGAGGGTGGCTATGGGAGTGCATTATACTACAGAGGGTGGCTATGGGAGTGCATTATACTACAGACGGTGGCTATGAGGCTGCATTATACTACATAGGGTGGCTATAGGGGTTCATTATACTACAGAGGGTGGCTATCGGGTGCATTATACTACAGAGGGTGGCTATGTGGGTGCATTATACTACAGAGGGTGGCTATGAGGTGCATTATACTACAGAGGGTGGCTATAGGGGTGCATTATACTACAGAGGGTGGCTACGGGGGTGCATTATACTACAGAGGGTGGCTATGGGGATGCAATACATTATAGAGGCTGCCTATGGGGGTGCATTACACTACAGAGGCTGCCTATGGGGGTGCATTACACTACAGAAGCTGCCTATAGGGGTGCATGATGCTATAGAGTCTGCCTATGGGGAGGTCATTATACAATATAGAGTCTGCCTTTGGAGAGAGCATTATACTATATGGAGACCTATGGGGAGTGCATTATACTATATGGAGGACTATGGGGAGTGCATTATACTATTTGGAGATGGACCTATGGGGAATGCATTATACAATATGGAAACCTATGGGGAGTGCAGTATACTATGTGGAGGCCTATCTAGTGGCCCATCATACAGTGTGGTGATTATAGTGACAGGGCTATCATAGTGTTGGAGCCATAAAATAGTTTGGGGGATATTAAGGGGTCAGTATACAGTCATATGTAAAAGTTTGGGCACCCCTATTAATGTTAACCTTTTTTCTTTATAACAATTTTGGTTTTTCCAACAGCTATTTCAGTTTTATATATCTAATAACTGATGGACTCAGTTATATTTCTGGATTCAAATGAGGTTTATTGTACTAACAGAATACAGTATGTGCAATCTGCATTTAAACAAAATTTGATGGGTGCAAAAGTATGGGCACCTCAAAATAAAAGTGACATTAATATTTCGTAGATCCTCCTTTTGCAAAAATAACAGCCTCTAGTTGCTTCCTGTAGCTATTAATGAGTTCCTGGATCCTGGATGAAGGTATTTGTGACCATTCCTGTTTACAAAACAATTCCAGTTCAGTTAAGTTTGCTGGTCGCCGAGCATGGACAGCCCGCTTCAAATCATCCCACAGATGTACAATGATATTCAGGTCTGGGGACTGGGATAGCCATTCCAGAACATTGTAATTGTTCCTGTGCATGAATGCCTGAGTAGATTTGGAGCGGTGTTTTGGATCATTGTGTTGCTGAAATATCCATCCCCTGCGTAACTTCAACTTCGTCACTGATTCTTGCACATTATTGTCAAGAATCTGCTGATACTAAGTTGAATCCATGCGACCCTCAACTTTAACAAGATTCCCGATGCCGGCATTGGCCACACAGCCCCAAAGCATGATGGAACCTCCACCAAATTTTACTGTGGGTAGCAAGTGTTTTTCTTGGAATGCTGTGTTTTTTAGCCTCCATGCATAACGCCTTTTTGTATGACCCAACAACTCAATCTTTGTTTCATCAGTCCACAGGACCTTCTTCCAAAATGTAACTGGCTTGCCCAAATGTGCTTTTGCACACCTCAGGCGACTCTGTTTGTGGCGTGCTTGCAGAAACGGCTTCTTTCGCATCACTCTCCCATACAGCTTCTCCTTGTGCAAAGTGCGCTGTATTGTTGCCCGATGCACAGTGACACCATCTGCAGCAAGATGATGCTGCAGGTCTTTGGAGGAGATCTGTGGATTGTCCTTGACTGTTCTCACCATTCTTCTTCTCTGCCTTTCTGATATTTTTTCTTGGCCTGCCACTTCTGGGCTTAACAAGAACTGTACCTGTGTTCTTCCATTTCCTTACTTTGTTCCTCACAGTGGAAACTGACAGGTTAAATCTCTGAGACAACTTTTTGTATCCTTCCCCTGAAAAGCTATGTTGAATAATCTTTGTTTTCAGATCATTTGAGAGTTGTTTTGAGGAGCCCATGATGCCACTCTTCATGGGAGAATCAAATAGAAGAACTACTTGCAAGTGGCCACCTTAACCCCTTCACGACCTTTGACGCCACGTAGGCGTCATGAAAAGTCGTGCCAGAACGACCCATGACGCCTATGTGGCGTCATGACTTTAAAGCCCCCCTGCGGGTCGGGTGACCTAGGTCACTGAAAGGTCACCCGACCCGCAGATACAGGGGGCTTTGTTCTTCGCCACAGGGGGTGTGGCTTCGCCCCCACGTGGCTACGATCGCTCTGACTGGCTGTTAAAAGTGAAACAGCCAATCAGAGCGACAGTAATATTTCATCAATGAAAATTGATGAAATATTACAATCCAGCCATGGCCGATACTGCTGTAGCATCGGACATGGCTGGAGACACCGATTCCACCCCCCCACCGGCGATCGCCCCCCCCGCAACTGAATGACAGCGGCGATCTGCCGCCGCTGTCATCATCTGCCCCCCTCCCATTCCCTCTGCTCCCCGCCAGCTTCCGATAACCCCCTCACCCCCTCTCACCTCCCCTGGCACCTTCTAAGTCCCCCTGTCGCTCCCGGTGTCCGGCGGGTCCGGTTCATGGGCGCCGCCATTTTGGAAAATGGCGGGCGCATGCGCAGTGCGCCCGCCCGAATCTGCCGACTGCAGATTCCATTCTTTCATTTTGATCACTCTCACAGTGATCAAAATGAAAGAAAAAGTAAATAAACCCCCCGATTATCACCCCCATAGGTAGGCACAACTAATAAAATAAAGACAATATTTTTATTTTTATTTTTCCATTAGGGTTAGGGTTAGGGTTGAAAAAATGGTTAGGGTTAGGGTTGGAAAGAGGGTTAGGGTTGGAAAGAGGGTTAGGGTTAGGGTTGGAAAGAGGGTTAGGGTTGGAAAGAGGGTTAGGGTTGGAAAGAGGGTTAGGGATAGGGTTGGAAAGAGGGTTAGGGTTGGAAAGAGGGTTAGGGTTAGGATTGGAAAGAGGGTTAGGGTTGGAAAGAGGGTTAGTGTTGGAAAGAGGGTTAGGGTTGAATTAGGGTTAGGGTTGGAATTAGGGTTAGGGTTGGAATTAGGGTTAGAATTAGGGTTAGGGTTGGAATTAGGGTTAGCGTTGGAATTAGGGTTAGGCTTGTGGTTAGGGATGTGTTAGGGTTAGGGCTGTGGTTAGGGGTGTGTTGGGGTTAGGGTTGGAGTTAGAATTGAGGGGTTTCCACTGTTTAGGCACATCAGGGGGTCTCCAAACGCGACATGGTGCAACCATTGATTCCAGCCAATTTTGCGTTCAAAAAGTCAAACGGTGCACCCTCCCTTCCAAGCCCTGACATGTGCCCAAACAGTGGTTTACCCCAACATATGGGGTATCAGCGTACTCAGGAAAAATTGTACAACAACTTTTGGGGACTAATTTCTCGTGTTACCCTTGGGAAAATAAAAAAATTGGAGGCTAAAAAATTATTTTTGTGGAAAAAAATGATTTTTTCATTTTCACGTCTCTGCATTATAAACTTCTGTGAAGCACTTGGGGGTTCAAAGTGCTCACAACACATCTTACATACGTTCCTTGGAAGGTCTAGTTTCCAAAATGGGGTCACTTGTGGGGGTTTCCACTGTTTAGGCACATCAGGGGCTCTGCAAACGTAATGACGACCGCAGACTATTCCATCAAAGTCTGCATTTCAAAACGTCACTACTTCCATTCCGAGCCCTGACGTGTGCCCAAACAATGGTTCCCCCCCACATATGCGGTACCAGCGTACTCAGGACAAACTGGACAACAACTTTCGGGGTCCAATTTCTCCTGTTACCCTTGTGAAAATAAAAAATTGCGAGCTAAAAAATCATTTTTTGAGGAAAAAAAAAATATTTTTTATTTTCATGGCTCTGCGTTATAATCTTCTGTGAAGCACTTGGGGGTTCAGTGTGCTCACTACACATCTAAGTAACTTCCTTATGGGGTCTAGTTTCCAAAATGGGGTCACTTGTGGGGGGTTTCCACAGTTTAGGTACATCAAGGGCTCTGCAAATGTAACATGATACCCGCAGACCATGCCATCAAAGTCAGCATTTCAAAATGTCACTACTTCCCTTCCGAGCCCTGACGTGTGCCCATACAGTGGTTTCCCCCCCACATATGGGGTATCAGCGTACTCAGGACAAACTGTACAACAACTTTCGGGGTCCAATTTCTCCTGTTACCCTTGTGAAAATAAAAAATTGCGAGCTAAAAAATCATTTTTTGAGAAAAAAAAATAATTTTATTTTCATGGCTCTGCGTTATAATCTTCTGTGAAGCACTTAGGGGTTCAGTGTGCTCACCACACATCTAGGCAACTTCCTTATGGGGTCTAGTTTCCAAAATGGGGTCACTTGTGGGGGGTTTCCACAGTTTAGGTACATCAAGGGCTCTGCAAATGTAACATGATGCCCGCAGACCATGCCATCAAAGTCAGCATTTCAAAATGTCACTACTTCCCTTCCGAGCCCTGACGTGTGCCCAAACAGTGGTTCCCCCCCACATATGGGGTACCAGCGTACTCAGGACAAACTGTACAACAACTTTTGGGGTCCAAATCATCCTGTTACTCTTGTGAAAAAAAATTGCGGGCTAAAAATCTTTTTTTTTGAGGAGAAAAAATGATTTTTTATTTTCACAGCTCTGCGTTATAAACTTCTGTGAAGCACTTGGGGGTTCAAGGTGCTCACCACACATCTTGATAAGTTCCTTGGGGGGTCTAGTTTCCAAAATGGGGTCACTTGTGGGGGGGTTTCCACAGTTTAGGTACATCAAGGGCTCTGCAAATGCAACATGACACCCTCAGACCATGCCATCAAAGTCAGCATTTCAAAATGTCACTACCTCCCTGCTGAGCCCCGACGTGTGCCCAAACAGTGGTCCCCCCCAAATATGGGGTACCAGTGTACTCAGGACTAACTGTACAACAACTTTTGGGGTCCAATTTATCCTGGTACCCCTGTGAAAATAAAAAATTGCGGACTAAAAATATTTTTTTTAAGAAAAAAAAATATTTTTTATTTTCACGGCTCTACGTTATAAACTTCTGTGAAGCACCTGGGGGTTCAAAGTGCTCACCACACATCTAGATAAGTTCCTTAGGGGGTCTAGTTTCCATAATGGGGTCATTTGTGGGGGAGCTCCAAAGTTTAGGCACACAGGGGCTCTCCAAACACGATATGGTGTCCGCTAACGATTGGAGCTAATTTTCATTTCAAAAAGTCAAATGGCACTCCTTCCCTTCTGAGCCCTGCTGTGCGCCCAAACAGTGGTTCCCCCCCACATATGGGGTACCAGCGTACTCAGGACAAACTGGACAACAACTTTTGTGGTCCAATTTCTCCTGTTAACCTTGTGAAAATAAAAAATAGCGTGCTAAAAAATCATTTTTGAGGAAAAAAAATGATTTTTTATTTTCACTGCTCTACGTTATAAACTTTTGTGAAGCACTTGGGGGTTCAAGGTGCTCACTACACATCTAGATAAGTTCCTTAAGGGGTCTAGTTTCCAAAATGGTGTTACTTGTGGGGGAGCTCCAATGTTTAGGTACACAGGGGCTCTCCAAACGCGACATGGTGTCCGATAACGATTGGAGCGAATTTTCCATTCAAAAAGTCAAATGGTGCTCCTTCCCTTCGGGGCCCTGCCGTGCGCCCAAACAGTGGTTTATGACCACATATGAGGTATTGGAGTACTCAGGAGAAATTGTCCAACAAATTTTAGGATCCATTTTATCCTGTTGCCCACGTGAAAATGAAAAAACTGAGGCTAAAAGATAATTTTTGCGAAAAAAAAGTACTTTTTTTTTTTACGGATCAATTTGTGAAGCACCTGGGGGTTCAAAGTGATCACTATGCATCTAGATAAGTTTCTTGGGGGGTCTATTTTCTTAAATGGGGTCACTTGTGGGGAAGCTCCAGTGCTTAGGCGCACAGCGACTCTCCAAACGCGACATGGCAAGCGCTAAATATTCCAGCATATTTTCCATTCAAAATGTCAAATGTGCTCCTTCCCTTCCGAGCCCTGCTGTGCGCCCAAACAGTGGTTTATGACCACATATGAGGTATCGGTGTACTCAGGAGAAATTGCCCAACAAATTTTAGGATCCATTTTATCCTGTAGCCCATGTAAAAATGAAAAAAATTAATGATAAAAGAAAATTTGTGGTGCAAAAAATAAAATGTCCATTTTTTCCTTCCACGTTGCTTTAGTTCCTGTGGAGCACCTGAAGGGTTAATAATCTCCTAGAATGTAGTTTTGAGTAGCTTGAGGGGTGCAGTTTTTAGAATGGTGTCACTTTTGGGTATTTTGTGCCATATAGACCCCTCAAAGTGACTTCAAATATGAGGTGGTCCCTAAAAAAAATGGTTTTGTAAATATTGTTGTAAAAATGAGAAATCGCTGGTCAACTTTTAACCCTTATAACTTCCTAACAAAAAAAAATTGTTTCCAAAATTGTGCTGATGTAAAGTAGACATGTGGGAAATGTTATTTAGTAACTATTTTGTGTCACATCACTCTCTGGTTTAACAGAATAAAAATTAAAAATTTGAAAATTGCGAAATTTTCAAAATTTTCGCCAAATTTCAGTTTTTTTCACAAATAAACGCAAAAATTATCGACCTAAGTTTACCACTAACATGAAGCCCAATATGTCATGAAAAAACAATCTCAGAATCGCTAAGATGCGTTGAAGCATTCCAGAGTTATTACCTCATAAAGGGACACTGGTCAGAATTGCAAAAAATGGCCAGGTCATTAAGGTCAAAATAGGCTGGGTCATGAAGGGGTTAAATACCTTTTCTCATGATTTGATACACCTGGCTATGAAGTTGAAAGCTCAATGAGGTTACAAAACCAATTTAGTGCTTCAAGAAGTCAGTAAAAAGTAGTTAGGAGTGTTCAAATCAAGAAAATAATAAGGGTGCCCATACTTTTGCACTAGTCAAATTTTGTTAAAATGCAGATTGCACATTTTCTGTTAGTACAATAAACCCCATTTGAATCCAGAAATATAACTGAGTCCATCAGTTATTAGATATATGAAACTGAAATAGCTGTTGCAAAAACCAAAATTGCTATAAAGAAAAAAGGTTAACATTAATAGGGGTGCCCAAACTTTTACATATGACTGTATATACAGTGAGGAGGCATTATACTGTGTATAAGATAGTATCATACTGTGTATAGAGGAGCTGTACAGGAGGGAGACTCTGGACATTATTAAATGTAAAGTGGGCACTTATTGTTATAGGGGAACTTACAGTAGGTTACTGTGACTGTCAAATGGGCACACAGAGGGCATTATTACATTCTAGGGGACAAAATGTGGGCACTTTTCTAGGGCACTTGCACCCGGCCTTAGTATTTTCTAGAGGGTTGCTTTAAAATTTAGAGGTCACACAGGGCCACACAGCAGGTGCACTGATAGGGTCACATATGGCAGCAGCAGATCAGCATTGGGGCATCAGTAGGATGAGGAGTTTGTGCAGGTTGGGAATAGTCCCGTTTTGGACAGTGCTGAAAATGTGAGCAGTGAAACGTGTCTTTGTTGTATTCTCTGTAGCCGAGTCCTGGCTGGAGGAGTTGTCATGTCAGTCTGGGCCAGATGGAAAAGGCGTGAAAAGTTAATGATTCCTTCAGAAAGAACGTCAGTGGTAAGTCATTATCTGTAGCTGTGCTGTGATCTCTTATACAGTATGTTCTGTAGGACGGGTATCTACCACTGACCATATGGCGGTAATATCAATGTTGGTCTTTATATAGCGATTATTTTCAGTAACAGCGCGGTCATCTGCTGAGGTTCTCCTCCACTATTAGGGTGCGTCACCCAGTTATAATCAAGGTTACCTGGTTAGGGGCCCACTCAGAAGTTTCGCCCCCCCGAACCAAAACCCTAGCTACACCTCTGCGCTGCGGACATAAAACTGCTTCAAATCTGCAAGGAAAACATAAGCGGCTTTTCCATGAGATTTCAGACATCTCATTCACTTTTCTATTACTATCAAACAGCGTTTTTGGGATCATGGAGCTCTTTACTACAAACATGTCTGTCCCTCCAGTTGAAAGAAATTAACATTTTCCTGGAGGGAAATTTATACTCCACATTATGTCAATTCAGTTTTGTCTGTTGACGATAAAGTGCAGTTTGCAGCCATTTTTATTTGAAAAATGTGAAATATACCCAAATCAGTCATAACCCACAAGTACTCAAAAATATTTCACATTCACCACACATCGGGTGGGCCTGCGTGATCTCAATTGCCAGGGCTGATTTCAGTTCCAGTCCAACCCTTCTGTCTACAGTGATTACTGTGCCGCAACCCCAGGCCTACATTCTGCAGCAATGTCTCATTATACAGGGAGTGTTGGGTGGCTTCCAATCTTCTCAGGTACGATTCTGAGCTCCCTCATCTGAGCCGGCCCTTACATATGCCTTAACCCATTTCTTATATATAGTTTCTAACCTGATCCAACCTCTAATTTTCCTATCGAATTGACCCCCTACCAATAGTGTTCACCTTCCCAATTTCAGTTGGAGCCAAGTAGTCTGCAGCTTAAGCAACATTTTCCCCCGTCAGAACCATCTTCAGAAACTATTAACTATCCCTCAACTATGACCCACTAGCCGCCTGTATTATGCCTCCCTGTCCCTTGTATGGCTTCTGGGGTTGATTTCTCCCCTCACCACTAATGGCTTCAGTACAGAGTGCATATGCCGTGTCTGACCTTCTGCCCAACTGCTACCTAGTTCTTTTAAATACTGGGTCACATTTATTATGATGCAGCATTGACTGTCTAGATTTACTTGGATTTCCATAGTAACTCGCTATCTTTTTACATTTTACCTTTATCTATGATGAAGGGAAATAAAGTCCTATTACAAAAATGGACACAAAACTAGTCAGCAAACTTTAAGGTATATTTTTTTTATTACCCAGAACACACCATTAAATGTTCTAGTTTGATAATGCAGACCTACCTATGCACTTTCTAGACACTAATCAAAATGTAATCAATCAAAATATGGTCCTGATATAAGGTAAAAACTATTATTTTTCCATTAATGCAAACTACTGTCTATGTAAAAATGTTTGAAGTTGTTGCAATGAAGCATTTCATCAGCAGAGGGCAGTGTCTTCCTGCTGTGATATTTATACTGCTCAGAACTGAAGCTACAAATGTGCATTCATTATTTGCAGATGGACTAAATGCACATTCTGAACTACTTTTTTTTTCTTTTTAAATGTATTTTAAAATTTGCATTATGTCTTAGAACTGAGCAATTTAATATTTTCTTTAAAAGGGGTTGCCCACTTTCTGCATTTTTGCTGCAAAAGATTAAATATATTGGTGGCCCGACTCTAACGCATCGGGCATTCTAGAATATGGCCAGCGGGAGACCGACGTTCAAAAGATGGTCCAAGACAATCCACCACGATCGGCGATCTCACAGTGGGGGCCTGGTCGCTGCTGCGTGTCACACTAAGGCTAAGTACCCACTTTGCAGAAATGCTACAAAAATTTCCACAGCATTTCCGCAACTCCCGCCGCAGGAAAAACTCATGTGAATTCGCATGTGTTTTCCCCGGAAAACATGCGTTTTTCACGCGATTTTCGCGTGCGGAATTCAAGCGCATTCCAAGAGATTTGAAGCATCGCTTGGAATGTGATTGACAGGTTGGTCATACTTGTCAAGCATAGTGTTTGACAATTGTGATCAACTTTTTACTATTGATGCTGCCTATACAGCATCAGTAGTAAAAGATAAAATGTAAAAAATAATAAAAAAATTTTTAAAAAAAGGTTATTCTCACCTTTGACGGTCCCCGATCTCCTCTCCACGCTCCTGGCATCTTCCGGTCCCAGTAATGCTTGGCGCGAAGGACCGGAGATTACGTCACTCTCGCGAGAGCACAGCGTCATCAGCGGTCTGGTGAGAGGAGGGAAAGAGTCCGGGGGCCGTCGGAAGGTAAGTATATCACTATTTTTTATTTTAATTCTATTGTTTACAGGTTTATGGTACCCAGGGCCTGAAGGAGAGTCTCCGCTCCTCCGGACCCTGGGTACCGGCTAGCGCCAGTCATCTCCCGGCTACGTCGCCGCTGACCTCCGTGCGGCAGGAGATGACCCACGGCAACCTTTGGGAGATCAGCGGCTAGCACCGCAGATCTCCCGACAGTAGCGGTGGCGTGCGTCGTTCAAATTCCGCACCAATTCGCGGTCGGACTGCGCCTGTCGCTGATTGATTGCGCCCTGCCGGCCGTCCGCGACAATCAGCGATGCGGGATTTCCGTTACAGACAGACAGAATTAGACGATTATATAGTAGGATATATACACCGTATTTTCAGGCGTGTAAGATGACTTTTCAACCCCTGAAAATCTTCTCAAAAGTTCAGGGGTTGTCTTATACGCCGGGTGTCGTCTTATACAGCAGGTGCGGAGCTCTGGGGTCGCCGCATATGGAGCCGTCAGCGCCATTACTGGTGAGGATGGACAGTACAATTGCTAACTAGATACGAACGTCAGGGTAGGAATCAATGTTTGTCACAGTTGCTGGCCGGAAGACTCCAGACTGCACCCTACTAACGAAGCTTCCTTGCCCTCCAGTTCCCAAACATGATGGAGTGAGGCTGATAGTCACCTTGGCGATGGACACTTCCCTGGAAGAGTTCAGCGATCACTGAAGGGCAGAGCTCCACGGAGAAATTACATCCGCTGATGTTCTGCACCCCGCCCTGAGCCCGAATCACCCAGAGAGGAAGATGTGGCCTGGAGATGTCTCCCCGGGTCACTGCTTCCGGAGGTGAACGAAGTGGCGAACTGATACCTGGACCAGCCGAGCGTCTACTGCAGGAGAAGCCTGCGGGTGCACAGCAACCAGGCTGCCGTCACCACACTCTGCACCCAGCCTGGTGGAGCAGCTCCTCAGCGAGGCGTGTTTCTCTAGATCCAGCGCCGCACTCTCTTTTCTCCATACCCCGGGCGTCACAGATGCCTGCAGCTTGACTCACACCTTCACAGAGCTCCACATCCGCCATATAAGACGACACCGGGCGTATAAGTTGACCCCCGACTTATACTGCAAGTATATCCCAAACTCTATATTTTATATGGAAAAGTTGGGGGTCATCTTGTATGCCAGAAAATACGGTAATATTTGGTATTGGCATGGTCACATCGAACCGCAGAATAAAGATATTATGCCAATTATACTGAATGTTGTTTGGTTAAGAAAAAATAGAATTGTTGGTTTTGTTTTGCTCTTTTTGCCTCTCAAAAAAAAAAAGAAATCAAAGTCACATGTACAACAAAATGCCACCAATGAAAATTACAGCTTGTCCCACAAAAATCAAGATGTTCTACAACTGTGCTGATGGAAACCTGTGAGACTTATGGCTCGCAGAATATGGAGACCCTGAAATAAATGAATACTTTTCAAAGAGCGTAATATTTAGACAAAAGTAGAAGAAAAATATATGAAACTATGTACATTTGGTATTGCCCTATTCGTTCTGACTCACAGAATAAAGGTAACACTTTATGTATGCAGCATGGCGAATAGCGCAAAATTGTTAACGCAAAAACAAAAAATCAGTTGCAGAAGTACTGTTTTGTTTATAAAGAGTTAATAAAAGTTTGTTAATAAGTCCTATGAATCCCAAAATGATTCCACTGAGAAATGTAATTCGTCGAAAAAAAAACATGCTCCTGGGTGTACATAAGATTCTTTATTTTTCATGCCATTTTTTGGAGGCAAGACAAGCAATTCTGCCAGGATTTTCAAATATTTTTGTATGACTTTCACCATGTGGGTGAAATAAAATGTTGTACCGTTACAGATATGTGGAAACCTATTATGTGAATTTCACATTCTTTTCCACTTTTTTTAGTCCCACTAAGGGACTTGAACCTATTGGGCTAAGTTCCCATGGTGTTTTTTTAATGCTGTGGATTTCTGGCAGCAGTTCGATACCAATTAGCCAATTTAGGTTGCTATCATTTTTATTGCTCTTGACCTGGGAAGGGTATGTTATCTAATCCAAAAAGACCTAAAGGGCGCAAAACTCCATTAGAAATTACCCCTCTCTAGCAAGTCAATAAAAATAAGATTTTATTCCATTAAAATAGATATTTTATGGGGTAATTTGTTAAAATGACAATCCTAAATTGCCATAAATAGACTAGATTAAGTTGGCCTGTGACTTTGTTCAAGTTTTTAATTTTGGGGCTGTGTGTATTTGAGTTTGACAGTCCTGAATCTACACCAAATTGGGAAGGAGCTCAGTGCCGAACCATCACACTTGTTGTTCCCCTCTGCTCCCCTGTTATTTCCAGCTTACTCTTCCTACAGTTGTTGAAGGGTGTGACATTGCTGCTATAACGTGGGAACCAAAGCAATGAGGATAAAGATATGTATTGCCGGATTAAGTGAGTATAATCCTCAAGGAAGGTTCCCCCTACAGTGTCTGTACATTGCTATGCACACCCCATAGGTGCAGCTATTGTGGTACCTGAATTGCCCCTTTTTGCTAACAGCATAGCCTATTCCAACACAGGCAACCACATTACTTCCTTCCAAAAGGTGATGGGGCAACAAACATGGTTCTGGAGAAAACTGCTATAGTCTCTTCAATAGGCTGAGTAATTTTGGTATGTGATTTACCCTTTATTACTGTCAGCGTAACCGACCCAAGCAGTAAGGTTGGTCAGCAGTAGAGGGTTTTCATCAGGACACTAGCAGCAAGCTTAGTGAGCCATCATCAGAACACAAATCCTCCGCCACTTTACTCTAGAGTCTTTATGATTATGATAATCTCTCCCTCCACTCTGGGTCTTAGGAGTGGCCCATGCCCACGATTACCATTTAAATTTTTAGTTAACGTTGGGTGTGCCACACAAATTAGGTGCATCTGTGATTATATATATATATATTTTTTTTGTTTGTTTTTACTTTCATCTTTGAGGAAATCCAGCTCTCACGTGGCTGACAGTTTTGGTTACCATTGACTTTGACACATCATTTTGTTTTAATTGAATAACAATTTATATTAAATATTTTCAACTTTAATCTTTTTTTCCATCGAATTTTGATGTGTGATTAAAGTTATACTTTAATTTTTTGGAGCAATGTATTTATGGCGCTTTCCTTTTCTGACTATTTGTTTTTATTACATTTATTCCATGGCGCTTTACATGTGAGGAGGGGTATACATAATAAAAACAAGTACAGTAATCTTAAACAATACAAGTCTCGACTGGTACAGGAGGACAGAGGATCCTGCCCGCGAGGGCTCACAATCTACAAGGGATGGGTGAGGATACAGTAGGCAAGGGTAGAGCTGGTCGTGCAGCGGTTTGATGGATCGGTGGTTACTGCAGGTTGTAGGCTTGTCGGAAGAGGTAGGTCTTCAGGTTCTTTTTGAAGGTTTCCATGGTAGGCGAGAATCTGATATGCTATGGCAGACAGTTCTTTGGGTAGTGGGGAGTCAGTGCACGGATTCACAGAGGGGAGGGGCCGGGGAATAGCGGGGGGACAGGTGGATTAGTCAGGCAGCATAGTTTAGAATAGATTGGAGGGGTGCAAGAGTGTTAGGGGGGAGGCCACAGAGCAGGAGGTGGTAGTAGACCAGGCAGGGGAAGATGAGGGCATGGACTAAGGCTTTTCATATTCTTTGTTGAGGAATGTACGGATCCGTGAAATATTTTTGAGTTGAAGTCGGCAGGAAGTGGAAAGGGCTTGGATATTTGGATATGTGGTTTGAAGGATAGATCAGTGTCAAGGATTACCCCGAGGCTGCGAGCTTGTGGGACTGGGGAAAGCGAGCAGCCATTTACTTTAATGGATAGGTCTGTTGGGGGTCGAGTGAGATGGGGGAAAGATGATGAATTCTGTTTTGTCCATATTAAGTTTTTCAAGTCTAGCGGAGAAGGATAAAATAGCAGACAGACATAGTGGGATTCTGGTTAGTAGGGAGATGATATCTGGTCCAGAGATGTAGCTCTGTGTGTCATCAGCATAGATGTGATACTGGAAGCCATGAGATTCTATTGATTATGTACAAACTGATTAGCAGAGTGCCACTTCCTACTGGCAGCACCTACACTTATTGGGGTCTCTATGTCCCCCAATGATCAAGACAACAAATGGATTTTACAGTAAGTTAAAAAAAAATCCAATTTTTGTTATAAGGGTCCGCTTCGTTTGGTGAAAACAGGGCTTCCTTCTGCTGGTACTCCTCATGATCAACTGTGATTTGTTTGATAAAAGAAATGAAATATTGCATAGTACAAATGGACTGTCCATTCAAGTTACATGCCGGGACTAGTGATGAGAAAACGTTCTCTAATAACTTCTTATTCGAGCATCTGGGAGTGCTTGTATATTATGTGTGAGTCCCTGCGGCTGTTAGACAGACACAACACATGCAGAGATTGCCTGTTTGTTAGGGAATCCCCACGTGTGCAGGCTGTCTGACAGTTGCAAATCATGCAGCTGCAGGGGACTTGAACATAATATACAAGCACTCCTACATGCTTGGATAACACCTGAACATTCTTGGATAAGACATTATCTGAGCACATTCGCTCATTCTAGTCTGGACCTTCTTTGTAGTTATGTTATCTGAGAGCATTAGAGTGTAGGAGCACAGTCTCTGGTTACAGATATGTGTCACTTACTAGGCTGTGTTTTGTCATTTCAATACAATCAAGTTTTTTATCAACAGGAGATTATCAGTACAGGACAACTGGCCTTTGCAGGGTAGCCCAACCATGCCCTCACCACTGATTAGCGGTTCTCAACAACTGAGCTCTGCTAGATCCGCAGCAGAGAAAACTTTTTATATCAACTGCTGCAACCAGTAAGTGATACATTATTGTAGTCAGGGGTTCTACCTCATGCTGCTGTCAGATTAAGTAGCAAAATCCTGCCAACAGATCTCTTTAGCTTAAAATTATCCATTAAGGCCAGTTTCACATTTGCGGTTGAGTCCGCAGCGTTTGATGCGCATACATTCGTATGCGTCCTGCGTACCTATCTTTAATATGGGGTACGCAGGGACATGCATTTGTATGCGTTTGCGTCGTTTCACGGTATGTGGCAGGGCGTGGCAAACGCATTGTGTTGCATTTTTTTGCAGCGTCAAATATCCGCAGCCATCCGCACTATAGTAATGCCAGCGTACGCAATAATTTACATAAGACAAACCCATTGGGCGTGGCTTGTGTAAATTCAAAATTTGCCGGGAAATAGCATTTGCCTATCGTCCGCAAACACATGCATGCGTTTGCAAGCATTTTTGCATGCGGTTGCGGACGATACACTGCTGACTTAACTGAATATGTGAACCTAGCCTTGTTTAGCCAGAACATGCTGTTATCTTAAAAAATCACATTTGCCTGCAGTTATCCCACTCTGCCCTATGCCAAACACAAAGGAATTCACGAAGCTGAGATCTGGGGAAGCTTTTGTTCCCCACTTTGCCTGCCTGAAATACAGAGAGATTATTGTGGTCATGGGTAATTTACTTTCCCTCAACCATTTTTTGTTAATTTATGTATTTGTTTGCTAATAGTATAATGCACCGTTACCAAAACGTTCCCCATGTCCTACTGCCAATCATTTTCCTATAATCAATAAACCCCTTTTCTCTTTGCACTTTTAAATACCCCTCAGTTTTCTTGAATATAATTCAGTAAAAAGTACAGAATCCATTAATGTTTGAGACTTTAGTGGAGCAATAGACAAGGCAGCCTAGACTTTTCACAAGTAGTTCAAAGGTTCACTGTATCCTGTAATTTGCATTGCTGCTCTACTATTATGCATCTCCACAATGCCTGCCCAAAATTAGCCTACCAGTAATTACATCTTCTGATCCTAATTTCAGCCCCTCCTCCAGTTACGCATTCGAGCTTTAACCCTTTCATGCCAGAACCTGTTTTCACCTTCATGACCAGACCATTTTTTTCAATTCTGACCAGTGTCACTTTATGAGGTAATAATTCTGAAACGCTTCAATGGATCCCACTGGTTCTGAGAATGTTTTCTCAGCATAGAGTGCAGGATAAATGTGAGCCGAGTCTAAGGACTCCTTCACACATCCTGGTGATTCCTGTATTGGTGAGATCCATGGTCTGTGTGTCATCTGCATGTACGTATGTGACATCCTTGTATCCATTTACTATTCGTGTGGCACCCGTGTGCCGTCTGTATGTCCATGTGACACTGGCACCTGAGAAAAGCAATAATTAGCTGTTCCCAGGAGCCGTGTGTTGAAGACAGCTCTCTTCATTGTTGCCCAGTCTCCCTGAGATTAGCGCGTCCAGGCAATAATGATAGGACTTGTATTCAGCACCCGCTGTGTACATCCGTTGTAAAATTAAGAATTAAATTTTAAAAAAAAATGGCGTGGGCTCCCACGTAATTTTCATAACCAGTAGAGGGAAAGCCCATGTTTGGGAGCCTAATGTTAATTATCTGGGAAAGAGGACTATATCCCAAATGTTTCCAAGGCTATTAATAACAGCTCACAGCTGTTTGCTTAGCCTTTTCTGGTGAAAAAGATGTAGTGTCTCCCTTGGAGCACAGCTTCAGTGACCTGCAGTGACGTCATAGAGGTTACCGAAGCTCAATGAAGCTGCGGTTCCCACTCTGTTTGCTGGGAGCGGCACGATTAACTGCAGTGGCCTCAATGAGATCACCGCTAGTGCTAGCGGTGGTGACTTAATGACGGTTACCACAGTTCATCGGGTGGCTCATAGTGAACTGAGCCTGGGAACTGCAGCATCAGTGACCAGTGGTAACCTCTATCACATTACCGCTCGTCTCTGAAGCTGCACCCCAAGCTCAGCTCAGTGTCTCCTGGATGTCAGGGTGAACGGTCGCATCATGTCACCGTTCATCAAGACATCCAGATGCAGCAGAGATGGATTACGGTGTGGGTCAAATAGATTATCTTCTCGTCGGACAGGTGAGGAAAATGGTGTTTTATTATTTTTGTTTTTTTTACAGGTGACATTGGCATCAATGGATTATCTTCTCGTCAGACAGGTGAAGAATATATAAATTACCTCAGTTGCCATTACCAGAGAGCAAGTGAGAAGAGCGAAGCTAAGCGCCAGATTTGGCGCATCTTCTGGATGCGCCATTTCTGGGGCGGCTGAGCGATAATGTTGGTAGCTGGGGAGGCAATATCTCTGGCTCCTTCCCAGGCTATTAATATTAACCCACAGCTGTCTGTTTAGTCTTGCTGGTTTTAATTTATAGGAGTCATTTTTTGGGGGGTCCCCTGTAAACTCACCAGTAAAGGTTAAGCAAACAGCTGTGAGCTGTTATTAATAGCCTGAGAACCTTTTGGGATATTGTTCCTTTTCCCAAATTATTAACCCATTTCCGATATTGGGCGTACATTTACGTTTATATCAGACTCCCTCCCTTTGATGTGGGCTCCGGCGGTGGGCCCACATCTTTCTCGGGACTTGGCAGCTGTTTTGAACAGCTGACATGTGCCCGGAATAGCCCCGGGTGGAATCGCGATGCCCCCGCGGCTATTATCTCGTTAAATGCCGCTGTCAAACGCTGACAGCGGCATTTAACAAGCGCTTCCGGCAATCGCGCTGGAAATCCGCCCACTGGTGACCCACATCACGTGATCACGGGTCACGAGTGGGTTGGCATGACAACCGGAGGTCTCCTGGAGACCTCTATGGTTGTCACTGCTGGCTTGCTGTGAGCGCCACCCAGTGGTCGGCGCTCATAGCAAGTGAGTAATTCTAATAGAGGCAAACTGATCATCGCCTCTATGTAGCAGAGCCAATAGGGTATTGGGAGCTTTTAGTCTCCCATGTTGACTATGAAAGCATGCCAAAAGTAAAAAAAATAGTTTTTAAAAATATAAAAAAATATAAAAGTTCAAATCACCCCCTTTGCCCCATTCAAAATAAAACAATAAAAAAATCAAACATACACGTATTTGGTAACACCGCATTCAGAATCGCCCAATCTATCAATAGTAAAAAAAGATTAACCTGATCGCTAAACTACGTAGCAAGAAAAAAAGTAAAAACGCCAGAATTGAGTTTTTTTGGTCGCTGCGACATTGCATTAAAATGCAATAATGGGCGATCAAAAGAACGTATCTGCACCAAAATAGTATCATTAGAAACGTCAGATCGGCATGCAAAAAAATAAACCCTCACCCAACCCAAGATCACGAAAAATGGAGATGCTACGTGTATCGGAAAATGGTGCAATTTTTTTCGTCTAAAAAAGTTTGGAATTTTTTTTCATCACTTAGATAAAAAAGAACCTAGACCACGTATCTCTATGGGGCAACTAGGGGGGTTGGAGGAGGGAGCGAGGAATGGTTAAAAAGGGCTATAATTCCTAATTTCACTGACCAAGAGCTGGAGTTTCTCAATGCCAAGATTACAGAGGATGAGGTTAAATCGGCTATCAAGGACTTTGGTAATGGAAAGGCTCCGGGACCAGATGGTTTTGGGGTGAATTATATATATATATATATATATATATATATATATGTATTTTGGGTCCTTCATTGACCTCATTGTAGTTATAAGTTGGTTTAGCATTGGTACTCATGTGTGTCATTAACAATTGGCATTAAAAAGCAGTATCTGTTGCAGCAGTTTTTTGAACTCAGTCTGCATGCTTAGAAGCCACTTCCATTTTATACAAGTGGTTAATGATGGGGTTATAACTTCTTTTGGGCAATATCATTCAGTATTTTTTGTGACATTTGAAATGTGGCATTGTCGGTCTTTTTGTTGCTATTGGAAAGAGTGTGAACATACACTGCATGCTTAGAAAACACTGATTTAACCAACATTAGGTTTTTCCTACAGTGAGCACATCTGAGTTGGCTCTAATAGTTTTCTGAGCACCATTTTTTCATCTATACCAACTATTAGTTGGCGGTGTAAGCAGTATCTAATTTCTGTAGCAACTTTTGAAATTTAGTCTGCATGTTAAGAGACTATAGTCTATTTTGGCAAATCAAGGGCCCAAACCCCTGGAGTATTATTATCCTTTGACCACGTTGTGAAATTATGTCAATCGTCACCAACTGCCTATTGTGTTCTTTTTGTTTTTAATTGGGGTCTAGGGTCCTCTTAGATATAGGATCGTCTATGTCTATTGATAGGGGTTCCTTTAGGACATCGGGTAGAAGGGTTCCCCTAGCGGCTGTAGGGTGATACAGGGCTCCCAGGGTCAGCCATTGTGGAGCGGGGGCGCCACAACGTTCCCCCCTAGGGTGCCAACCTCCGCAGCCAGGAAGGTGACAGCGTAGTTGACGTAAGAGGGACTTCTAGCTTACCCATTTTATTGGTAATTTTGGAACACGTTTGTTTTTGTTTGTGCACGTTTTTTTTTGGTGTGAACCATTGTATATGGTTTTTTAATCAATAAAGATAATTTTTAGGGATATATATGATTTAACAGACTAATTAAATAGAAAAAGGAATAACATAATTTTTGTGAACATGTATTCCCATTAAAATTAGATTTTAATGATGAATTTAAAAGCACCTATTCCCGTGAGCAAATGATAAAGAAGACAAATAATTGTATACAAAAAAGCCCTATTAAAGGCTACAATGGACTATCTGTACCCTTCCTTGCCGTGGAGGTTGGCACCCTAAGGCTGGAGTCACACACAACCATTAAAAAAACGGTCCCATTTTAACGGTCCGAAATTGCACAAAGGTATCTTAACCATTGATCCATTTTTGATGCGATTTTTCTTCATTGATGCGATTTAAATCTCATGTAAGGATCCGTTTGACATCCGTCTGGCGAGATTTTCTCGCAGGGTAGCTAAATGGACATATAATGGAGCCCAATGACAGGTTTCCCCACACAAAGAATGAATAAATCTAGACACTGTGATAAAACACTCCTGGATCGCCTTTGCTGGGGTCAAAGGTCACGTGCGTTCAGCATGAAACTCAGGCGCAGAGCTGGGATTCGGGTGTAACTGACCCTGAGTCAGGTTTATTAACGGTGAAAGCAATGCAAAAAGGAAATAAAACACAAAACAAATCCTTGCCTGTCCGGCACTAACTAAACAATGGACAACCTAACTACCAACTGGTGGGCTTCTCCCGTCCAGCCAAACCACAGTTGCAGTGGGCACTGCTTCCACTCACGTGTGTCTCTCACACAGACAGGCTCTCTGTGTTCCCAGGCTGAGACACTCACACAACCACCTGGCATCCTTTTATATCCACCTCCCATTATTCATTAGCAAGCAGGTGCGATACTGACCAGGCTAGGCCACATAGGAAAGGAATCTGGGCGAGATATACCTGCCCTCATCCACTATTCCCACATGATTCTCACAACACATATATATATATATATATATATATATCTATATATATTTTATACATGTCTTAGAGACTCATTAATATATATATTACAAATTCATACAGTTCATCATAGCAGAATAGCCGCAGAAACATTTGCCAGCTTTTGTATAATTATTCTCCTGCCCGACATGAAATGACACATGGTTTACATATAGTTAACCATTTCATTTCATGTTTTTTTTGTTATGTCTATCACTATTAATTAGATGAGGGTTTGTGGGTAAAATTTTGGACTTGTAGGGGTTAATTTAAGGGGTTAATTCGTTGTATGAAATTACGGGGACTCCCTGCAGCCTCAGTGACGTCAGCGGGAGTCCCAGCAATTTCATACAACGAATTAACCCCTTAAATTAACCCCTACAAGTCCAAAATTTTACCCACAAACCCTCATCTAATTAATAGTGATAGACATAACAAAAAAAACATGAAATTAAATGGTTAACTATATGTAAACCATGTGTCATTTCATGTCAGGCAGGAGAATAATTATACAAAAGCCGGCAAATGTTTCTGCGCCTATTCTGCTATGATGAACTGTATGAATTTGTAATATATATATTAATGAGTCTCTATGACATGTATAAAATATATATATATATATATATATATATATATATATATATATATATATGTGTGTGTCTAGATCTATTCATTCTTTATTTAACCGGTCTCTGTGATTTTACTGTATTGGAAGAATTGCCGGCTTTTGCTAAAGGACACCGGGTGCGATTGTATCGCAAGTCACACATCTAGTCCGTTTTTAGTCCCATTTTTTCTCGCCCCATAGACTTGTATTGTCGAATCCGATCCGAAAATCGGTGACAATCGCAGCATGCTGCGATTGTCTCGGTCCGAGGATCGGATCTGATCAAAATCGCATGATGGGAGCTGCCCCATAGAATAACATTGGGACGAATGCAATGTGATTTTGTTTTTTATTGCATTGCATTCGTCCGATTTAATCGCCAGTGTGACCCCGGCCTAATAGATACCATTGTTTGGCGCCCCCGCTCAACGTCGACTGACCCTGTCTCCCCTATCTCACCGTAGTAACTCAGGTGGGAAAACAATGTCAAATAGAAAAGAAATGAAGGAAGGGAATAAAAAGGAAAACCTTTCTAAAATAGAAACATAAATAGTCCGACAAATAGAATATAGCAGTATATGGCGGATAGTCGCCTCTGATAATTAGAATAACCACAGGTGGTGCAATAGGATAGACATGATATTAAATTGTCCCATAACAGACACATAGATGAAAACATAAATCAAACACCACCTAGTGGTTTTACTTATCATTTAAAGTCGCCCCGACGCGTTTCCCCGGTGTAACGGTTCATCAGGAGGCCGCAGACTTTAGTACCACTGATACTGGATATACTCCATGATGCCCCAGATAACAAGATGTAAAAAGGCATGGCGGCGGTCTCAAGAGATAGGGTTAAATACCCCCGCTATCATGTACCAATAAAGCCAATTGGGCACACGGTCACACAGGATACAGATCATTCATTTAACCTAGCCAATCGCTACGTGTTTTACATTTCCTCACCCTGCTGCGTTCCAAAACAAAGCCAGCGTGCGTGTCAAGTCAAGTGCGCATTACCGGAAATGATGTACCGGAAATGATGTACTCAGAAAAAATCAAAGCTCGTTACCTCGCAACCAGCAGTAACATCCGGGCGAGTACAAAGATCAGGAAGTGCCAGCATATATAAAAACAATATCCAGACTATACCGCACTATCGCACAGACCCACAAACATCCGGACTTTATTACATAACCGGAAGTATCAGCATATATAGATAGAATAGATAGGAACAATGTCCAGGTTCTACCGCAATATCGCGCAGACGCATAATCATCCGGGCAAAAACCCGGAAGTGTCAGTATATATAATAAAATAAGTAGAAACGATGTCCAGGTCAAAACGCACTATCGCGCAAGCGCACATAAAAATGGCACATATATCGATTTCAATTTGAACAACTATATCCATAGCTGAGCTATTAAAATTAAATGTAAGCGTCTCCAACAACAGGGATGTATTAATGCAATAACACTAGGAAAAATGAATTTATAACACAGGTCAACGAAAAAAATTTTTTTTTCTGGTGTCCAAAATATTTTAATGAATTTGGGGTATTTTTGGGGTGCTGATTCTGAATATGTCATCAGTTTTGCCAGATTGGCTCAAGTTTTTGAGATTTTTGGTATCTTATTTATAGCACTTGTTGGTAAATGCGACGCATCATCTCATTAATTTCTTTGGATTAGTACTTGAACTGAGCAGTTCTCAATATAGTTTTGTGTTAATTAGTGTTCTAAAAGTTTGTTCATAGCTTGATTTTTGCACTAACTTTATGTTGTTGTCTGTTTTCCAGTGAAAAGCATGAACTCATCATGAAGAAGTTGTCTTAACGATCCAGACTCATTCTGTTACATTTGTGGTGAATATACACTGCCAAAACATAGAAGAAACATAACACACTTCGTAAAAAAAGTGTATTTTGCCTATTTTGGGGTTATGCTTGGGGACCAAGACAAGTTTTGGGCACCACACATAGTGTGCAAAGCATGTATCGAATTATTACGAAAATGGAGCAAAGGACAAAGAAAAAGCTTCAAATTTGGTGTTCCAATGGTGTGGAGAGAGCCAAAAAATCATCATGATGACTGTTATTTCTGTGCAGTGCAAGTGCAAGGATTCAATAAGCATAAGAAACGAAAATGGGAGTAACATGGAATCTGCAAGAAGGCCTGTCCCTCATTGTGAAGATGTGCCTGTACCTGTGTTTACCATAAATAACAGTCATCATGATGATTTTTTGGCTCTCTCCACACCATTGGAACACCAAATTTGAAGCTTTTTCTTTGTCCTTTGCTCCATTTTCGTAATAATTCGATACATGCTTTGCACACTATGTGTGGTGCCCAAAACTTGTCTTGGTCCCCAAGCATAACCCCAAAATAGGCAAAATACACTTTTTTTACGAAGTGTGTTATGTTTCTTCTATGTTTTGGCAGTGTATATTCACCACAAATGTAACAGAATGAGTCTGGATCGTTAAGACAACTTCTTCATGATGAGTTCATGCTTTTCACTGGAAAACAGACAACAACATAAAGTTAGTGCAAAAATCAAGCTATGAACAAACTTTTAGAACACTAATTAACACAAAACTATATTGAGAACTGCTCAGTTCAAGTACTAATCCAAAGAAATTAATGAGATGATGCGTCGCATTTACCAACAAGTGCTATAAATAAGATACCAAAAATCTCAAAAACTTGAGCCAATCTGGCAAAACTGATGACATATTCAGAATCAGCACCCCAAAAATACCCTAAATTCGATGAAATATCTTTGGCACCAAAAATGCTGTTGACCAGTGTAATAATATGCTTAAATAATGATAAATAAAAACATCATATTTATTTATAATAAACAAACTCATAATAGAGTTAGTGTGAAAATTACGCACTACTTACAAAAGGACTAGCTACACATTTTCAAAATAATGAAAAATTTATAAGGGCCAAAGCAATCATGACTCTTAGAGGAAACATGTGAATGACAGGCACTCATTCAGACCTTTTGGGGAAAGGGATTGGAGTCTAAATATCCATTCTGCCTCTCTTCTTTGTATAATTTTATCAAGGTCTCCCCCCCGGGGTTTGGGTCTGACCAACTCAATCATACAAAAAGTTATATCCTTCAGGGATTCACCATGAACCTCATTCATATGTCGGGCAATAGATGTATCTATTTTATTTCTGATGTCATTCAGATGCTCACCTGCTCTTATCCTAATAGTTTTGCCAACATAATCCAGAGGGCAGGTGCATGTTGTTTTATTGACCATACCAGAAGATCTGCAATTACCAAAATCCCTAATATGGTATATCTTCCCATCTACCGAACTACAGAATGTTTTACATTGTAACATAACACCACACCTCGAGCAGTTCCCACATTTGAAAAAACCTTGTGGTTTCCGATCAAGCCAAGTACCTTCTTTTTTTGGTCTCTGATAAAAACTATGCACCAAACGGTCCCCAAGGGACCTACCCTTCCTGTAGGTAATACTAGGCTTCGGCGTAATAATGCCCTTCAAATCAGGGTCTGCCAAAAGAATACCCCAGTGCTTTCTAAAGATGTGGTATACCCTTTCCGCTTGGCCATCAAAAGTGCCTATCATCCTAACCGTCTTCCCATCATTCCTCTTTTCTTTAACCCCCAAAAGTGAGGATCTATCAGCCGATAGCGCCTCATAATATGATTTTCTCAGAATATGTTCTGGATAGCCTCTCGTTTGAAACCTATGATGCAAATCATCAGCCTGGTTTCTAAAGGTAACCAAATCAGAGCAGTTCCTCCTGATACGGAGGAACTGTCCCTTTGGTATACCTCTTTTTAAAGGGGTTGGATGATGACTTGTCCATTTAAGGAGATTATTTGTAGATGTCGGTTTCCGATATGTAAGAGTATCAATGTTGCCATCCTGTTTTTTAATAATAGTCAAATCCAAAAAATTGATACTATTGTTGTGACACTCAGACGTAAAACGTAACCCTATATTATTGATGTTAATACCTTCCATAAACCGGTGGAACTCACTTTCGGGGCCAGACCAAAATATCAGGATGTCATCTATATATCTGGCCCATAATGTAATATAGGAGTTCCACCACATGTCCTCACCACTAAAGATGAGTGTTTCGTCCCACCAGCCCAAGAATACATTAGCATAAGTGGGGGAACAAGGGCTCCCCATTGCTGTACCCCTGAGCTGGTGGAAGTACTTACCATCAAAAAGAAAGTAGTTATGTGTAAGGGTAAATAAAAGAAGCTCCTCTATCAATAAATTATGATCTCCACATTCAACCGCTCTGGATTGAAGGAAATGATTCACCGCTTTCATTCCACAATCATGTGGAATGCTGCTGTAGAGTGCCACTACATCAATAGAGGCTAGGATTGTATTCTCATCAATAGAAATTCCTTCCATCAAATTTAACAAATGCGATGTATCTCGAATGAAAGATGGGAGAGATGTTGCAAATTGTCTTATCAACTTAAATACCAACATTCTGTGTTAACGATTCTATGCCTGCCACAATTGGTCTACCTTTTAAAGGTGCAAGACCCTTATGTATCTTTGGCAGAGCATAGAATGTTGGTATTACTGGTTGAACAGGTAACATAAACTTGAATTCATTCAAAGAAATAAGTCCCATCCCTCTTGTATTTGTCAAAATCTCAGTTAAAGCAGAATGATACTTTTTTGTGGGATCCCCACATAGCACCTCGTAGGTGCCATGCTCATACAGCACAGAATGACACATGTGAAGGTATTTTTTATGATCAAGGATGACCAAATTCCCACCCTTATCTGAAGATTTTATAACTATCTCATTATTTTTTTCTACTGCCACTAGGGATTCCCTTTCACCCTCAGGGAGATTATAGGTATTTTTGATGCGATCATTCTTGATTTTACACAAATCAGATTCCACCATCCTCATAAAGATATCAACACTAGTGCTACTCGTCATAGGTGGCATACGAGTACTCCTATTCCTTAAATCAGTGAAAGGGCCCTTGCCACGTGATTGATTGTTTTCTTCTAGAAGAGATGTCAAAATTTGGACACTATCATAATCCTCCTCAGATATACCCAACCTTTTGCATTCATCTCTGTTATGTTGCTGAAGGAAAAGCTTCCATTTCAAATTACATCTGAACAAATTCAAATCCTTTACCCACCTAAAACAATCAAAAGAAAAGGTAGGCACAAAATTGAAACTCTTCTGCAACAATAGATAATCATTACCAGATAGCTCACAAGATGATAGATTGATAATCTGTCTCTGATTTATACTTGTCTTCTCCTCAGATCGTAGCCCATTATGGGGCCTCTGTCTAAAAAAAGACTGTGGTACTGATGAGGAAGATGCAGGTGATGCACCAGGAGAGTTTTTCAAATCCCTCACATTTCCCCGTTGCCTGTACTGACCTCTTGGCATGCGCCATTTGCCCCGATTTTGTTTACCTCTCCCCCGATGACTATAATAATCAGAATGCTCTGTGTCTGAAGTATCCAAATCAGATGAAGATACCTCCGCAACAGTTTTAACTTGATATTCGTAGGCTTTATCTTTAAATTCAGCAAAATCACGCACAAACTGTGCGTGTTTTCTGTCTTTTAATCTAGTTTGGAACTTTTCCACTGAGGTCTGTATTAAAGGCTACAATGGACTATCTGTACCCTTCCTTGCCGTGGAGGTTGGCACCCTAATAGATACGATTGTTTGGTGCCCCCACTCAACGTCGACTGACCCCAAATGTGGGAACTGCTCGAGGTGTGGTGTTATGTTACAATCTAAAACATTCTGTAGTTCGGTAGATGGGAAGATATACCATATTAGGGATTTTGGTAATTGCAGATCTTCTGGTATGGTCTATAAAGCAACATGCACCTGCCCTCTGGATTATGTTGGCAAAACTATTAGGGAGCTTAGGATAAGAGCAGGTGAGCATCTGAATGACATTAGAAATAAAAGAGATACATCTATTGCCCGACATATGAATGAGGTTCATGGTGGATCCCTGAAGGATTTAACTTTTTGTATGATTGAGTTGGTCAGACCCAAACCCCGGGGGGGGGAGACCTTGATAAAATTATACAAAGAAGAGAGGCAGAATGGATATTTAGACTCCAATCCCTTTCCCCAAAAGGTCTGAATGAGTGCCTGTCATTCACATGTTTCCTCTAAGAGTCATGATTGCTTTGGCCCTTATAAATTTTTCATTATTTTGAAAATGTGTAGCTAGTCCTTTTGTAAGTAGTGCGTAATTTTCGCACTAACTCTATTATGAGTTTGTTTATTATAAATAAATATGATATGTTTTTATTTATTATTATTTAAGCATATTATTATAAATTCATTTTTCCTAGTGTTATTGCATTAATACATCCCTGTTGTTGGAGACGCTTACATTTAATTTTAATAGCTCAGCTATGGATATATTATTGTTGTTCAAATTGAAATTGATATATGTGCCATTTTTATGTGCGCTTGCGCGATAGTGCGTTTTGACCTAGACATCGTTTCTACTTATTTTATTATATATGCTGACACTTCCTGATCTTTTTACTCCCCGGATGTTACTGCTGGTTGCGAGGTAACGTGCTTTGATTTTTTTCTGAGTACATCATTTCCGGTACATCATTTCCGGTCATGCGCACTTCACTTGACACGCACGCTGGCTTTGTTTTGGAACGCAGCAGGGTGAGGAAATGTAAAACACGTAGCGATTGGCTAGGTTAAATGAATGATTTGTATCCTGTGTGACCGTGCGCCCAATTGGCTTTGTTGGTACATGATAGCGGGGGTATTTAACCCTATCTCTTGAGACCGCCGCCATGCCTTTTTACATCTTGTTTTCTGGGGCATCATGGAGTATATCCAGTATCAGTGGTACTAAAGTCTGCGGCCTCCTGATGAACCGTTACACCGGGGAAACGCGTCGGGGCGACTTTAAATGATAAGTAAAACCACTAGGTGGTGTTTGATTTATGTTTTCATCTATGTGTCTGTTATGGGACAATTTAATATCATGTCTATTCTATTGCACCACCTGTGGTTATTCTAATTATCAGAGGCGACTATCCGCCATATACTGCTATATTCTATTTGTCGGACTATTTATGTCCTTGGTGCATGTATATTCTGTGAAACATGCTCTGAGCAATGTATGGTGTTTTTTTGGCCCATTGTTCTATAGTAGGCAATAATTAATTGTTTTTGACATTTCCATGTTTGTGAGGTTAAATGTCAGTGGTCAGCCCTATTATAATCTAGGTTTGGGCATACCTTTTTATTGTGGCTATTTTTTCTATTTTAGAAAGGTTTTCCTTTTTATTCCCTTCCTTCATTTCTTTTCTATTTGACATTGTTTTCCCACCTGTGTTACTAGGGTGAGATAGGGGAGACAGGGTCAGTCGATGTTGAGTGGGGGCGCCAAACAATCGTATCTATTAGGGTGCCAACCTCCACGGCAAGGAAGGGTACAGATAGTCCATTGTAGCCTTTAATAGGGCTTTTTTGTATACAATTTGTCTTCTTTATCATTTGCTCACGGGAATAGGTGTTTTTATATTTATCATTAAAATCTAATTTTAATGGGAATACATGTTCACAAAAAATATATATGATTTAACAGTTGATACCCTTTTTGGATCAATTTTTGATAGTGAATTTTGTAAAGTCTTAAAAGATCAGGTCTCACGGACGCTAACTGATATGTTTAACATTTGGATAGGGGGAGGGGAAATACCCAGCCATGCTAATACGGTTTATATAAAACTACTGCCTAAGGGTTATAAGAATTTGGGGGACCCTTCCCATTACCGGCCAATTTCATTTATCCACCAGGATTTCAAGCTGATTTCCAAAATTTTGGCATATCGACTGGTAGCGATTTCGCCTAGAATTATCATGTCACACCAATCAGGTCTTACAGTTGTGGCCAAAAGTATTGACACCCCTGCAATTCTTTCAGATAATACTCAGTTTCTTCCTGAAAATGATTGCAAACACAAATTCTTTGGTATTATTATCTTCATTGAATTTGTCTTAAATGTAAAAACACAAAAAGAATTGTCCTAAAGCCAAATTGGATATAATTCCACACCAAACATAAAAAGCAGGGTGGACAAAAGTATTGGCACTGTTTGAAAAATCATGTGTTGCTTCTCTAATTTGTGTAATTAACAGCACCTGTAACTTACCTGTGGCACCTAACAGGTGTTGGCAATAACTAAATCACACTTGCAGCCAGTTGACATGGATTAAAGTTGACTCAACCTCTGTCCTGTGTCCTTGTGTGTACCACATTGAGCATGGAGAAAAGAAAGAAGACCAAAGAACTGTCTGAGGACTTGAGAAACCAAATTGTGAGGAAGCATGAGCAATCTCAAGGCTACAAGTCCATCTCCAAAGACCTGAATGGGTTTATTCGGTGGAATGAGAAGATATATACAGACACTCTACTCGAACCCCCAGTGTATACACCTGGATTTTTATGAGCTGTATTTCCATTATAAAAGGGCACACACCCAGGGCTGCCCATTGTCGCCCTTACTGTTTAATATGGCCATCGAATCCCTGTTGAGGGTCCTTAATAGCGGAGAAAGCCACGAGGGGATGAAAATAGGGAATGAGATGTTCCGATCTGCTTTGTTTACTGTTTGCATAGTGTTATATATGTTTGATCCATACAAAGATCTTATGCGAAGGTTGAAGCTCATAGAGAAGTTTGGGGAATTCTCAGGTTTTAAAGTTAACAAAAACAAATGTGAGTTATTATTTTTGCGAGGAGGGGATGGGACAAGAAACGTTAGTGAACTCACCGATAACGGGGGGGATCAGGGTAGCAAAATCCTCGGTCAAATACCTGAGTGTTCACTTGGGCCGCACGGCGGATTCAGTCTATGCCCTAAATTATCCGTTGTTTTTGAAAATATAAGCACAGCTGAGAGGTTGGAGGGGTCTGCCTTTGTCACTTTAGGCCAGAGGACACCTGATTAAAATGATGAGCTTTCTGAGACTGCTGTACCCTCTTCAGACGATTCCCCTGTTACTTAAACGAGGAGATATATCTAGATTGAATGGAGCGTTCACAAGGTTTCTTTGGAGAGGGAAGAGGCCTATAATAGGTTTGAGTACTCTTTTATGTCCCCTGTGGAGGAAGGAGGGATTGAAATCCCCAATATTAGGGGGTATAATCTGGCATGTTTGGCTAGGCACGTGATTGATTGGTTGCACAGAACGAGTCGTCATTCGGATGTGTATTTGGAGAATGAATTTTGTAAGCCTTGGGACTTGGCCTCAGTTCTACACTCCCCCCCCGTCCTGTCTTGGTTCGACAGTGAGGACCTCGATGATATGTAGGGACATAATAGTATCCTGGAAGGCGGTAAGAAAAAAAATTGGGAATACCGTGGAAGTTATCCAAATATCTCAATCCATGGGCCCATCCAAATTTTCAATTAGGAAGGGAGAACAGATTATTTAAAGAATGGCGAGAGAAGGGTGAACTGAGAATGAAAGATTTGATGCATGTAGATGAAAGGAGATGGATGACTGAAGCAGAGGTGACTGAGAAGTTTGCACTTAACAAGTATCATGGTATGCAATATTCACAAATACATCACTTTGTTTTGCGTGATCTGCGTGATGTTTCTAAAGAATTACTTAAAAACGAATTTGATATCCTGATTGAGTGTGATCTCCCCAGTTATCAAGAATATACGGGGTCCTGAGGGATTGGTTAACTCGGGGAAACAGACTTGCGCAAATGCGTGGATAAAGCAGTTGGGAGACATGGACATTATGGACAAGATTATTCAGGGGTTGTGTATATTAAGGAAAAATATCACTAAGGCTAATTTCACATTAGCGTTTTTTTCCGCAGTGCATCGTGCGCAATAGAAACTCATGCAAAAAACGCATCATGCGTTTATGCATGCATTTGCATTTTTATGTGCATTCGTTCTCTAGGGGTAAAAACCAGTATCTACACATTTTTATGCCAAAAATTCATACGCGCGAAAATGCAGACAAACGCATACCCATGCGCACGCCTGTGGTCCCATAGACTGTAATGCATTATTTTGTCGCATTCTGCGCGCAAGCATGCGCATGCATTTTTTTGATGCCTTTCGGCGGACCCAAAAATGCAACAGGTTGCGTCTGGCGCACCTAGGCGAACACCTTGAAAAATGCATGTGCATGAAAACGCATACAAACGCGTGCAAACGCAAGACCATGCGCACACCATATTAAACATAGGTACGCATACACATGGACGCACATGATGTGTTGTGCAAAAAACGCTAATGTGAAACGAGCCTAATGAAAATTGGGGTGACACCTTGTTCAGAATTATTCATGGGGCCATATATGGTTTTAGTATCCCAATGCAATCAGATGTTATTCAGATGCGGGTCAGAACGCACGGATATGTATCACGGTTTGTGGGGATGTATAGTGATACAAAAGTTCTGTTCATCAGTTCCAGAGTTTAGCAAGGGGATGGGGGGAAAGACTGGGATCTCAATCCAATATGTTATGATTGGGTCACCGAGGAGGAAAGCAAAGACCAAGCTAAGCCACAGAAAACCAGAGAGGTTGGTAACTAAGCGGATTGCAGACCCCTAATCCTATCCACACAACTAGCAGTAGCCGTGGAGCGTACCTACGATGATTCTAGACGCCTCAACACAGCCGAAGAACTAAATAAGCCTTAAGCAAGAAAGGGGAAATCTAAACTGCCCCAGAGCAGACCCCAAAGGAATAGATAGCCCCCAAACATATATTGTCAGTGAGACAAGATGAAAACACAAACGCAGATAGGAAAATAGGCTGAGCAAACGATGGGGCCCAAACTAACTAGACAGGACAGGAAAGGAAAGACGCTGTCTGCAATCACTCAAAAAACCCTGCAAAAAAATGCCCAACACGTCTGATAGAAAAAATACTGAAGTCACTAGACTTTGCCCACTATATCAGCACTCTGGTATATTCTGAAAACAGAACAAAGAGAGGCCAATCTAATAAGGGACAAAAACAAACTGGCACAAACAGTAACATAGATGGAAATTCAGCACAGCCCCAGACGGGGCTGGCTGACCACAAAAAACTGAAATAGACAAAACCAAATCAAATGTGAACATTAGCAAAAGAACACTTAGCTTGAACAAGCAGGGACTGAGCTGGAAACTAAGACCTCATGAGGCAGGAAAAAATTTAGATAGAGGGAGTCGGCTGTCTTAAATCCAGTCAGAAACTCCCAATGTCCAATCGTCCTCATTATCAGGTGGCAGGCCTCTGTTAATTAGATCAGCTCCATTACCTCCTGTAACCACCAGCGGGAGCCCGGAAAGAGAACTCGTGACCCCTCTGTCAATACAACCATCTCCACTACCTTCACCAGCAACCAGAGGTAGGCCAGAAAGTGAATTCACAACAGTACCCCCCCTTGAGGAGGGGTCACCAAACCCTCATCCACGCCACCAGGCCGATCAGGATGGGCCCGGTGAAAAGCACAAACCAATCTATCGGCATGAATGTCAGAAGCAGAGACCCAAGAATTATCCTCCTGGCCATAACCCTTCCATTTGACCAAGTACTGGAGTCTCCGTCTAGCCAAATGAGAATCCAATATTTTCTCTACCTCATATTACACATTGCCTTTAACCAATACAGGGTCAGGAGGTGCTGCCATAGGAACTACTGGCTCCACAAACCTCTTCAACAGAGATTTATGAAACACGTTATGGATCTTAAACGTAACTGGAAGAGCCAATCGAAAAGAAACAGGATTAAGAATCTCCAAAATCTTATAAGGTCCAATGAATCTTGGCTTGAACTTTGGAGACGCAACCTTAATGGGAATATTCTTTGACGACAACCAAACCATATCACCCACTTTAAACCGGGGACCAATGGTCCTATGCCGGTTGGAAAACCGTTGGGCTTTTTCCTGAGAGAGGGACAACATATCCACCACTTGGTCCCAAATCTGCTGCATTCTCTCTACCACAGTGTCCAGACTTGGGCAGGTCGAAGATTCCACTTGCCCTGAAGATAATCGAGGATGAAACCCAAAGTTACAGAAAAAGGGCGACATCAAAGTGGCAGAACTAGCTCTATTGTTTAGCGTAAATTCGGCCAAGGGCAAAAATGAGACCCAGTCATCCTGGTCAGCAGATATAAAACATCTCAAATAGGACTCCAAAGTCTGGTTTGTTCTCTGTCTGCCCATTGGTCTGAGGATGAAACGCAGAGGAGAAAGATAACTGAACTCCCAGATTGGAACAAAAAGTTCTCCAAAATCTGGAAACAAACTGGACTCCTCTGTCCGACACAATGTTCTCAGGAATCCCATGCAACCGAACCACCTGTTGTAAAAACAAGGGCACCAACTCTGAAGAAGATGACAACTTTGGGAGTGGTACAAGATGGATCATCTTAGAAAATCTATCACAAATCACCCAGATAAGTCATTCTCTGAGAGACAGGAAGATCAGAAATAAAATCCATTGAGATATGGGTCCATGGCATCTTGGGCACCGGCAGGGGCATCAACAACCCACTAGAACGAGAACAGGGTTTAGACCGAGAACAAGCCCCACAGGACTGCACAAAATTCCTGACATCACGAGATAAGGCAGGCGACCAAAAAGACCGACTCACCAAATCTCTGGTACCAAAAATACCGGGATGACCAGCCAACACGGAGCAATGAATTTCAGACATTACTCTCTTCCTCCACTAGTCATGAACATACAATTTTCCCATAGGGCAATGCTCAGGTTTATCCTCCTGAAATTCCTCCAAGGCACATCTTAAATCGGGCGAGATGGCGGAAAGAACTACCCCCTCACCTAGAATGGCAGTAGGCTCGGTCAGAATAAGAGAATCCGCAAAGAATCTCCTAGAAAGGGCGTCCGCCTTAACATTCTTAGTGCCCGGAAGAAAAGAGACCACAAAATTAAAACGCGTGAAAAACAAGGCCCTCCTAGCCTGTCTAGGATTCAAGCGTTTGGCTGATTCAAGATAAATCAAATTCTTTTGGTCGGTGAGGACCACAACTTGATGTCTAGCTCCCTCCAACCAATGTCTCCACTCTTCAAATGCCCATTTCATGGCCAACAATTCCCGATTCCCCACATCATAATTACGTTCAGATGGGGAGAATTTTCTAGAAAAGAAGGCACAGGGATTCATTTTAGAAGTCACCGGATCTTTTTGGGACAAAACAGCTCCTGCACCAATCTCAGAAGCATCTACCTGAAATGGAAGTGAGACATCAGGTTGCCGTAAAACCGGAGCAGAAGTGAATCTCCGCTTAAGCTCCTGAAATGCCGAGACTGCCTCTGGAGACCAATTCACCACATCAACACCCTTTTTGGTCAGATCAGTCAGTGGTTTGACAATACCAGAAAAATTACATATAAATTTACTATAGAAATTAACAAAACCCAAAAACTTCTGGAGAGCCTTCAAAGAAGTGGGCTGAACCCAATCATAAATGGCCTGTACCTTGGCCACGTCCATTTCAATAGCCGACGGAGACAAAATAAATCCCAAAAATGAAATCCTCTGTACACCAAAGAGGCATTTCGATCCCTTAACATACAGGTAATTTTCCCTCAAAATCCGGAACACAGTCCGGACATGTTCCACATGAGAATCCCAATCACTGGAAAAGATCGAAATATCATCGAGATAAATGATCAAAAACGTATCCACAAAGTCCCGGAAAATATCGTTCATAAAAGATTGGAAGACAGAAGGGGCATTAGTGAGCCCAAAAGGCATTACCAAGTACTCAAAATGTCCCTCCGTATTAAACGCCGTCTTTCATTCATCCCCGTGCTTGATGCGAATAAGATTATACGCCCCCTGAGGTCAAGCTTGGTAAACCAGCAGGCACTTTTAACTCTGGAAAATAAATCAGAAATCAGGGGTAACGGGTACTGATATTTAACAGTGATTTTGTTAAGGGAACGACAGTTAATACAAGGCCTTAATGAACCATCTTTCTTGGTCACAAAAAACCCCAGCACCTAAGGGTGAAGAGGATGGTCTAATATGACCCTTCTCCAACGACTCCTTGATATAAGATCGCATAGCATCATGTTCAGGTACCGATAAGTTGAAAAGCCGACCCTTGGGAAATTTACACCCTGACATCAACTCAGTTGCACAGTCAGAACTTCTATGAGGAGGCAAAGATGCAGACTTACTCTCACTGAATACATCAGAAAAATCAGCCAAATAATCAGGAATATCATGAGACTGGGGAGAGGTGGAGAAAACAGGAGTGTCACTAAGACCACACTGACAACCCCAACTCACCACAGACACAGATTTCCAATCCAAAACAGGATTATGAGTTGCAGCCAGGGAAAACCCAGAACAATAGTATCATGCAAATTGTGCAGCACCAAAAATTTACAATTTTCTTGTTGGTCTGGGGCAACCGCATTATCACCTGGGTCCAAAACTGGGGTTTATTCTCCGCCAAAGGAGTAGCATCAATACCCTCAAAGGGATAGGAGTCCGCAGGGGTATCATGGGAAAACCACAACGTTTAGCAAAGTCCAAATCCATCAGATTCAAAGCTGCTCCTGAATCCACAAAAGCCTTAGAGGAAAATGTAGATAAGGAGCAGATCAGAGTAATTGCCAAAAGGAACTTAGGTTGTACACTGCCCACAGCAAATGTGTGCGCAAAACGTTTCTTTAGTTTAGGGCAGACAGAAATAGTATGAGAGGCGTCTCCACAAAAAAAACACAGCTTATTACGCCTTCTAAACTCCTGACATTGCGCCCTAGACAAAACCCTATCACATTGCATGGGTTCAGACGTTTGTTCAAAAGGCGGCAACGCCTCTCGTGTAGTTTTACGTTCATGTAGACGCCGATCAATTTGAATGGCTAATGACATACTGGAGAATCATCAAGACCAGAGGGAACAGGAAATCCCACCATAACATCTTTTACGGTTTCTGATAAACCCTTCCGAAAGAGAGCTGCTAAGGCACCGTCATTCCATATAGTAAGGGCCGCCCACTTTCGGAATTTGTGACAGTATAGCTCTGCAGAATCCTGACCCTGGTTCAATGCCAATAGGGTTTTCTCAGCTTGATCAATAGCATTAGGTTCATCATACAACAACCCCAAGGCTTGAAAAAATGCATCCACATTAGTCAGAATAGGATTTCCAGGTGTCAGAGAAAAGCCCAATCCTGGGGATCGCCGCGCAGCAAGGAGATGACAATTATAACCTGCTGCACAGAGCTCCCCGATGAGTTAGGCTTCAAGGCAAGAAATAGTTTACAATTATTCTTAAAATTCAAAAATTTAGACCGATCCCCAGAAAACACATCCGGAGTAGGGATCTTTGGTTCAACAGCAGGTGATTGAGCGAGATAGGCGGAAATTCCCCGCACTTCAGCAGCGAGCTGCTCAACACGATCAGACAAATGCTTAATCTCCATCAAAGAAAAAATCCTATGGCCCAAGAGAAAAAGAGGAAAAAATATATATTAAAAAAACAATTTCTGACACTTTTTTTTTACAATTCTCTCCTGCTTTTTAGTACCCTAGAATCTGCGGTTTAGGCTGGTGATTCTGTTATGATTGGGTCACCGAGGAGGAAAGCAAGACCAAGCTAAGCCATAGAAAACCAGAGAGGTTGGTAACTAAGCGGATTGCAGACCCCTAATCCTATCCACACAACTAGCAGTAGCCGTGGAGCGTACCTATTATGATTCTAGATGCCTCGACACAGCCGGAGAACTAAATAAGCCTAAAGCAAGAAAGGTGAAATCTAAACTGCCCCAGAGCAGACCCCAAAGGAATAGATAGCCCCCAAACATATTGTCGGTGAGACAAGATGAAAACACAAACGCAGATAGGAAAATAGGCTGAGCAAACAATGGGGCCCAAACTAACTAGACAGGACAGGAAAGGAAAGACGCTGTCTGCAATCACGCAAAAAACTCTGCAAAAAAATGCGCAACACGTCTGATAGAAAAATTACTGAAGTCACTAGACTTCGCCCACTATATCAGCACTCTGTTATATTCTGAAAACAGAGCAAAGAGAGGCCAATCTAATAAGGGACTAAAACAAACTGGCACAAACAGTAACATAGATGGAAATTCAGCACAGCCCCAGCCGGGATAGAGGGAGTCGGCCGTCTTAAATCCAGTCAGAAACACCCAATGTCCAATCGTCTTCCTCATTATCAGGTGGCAGGCCTCTGTTAATTAGATCAGCTCCATTACCTCCTGTAACCACAAGAGGGAGCCCGGAAAGAGAACTCGCGACCCCTCTGTCAATACAACGATCTCCACTACCTTCACCAGCAACCAGAGGTAGGCCTGAAAGTGAATTCACAACACCGATGCTTTGGATTTTCCATTATGACTTGGACATGTAAATGGGAGGGGGGAGGAAGTCGGTATTGCATGATCTAGCAAAGAAATGCATCCTGAGGTGATGGCTTATGAGCGAGAGCCCAACTTTATTCTTTGGGTCGGTGCAATTACAGCGATACCAGATTTATGTTGAATCTGTTTTATTGAAAACAATTAGACATAACATAACATATAAGACAGCAACAAGAATTGTACACCAAACCGCACTAGGTTACAGTATAATCAGTCCCCTGTAAAGGTAAGATGTCTTCCGGCTCATATATTCGTATGCCTCGAACGAGCGGAGGTAGGCGCATATTCCTCAAAATTATCTTATGTAAGAGAATAAACAAGAATTTGTCTTCATATCTTAATAAACTCAACTGTATGAACATTCTTCATACCATAGCTACTCGTATATAATAAAACAAAATGTAAAAAGCGTCATTATGCTCTGTGTGTCCTCCAGTACATTATCAGCATCCCTAATCAAATATAAGGAGATAATAATTGCGAGCATACATAACGGCATCTTTACTTGTAACCAATGGGAGTGCACTTCTAAGACAAAGAGAGAAAGAAATTAAGAAGGGGAAAAGAAAACTCACAGGAGAGGAAGTGGGGAAAGAGGAAAGAAAGAGAGAGGGGAAGGGGAGGGGGTGAGGAAAAGCGGGCCTCGGATTTCCGAACCGACCATTAAGGAGCTTCCTCGAGTAATCGAGGGAGTTCAGAAGTTTACTTGAATAAGATCCAAGGCTGCCACGCTTGGACCAACCGAGTGTTATCACCTTCCATTTCAGCCAATAATTCCTCCATACGGAAAAAATGTCTGCAAATTCCGCCAACCATTCTGCCATAGTTGGTGGTGTTGTCGTGTGCCAGTGGCGTGGGATTACCATCCGCGCCGCGGTAATGCAAAACCTAAGAAGGCTCTTCTTCTGAGTGGATATAGAACCCGGAAGAATTGATAGGATGGCAATCTGTGGGGAGGGGGGAACATATTTCCCGGTAATCTTTTGATAAGCCCGAAACACCTTTTCCCAGAAGGATCGTACAGCAGGGCACTGCCACCAAATATGGAGCAGTGTACCCCTTTCGGTCCAACAACGCCAGCAGACATCGTCTACTGACGGGAAAATAGATTTTAGTCTGACGGGGGACAGATACCACCTGGTCAGTATCTTAAAGTTTTTCTCTTGTGCGCCCCCAGCCAGAGACATTTTGTGCGTGAAGAGGTATGCTTTGTCAAGGTCTTCACCTGAAAATTTACATCCTATCTCATCCTCCCACGCTCGTATATAGCTCAGAGCCCTGTCCGAGTCTCCTGTGTGGAATTCCTGATATAAAAGAGAAATCAGATGAAAGGGAGGGCTCTGTTGTTGTAGTAAAGTTTCCAGCCGTGTCATGGGGGGAACAGAAGAACGATCGACCAAACGTCCCCGAAAAAACAATCTCAATTGATTGTATTCCATCCAGGAGAGATCCCCATCGGGAAACTTCTCTCGTAAGGCATCCCAGGACGGAACACTCCCCCCCCCACTAGAACCCGTCCTAGTCTTAAGTCAGAACTACTATGCCAACCCAGAAATTGGTCTCTGTGACATCCTGGGGGAAAATCCGGATTACCAAATATTGGTGTCAGTGGATTTAGGGTGCTAATACATTTATTTTTATTTTTAAAACGATTCCATATCTGTAGGACTTCTCGAGTCAAGAAGCCAGTGGATTCATCAGATTCGTTTGCACCCAAATCATAATGTCGGATCCATGGAAGATGGCGCAATGGGATACTAAAAGATGTTTGCTCCAATTGAACCCATTGTTTAGAGCGGTAGTTGAATTGCCAGTCAAATAAACGTGCAAGTAAGGAGGCCCTATGGTAAAGTTCCAGGTCAGGGAGACCCGCACCACCTCTGGATTTTGGAGCAGTTAAGATAGAATATTTTAAACGGGGTCTAGAAGCCTGCCAGATAAAGTGGATTATCGCAAATCTGATGGTCTGGAAGAATGTCTTCGGCGGTACAACTGGAACCGCCTAGAACAGGTATAAAAACCTGGGAAGAATGTCCATCTTAAATGAATTCATCCTACCAAACCATGAGATAGATTTCCGTCCGTATTCCCTCAGACGTTTCAGACTCGATTCTAAGAGGGGCACGTAGTTTAATTTGTATAGGTCAGTCATGTCAGTAGGAATTTGAACACCCAAATATTGAATGGCCCCAGTTTTCCATCGAAAGGGGAAGTTTCCCATTATGCTTGTAAGTTCTGCCTGTCCTAAGGAAATGTTGAGGGCTTCAGTTTTCTGAAAATTGATTTTAAAGTTACTGACTGCTCCATATTTTCGAAACTCCTCCATTAGTGATGGGAGAGTGATGTGTGGTTGGGATATATACAGTAAGAGATCATCTGCATAAAGAGGGGCCTTATAATGAACGCGGTCCACCCAGAGACCGTGCACACTGGAGTTCTTCCTAATCGCCACCGCCAAATGTTCCATAACTATCGCGTATAAGAGGGGCGACAGGGGGCAACCTTGTCGGGTTCCGTTCCCAATGGAAATAGGGTCTGATAAAGCACCATTAACCCTAACCCTCGCTGAAGGGTCAGAGTATAGGGCTGCGATTCTGTGTAGGAAACGATTTCCCAGGCCCAGCTGTTTTAGGGCCGAGAACATAAAGCCCCAGTGTACACGGTCAAAGGCCTTCTCCGCGTCAATCGATAACAAAGCCAGTGGCTTACATTTTAATTTAGCATGTGCAGTCAATATGAGAGTTTTACCTATGCCGTCTCTCGCTTCTCTCCATCGCACAAATCCCACCTGGTCTGAATGTACTACTAAAGGTAAAAGAGGAGTCAGTCGATTTGCCAAGATTTTAGCCTATAATTTTACATCGATATTGATGAGAGATATTGGGCGGTAATTAGTTACTACTTTAGGATCTTTCCCTGGTTTCGGTATGACTGTGATAAAAGCCTCTAAGGATTGTGGGACAAACGGGGTGTCGATTGCAATGGTATTGAACACCGACGTCATGATGGGGTTAAGTTGTTCACGAAACATCTTATAAAAATGAGGGGAAAAACCGTCCGGTCCTGGACTTTTACCAGTTGGGGTATTTCGAATGACGTCGTCAATCTCCTCTGGCGTAAAATCAGTGTCTAATGGCATTGTCAGGTCTGTGGCCAATGTCGGAAGGGCCGTGTCCCGTATATAAGACTCTATATGTGATTGGGGGTCCAAAGGCGATTGAGGGGGGTAATCTCCATTAATATTATACAATGTATGGTAATACCGCCGCATTATATCCAAAATTTCTGTCGGGTTCGATGTCGTCTGACCTCTATGTCGTTGGAGAGATGGAATGTATGTGGTTTGATTGCGTGGGTGTAGAAATCTAGCTAACAAACGCCCACATTTATTGGCCTGACCGTATAATATACTCTTAAAACGATTTCTATGGTGTCGGTATTTCTCATTTAGTAGTGACTTCAAATCGTCTCTGCATTTAATCAGGTCAGTCATTGTCTCCGCCTCCTTAGTCATCTTATGTTTCATCTCCAACATCAAAATTTTTTCCGTCAGGTCTATAATTTCCCTACTTTTTATTTGTTTTAAGCGAGATCCATGTTTGATAAATACCCCTCTGAGTACGCATTTGAGGGCTTCCCATTTGATAGGCATAGCAGTAGTGTCGTGTGCATGGTCTTGTAGGAATTCTGCTATGGTAGTCTTAATATCAGCCACACAAGTAGCGTCCTTTAAAAGGTTATCGTTCAATCTCCACGTCCACTGTCGTACCCCTGAATCGGGAGGACTAATGTCTAGAAAGACTGGAGCATGATCCGACCATAAAAAAACTGCCGATGGATGGTTTCGGATCCCAGGCCAGTGCGCAATGACTGAGGAGGAAGAAATCTATTCTGCCATAGGAGTTATGTGGCGTGGAGAAGAACGTATAATCTTTCCCGTTAGGGTTAAGTAGTCTCCAGACATTGTGTAGGTCTTTTTTCAAAGAGGACAGTTGACGAAGAGATAGATAAGATTTTGCGGTTGTGGAGTCCAACGTCGGGTTAAGAGTCAAATTAAAGTCACCCCCTAGTATAACAACCCCTTCTGCAAAGTCAGCCATTGTCTTCAAGAAGGATCTAGCTGTCCGTATTTGGTCTCGGCTGGGGGCGTACCATCCTGCTATAGTGTATATTGTTGAAAAAATCTGAATTTTCAAAATTACGTATCTGCCCTCCGCTTTATGGAGCGCTATAGATACACCTCGGGATCGGGAGCTCAGGTTGGTACTATGAAACCAGGTTGTGTAATAACGATCGTGTATATTAGGAACATGCCCAGTTTTAAAATGTGTTTCTTGTAAAAGCAACACATTTACTCTTTTCTTATGCATGCCATATAAGATATGTGACCGTTTCTGCGGAATGTTAAAGCCTCTAGTATTTAAGGAGCCCAATATGATCTTCTGCGTGGCAGTCTTACCCGGCATTGTGGATGTAGTCCGGGGTCAAGGATGTAAATTTCACCTGCAGGGATGAGTCGGCTTCGGGGTCCAATGCCCGCTACTGAGAAGGGAGAGAAAGGCTAGGAAGAGGGGGGTGGATGCAGCAAAAGGAAAAGTAAATAAAGTTAACACAGGACAAAGAATAGAAGAAATTAACAATACGAGTGCGGATAGTCACACTCCAATAGAAAATTTAACCAAGTGGAGGAAAACGTTAATGGCTGCGTGCCTCAATGGCAAAGCAGCGTCTCCAGGGGGCACGTGTACGACAAAAGAGGAGTCGGAGATACCACCTCCCTCGATACCCGACCCCGTAATGATATAACAGTCATGTTCCTTGCAAATCAAAAATGTAACGGGTAAAGACCATATGCATCCTATCATAACTATAGCACGTATGATACTCGTAACGACTCGTGATTAGCTTCAATATCGTTGAGATGAACAGTATATAAAGATACCCCATCCTGTAACTCTGAACTAGTGTAAGTTTTAGAATCCACTTCTTTTTTCAAAAACAGGACATCCTAGACTAATAATCCAATGAAGGACAAAGGACATTGCTAATTTAAGAAATATGAGCTATTTAAGAATATGAGGGGGAAACAAGGGAAGGGAGGGGAGGTAGAAAGGAAAAAAAAGGGGGGGGGAAGGAAAAAATAGAAGAGGAGAGTCGGTTAATAGCATGAACATACATGAACATTAATTCGGTATTACTTATAGAAGTAACCCCTAAGATTTATCCTCTTCAAAAAAAGGGGAAAGGGAGAAAAAGGCCCGAAAAATACAGGATAATCAGTTAGCTTCTCCTTCTTCCGAGTGTATGCGTCCCTGTCCATTAGGCCATCTTCCGTGACGGCGCTGTTGTTGAGGATCCAGGCCTCTGCGGGGGTCCTCCATTCGATAAAATGATGGTAAGGATGGCCAATCAGGAATGTCCACCTCAGGTATGTCGAGGGCAGCTGAAAAAGCTGGGATACCACTAGGGTGACTCAATCGATGCACTCTGCCTCTCTTCTGAACTCGAAGACAAAATGGAAATCCCCAGGTATAAAGAAGGTCACGCTGCCGCAGTTCATTCAAAAGGGGGCGAAGAGCTCTACGTCTCTGTAAGGTCCATCTGGACAGATCTGGAAAAAGCTGTATGCGAGAATCCAAATGGTGTATGGGCTTTGCTCTTCTGGCTGCTCCCATGACCGCATCTTTAAGTTGGTACTTGTGCACCCGGCATATCACATCTCTCGGTGGGTCTTGTTCTCCGGGACGTGGGCCTAGAGCCCTGTGTGCACTGTCTATTTCCAATGGGGTGTCTTGAGGCCTATCTAATACCGTGTTGAAAATGCCTCTCAGAGTGGTATTCAGCTCCTGGGGAGGTATAGATTCAGGTAACCCCCGTATTCTTATATTATTCCTGCGTCCCCTGTTCTCGGAGTCATCCAGCATTTCTGCTATGGTCTGTAGTTAAGTACAAATATATCCCAAATACTGGAAAAAATCTTCAAAAGCTCAACTCACTGAAAATACAATAGCAAAAAAACTCATAAATGAGCTATTAAGCATCACAAGAGATCAAAATTGGAGTTTTTCAAGCTAAATAATTTATTTAGAATAATTAACAGAGCATAAATGCTAAGTGCAAGTTACAGCAGACATAAACACAATATAATTAGACCAGCACCTTGACAGTTAATAAAGTTTTTATCTGTATAAAACATGTAGTTTCTTTGCTTTCCTTTCACAAATAGAATGCATGATAAACAGAAAACTCCCCATTTACATAATATGTATGCCCAGATAAGGTTTTGCATACAATAAGTGCCCAGAGTAAAATGCTGAATATAAAGTGCATAAGTGCCTTGTATCAATAAGCCTGGTAGGCGTTAAGTGTACACAGAGTAAAGACTGTCTATACAAATTCCAGAGTGGGATACAAGGGCTGCATTAGAAAGTAACACTTACATGTGCTGTGTATGTCGCTGTTAGACCTGCCGCCCCACGCGCGTTACGCCGCAGCTTCCTCAGGAGGCGTGGTTTACATGTGCCCCGGATCTAGTTTATATAGTGCGGTCAGCCAATGAACCGCTTTCCCTAATAAAGCTTGTAAAATTTAGGACCTGCGCTGTAGCATCCACGGTGACGTCAATAGTATCCAGTTCTAAACGTCCACAGCATTACAGCGCATGCGCTGTTGAGTCCCCACTATAAACAGGGAGTCTATCATCAGCGCTCATCATCAGCATGAAAGTGGCTCGAGCTGCGAAGCAGCCAGAGACAGCCACATACCAGACTGAGCACGTCAGAAGGCTCCTAGGGAGGACAGAACTGGGCATGCGCTCATGTGAGTACATGAAAATAAAATAATTATGAAGAATAATAATCACTATTTTAAGTGATAACAAGTGTTGAAAGTGAGGGGATAAAACATAATGATGCTGAAATAATTATAGCGGTGTGTATGAACCATAAAAGTGAATATGCCTGACATAGGCACACTATGCAAGCAAAACAAAAAATCCAGTCCAGTCCTGTCACACATACAATATAGTTGCACTAAAAAGCTTAATCTGGTCCGATTTTTTGGCTAGTAGTCCGCAGTCTTTTATGCCAAGGGCTCAATCACATTTGCTTATTTTAGATTCGTTTTCATTTTTTTTAAATTTGGCAGTAGATGTTCATGATTTAATTTACATGTCACTTGCAAAAAGAGAAGAAAAAGTGACCTGTAAATATATATTTTACTTTTTCTTTATTTTAATTTTTTTCTAAAATGCCCAGCATGTGGCAACAGCTCGGTATTGGTACCATTTTTACCACATAGACGTTTATTTAAGAAAAAAACAAAAAAAAGATTAATTAGTTTAAGCATGCATTTTTTTTGTTTTTTTTTCATTTGCTTTTCTGCAAAATTGGTTAATGCTTTAACCAAAAACAAAACTACTAGATAAAAAATGGACAACGCTGAGCAAAAGGGTTACAATATGGGGAGAAATGTGGGGGGGGGAAATACTGCATTCGACAACACATGCCTGATCCATATTGTCAAGTGTGAGAGTAAAGCCTCAAGACATAGACAGTAGTCCCTTTGGGTGCGTCTTGCTTAGCCATTGTGCCGCCATATGGTGCTCTATAAATGGAATCCAAAAAAAATATGGATGCCATGAAAAAATCCTCCATATGAGACCTAGAGGTGCAGAATTGGCTCTAGTTTGGCTATGATTATACAACGCTTTGCTTGTATGGAGCCATAATACAGTCATGTGCACAACACCGTACTATCTAATATATAAAGCTCAATGTGGGAGTGTATGTACTGTATGTATGTATGTCCGGGATTGGCATCCGCACCGTCGCAGCTACAGCCATAAAATTTGGCACATTCAAGCAAAAAAGGAAGCACACTGTAGCGCCAAACCATGCAAACATGAAAAATGAATAATGAATTGCATTACTGCATTAGAAATATGAAAAATTGATAAAGTTTAGTGCATAAAATGGCCAAGTTTATGCGCTAAACTTTCTCAATTTTAACCCCACGTGTTCCAATTCACCAAACAATTTTACCCCTATCTACAAAATGGGGAAAAAGTGTATGTATGTATTGGCATCTGCACCGTCGTAGCTACAGCCATAAAATTTAGCACAGTCACACGCCTGGGCACAGAGAGTGTCATAGGCTATGTTGTGAGGCAAAATTTTAACTCCGCACATTCCAATTCACCAAACAATTTTGCCCCTATCTACATAATGGGGAAATAGTGAAAGGAAAAGTGTTGGAGGCAAATTGACAGCTGCCAGATGTGAACAAGGGGGACTTAAAGAATGAAAGCGATGGCGCCAAACAGTATATACCGTACAGTTGCTAAGGAGGGGCCCTGACATGGGATACTCACCACACACCGGGATATGAACACACACACAAAATGCGCCACACACTACCACGTGCTTCAACACATATACCACCCTCAGCACACATTTCACCACACATAAACCAACCTCGCCACATAAAAGTCCAAACACAAAAGTCGAGAGAGCAGCCAGAAAGACAGCGGGGGACGAGAGAGCAGCCAAAGAGAGAGCGGGGGACGAGAGAGCAGCCAAAGAGAGGTATGGAGCGTATGGAGAGAGAGAAGGGGAGGGGGAGAGAGAGAGATGCGTGTCGGGCACTTGTGGGGTTAAAACTCACAGTGCCCGGGCATGCGCTGTTGAAAAAGCCGGTCCGGCGCTGCAAAAAAAGTCGCAGCCTTACGGCGCATGTTTGCCGTATCCGGCAAAACCCGGAGGCCGCCGCATGTCTATCCGGCACGATGCGGCGATCATTACATTCTATGTGAAAAAACCGGATCCAATTCCGGATCCGGTTTTCACAATTTTTGGCGCATCGTGCCGGATTTAAAAAAACGGATGTGTGAAAGTAGCCTAAGCAATACTTTATTCCCACATCAGACTTGGGGGCACAACAGCAACATGGATAGTGAGCCGGGACTAGGAAGCAAGAAGTTCCCGAAGCAGGCTACAGCTGTCTGCCGTACAAGGAAAGTTCATAATAACATCGGACAGGAGGAACTCCAGTGTAACTCAGTACTGGGAGTACTTCATTTATAGGCGTTATAAGAGGAGACGTTCAGAAAGGCACATGTTGGCGGAGTGTTGGAAAGCAGTATTCCACCTGGCCTGGAGGTTGACTGAGTCCCTGACCTGGAGGACACGGCACGGAGGCAGGCACCTCTTTGCACAACAGACTGTAAGTAAAGCTTTGGAACTACATGCCCTGGTGTCCTCCACTTATTCCGGCGCCAACACACCCGACACTGCTACATCTTGGTGCCCAACACCGACTGACCTACATCTCCCCTTGACCTCCACATCTACACTGCCCTGGGACTACAGCTTCAACTGTGGGGAGCTTTTATATCTTTGCTACACTATACCATCAGTCCCAGAGGATCTGCATGCAGCGTCGGCTTAACACCTCCCTTGCCGAACACCGCAGGTGGTGTCACGAACTATTCATTTAATCAACTACAATCCACCATTCAATCTCCTTTTTACTTGGGCGCGCAGGGCCATGGACCGGGTCACCGCTGCTGTGACACCTTTCCCCCTGAGTGACCGGCTTGGTACCGAGTACCCCACAGCCCTGGGAGGGCGACCCAACTTGGCGTCACGAACAGGATGACGAGACCCGATGCCATCGGGTTCTGTGTGCCTAAGACTCAAAGTTTTTGAAAATGTGCAGAAGACCCAATTTAATAGACTGTAAAATGAATGCTAAAAATGGCCGCTGGCGCGGTGAAGAAGAGCGTGACAACATGGGAGGTCCTAAGAAAAGACCGGGAACTGTCCTGGGCCTCCCCTGCCTGAATTACTATGCGACAGCGACATGGCCCACCCCCCGAGGGGTTCGTATACTGGCCTGGTATGGAGGAGTTGGAAGAAGACGCCGCCCCCAGAAGGAGGAGCGGAAGCCAGTGGCGGAAAAAGAGCCCAGACAGGAAGAAGAACGCCAGAACGCCATATTGGAAGGAGAGGGGAAGAGACGGGAGGAGGCCTGCGGATTTCGAGGAGTTTAAGCTGAATCTCCTCGGCGCCATGGCTGAAGGCTCCAAGCCAGTTTCCGAGATGAACCGCCAGCAGCTGGAGGACGAAATAGCCCAGCTGACGCGCCATCTGCAACTGAGGCAGGAGGCGCTATGGACTTTGAACCTGCAGTGCGCCCAGGAGGGGGTCTACACCTGCGGTACCCGCTACACCGGTACCCGTCGCTGCTGCACCGGATCTCATCCAGGCAGACTCTGGAGCCTGCGACCGCTGCCATACCACCGGCAGCCTCCATTGTCCCCTCTCTGCCGTCACCACGGGAGGAGTTGTACGAGGCCTTGGGAGCCGAAGCGGAGGAAGAAGAGCTCCCGCCTGGACCTGACGCGGCCGCGCAGGTCCCGCCGGAGCCCCCCGTGGATCGGGAGTCGCCATCTGCTACCACTACTGCCACCGGGAGCCGCACCATGCCTGTACCGGACCCGAGACTACACCACCAGGATGTACCAGGTATATATCCCGGCCCTCCTAACGGGTTAGCCCCTGAATTCACATTGTCAGAGGCTGGCTTGCTGGAGCTCGAAATGGGGATGTTGGATGAGTCATCCGGGGGCACTAGGCTGTCGGAGATGGGGAGGTGGAAGAGGTCCCTACTGAGGAGGGTACGGCTGGAACAGGCACGCATGATTCGGCGCCTTGAGGGCTGGGACGAGTCTAGGTCACTTTGGGATAGTGAAAGGCGCCATGAGATCCCTTGGCTACTGAATCCCTGTGTAGCCGCCTACCAACGCCAACAGGCCGCAGCCTCCCCAGATGTCAGGCCATGCACCAGAGCAGCAGGACCACCCGCCAATGAGGAACAGCATCCATTGGTACCAGTTGCTACTCCTGCTGAATCACTGGTAGCCGAAACATCACCAGCAACCACTGCTATACCACCCCTGCTGTACCTCAGGCAGCAGCCATGCCAGATGAATACTGGCAATTCACCAACCTGTCAGGACACCCAGAGTATCTCCCCTGGAAGCAGCCCAAGCAACCAGCTTCCAGAACCCAGGAGGGGATAACTAGCTCTAATGTTGATTCAAACTAACTCTCGCTACCCAGGAGGGTATTAACCAAGTTTTCTATTTTTTTTCTATTGTTCAATTTTTCTATTTTGATTATGTTTACCCAGTTGTTGCCTAGTTCCATTGGCAGCCTTTACACTTGAACTGTGGAGATCATGGACGCTGAGTGATCCAGAACTGTTATGTAAATAGTTTGCACCTCTTTAGGTGCTCTCTCTTGGTTTTACATAGGAACCTCTCTTTGAAAAAAAAGGGAACTACCTCATTATAGGGACATTTCAAGACATGATGGCCGGACCAGTGTCTACAATTGCACTTATTGAAAACCAGCTGAATAGCCCGGCGTTGCCTGGGCATATTAACCAACTGTGGTTAGTTATAACAAATTATAATGATTATATTGCACATAAAAACCGTGCATCTAATCCTATACTGTGTGATACTGACTGCTGAGCCGTGTATCTAATCCTATTCTGTGTGATACTGTCTGCTGAGCCGTGTATCTAATCCTATCCTGTGATACTGACTGCTGAGCTGTGTATCTAATCCTTTCCTGTGTGATACTGCCTGCTGAGCCATGTGTCTAATCCTCTCCTGTGTGATACTGACTGCTGAACTGTGTATCAAATCCTATCCTGTGTGATACTGACTGCTGAGCAGTGTATCTAATCCTATCCTGTGTGATACTGACTGCTGAGCCGTGTATCTAATCCTATCCTGTGTGATACTGGGCTCCCCCTGCAGTCTGTGTCAGAGGGTGGTTTGTGTTGGCACGGTAATAAATTGTGTTATTTCCAGCTTTTCAGAAGGACGATAACACCATAGAAATGATAAGAATAACACAGGTCTGCAAAAAAAAATTTTTCAAGAGCTGTTTTGGTTATTCCACGTAATTTTTATGTTTTTGAGTGCGCTGAATCCGATAATGACCTCCGTTTTGTCATAGGGCATCACGTTTTCTGACAATTTAAGTAACTATGTTAAATAAGACAATACCTCAAAATAAATGAAAATAGACTCATAAAATTAATTTTTTATTACAAGAGTTTCATGAAAATCATTTTTTTAACTGCAATGAGCTCACTAACACACACTTCTTCCCTGTGAGGCTTCTCTTGGTACATTTACACTTGTGAGTAGCATCTGTAATGTCTCTCTGAAGCGTCCAACAGTAGTCTGCCATCATTGTAATGCTCCATCTTCCCTGGTATCTTCTTTCCATCTCTTTAAAGTCCCGGTGGAATCGTTCACCTTGCTCTTCACTCACAGCTCCCAAATTTTCAGGAAAGTTGTCAAGGTGGGAATGGAGGAAATGCACTTTCAAACTCATCAGGCAACCTAAAGCTTGAAATGCTTTCAGCATTCGTCTGATGATTTTTTTGTAGTCAGAGTCTATGCTACTGCCTAAAAATTTCTCTACGACCTCTTTAAATGCAATCCACCCTTCTTTTTGATGATGCGTCATGGTATTGATAAACTCTTGATCAGCTATAAGCCTTCTAATGTCTGGTCCGACGAACACACCTTCCTTCAATTTTGCCTCCGAGAGGCTTGGAAACTTGGTGACCAAGTATTTCAAGCATTCTCCATCTTTTGGAAGTGATTTTCCGAATTGCTTCATCAATCCCAATTTGATGTGAAGAGGTGGTAGAAGAGCTTTATGGGGAGGAACCAAAGTTTCTCAGAGGACATTTTTTTCACCAACTGTGAGCACCATCGGCTGCCAATTCTTCTTGGTCCAGTGGTTTTGTCAGTCTCGACTGCCCCATAGACACAGAAAACAAGGGTATTTAGTATACCCAGCTTGTTGCCCGAGCAGCATGCACAAGACTTTCAAATCCCCGCACACTTGCCAACCGTGGTCTTCATAGTTAAGTTTACGAAGAACCAATTCTCGTAGGTTTCCTTGAGTTGTACGGAATGACCTACAGGGATGGAAGCATAAAAAACCGCCGTTGTGGAGTAAAACTGCTTTGAGACTTCTTTTTGAAGAATCTATAAAAAGACGCCATTGCGCTGAATCATATTGGATTTTGAATTGACCCATCAAACCTTCGACATCAATGCAATAAACCAACTTTTCTTCCTGGGCAAAGTAAGGAATGAACTCGTCTTCACGATGTCTGAACCATGAGAAAGACACTCCTGGCAACAATAAATTCTTGCTTTTGAGCCTCGATCTGAGTAACTTAGTGGCATCTTTGGGAAGATTCAAGTCTCTTACCAAATCATTCATCTCCTCCTGGGAAAACAATTTTGTTCTTGTATCATCTTCAAAGTCAGAACTTGATTCATCATCTGGTTCAGGTATGACTCCACCTTCATCGGAGCTAGTTATCTCTTCCAAGGTAGCAGGGGCCTTGGGTACTGGTATATCTGTGCCATGGGGGATGGGATGAATTGCTGAGTGAATATTGGGGTATGAAATGGAATGCTTCCATTTTGAATTATACCCTTTCACATCGCATGAACAAAAGTAGCAATCGTCACTATGGTTCTTTTGCTCTCGCCATACCATAGGAATCCCATAACGGAAAGCTTTTTTCTTAGGCCTGTTTCACACTTCCGTTTGTGACCATCAGTCAAGATCCGCCGATTTGGAAAAAAAACATATCTGCCATTTTTCTTGGCAGATCCTTTTTTTCCTCATAGGCGTGCATTATCGGTGGATCTTGACGAATGGTCGTCCGTTTGATCCATTTTTGTACGGATCCGCCAAGATTTTGGCATCCGCTCAGCGGCCCGAACGGAGCATGTAACTTTTTTTTGTGTCCGGATCCGCTATTTGCAGATTTAACCCACGTTTCTGTCTGGCTGCTGGAGAAAATTCTCTCTCTCTCTCTCCTTTTCCCCAGGCGCGGTTCCTTTAAATTTTTACCTTCGGCGGATCCGTTCATCCGCCGATCCGCTGACCCCCGTTTCAGTCAGTCCGCCTGCGGATCCGTTTTCCGCTATTTTGGCGGATTTTAGCTGACAGAAAAAACTGAAGATGCCCAAGCTTTATCTTGATCTCCAAGCTTTAGTCCGAAATATGCGAAGTATATTTTTTTCACAAAGTCTGTAATATTCAGCTGTTGCTTCAACACTGTATATTCACCACAAATGTAACAGAAACTGTCAGGCGAATTAATACACTTCCGCTGAGTCATAATGCTAATTTTGGGAAACACGGTTGAATGTGACGAGCTAACACGAACTGAGATTAAAAAGTGTGAACAGGCGAGAAGCAAGATAAAACAATTGAAACAAGCCGGGGCATGTCAGAGCCCGCTCGTTCAGCTTGCAACATGTTGATGCTGGTTTCATTAGCTCACTCTGCAAGTTCTTTTCTTTGAAAGTTATATTTTTTTGGCATTGTATATCTTCAATGCATTGATGTGAATTAATTAATAGTAATTTTGACTTTTTCAAAACCCTAAGATAAAAAAAAACCAAAAATTGAGAAAAATTTACTAAATTTGAAGAGAATTTTGCATTTTGTGGCAATCCTGACGTCCAGGATTTTTTTCAATATTTCTTTTGTTTTCAGCACACCAAAATACATGGAAATTAGATGAAAATAATCAAACAGCTTTTTAGTCGCAGACCTGTGTAATAGGTCTCAGTTACCACAACTGTCTACAAAGAAAACTGTTGCTGATAGCAACCAATCACAGCTCACTTTTCATCTTTTAAACAGCTCTGGGACAGCGTGGCGAGTTTTGAGTGGCGACTTTTGTGTTTGGACTTTTATATGGTGAGATTGGTGTATGTGTGGTGAAATGTGTGCTGAGGGTGGTATATGTGTTGGAGCACGTGGTAGTGTGTGGCGCATTTTGTGTGTGTGTTTATATCCCCGTGTGTGGTGAGTATACCATGTCAGGGCCCCACCTTAGCAACTGTACGGTATATACTCTTTGGCGCCATCGCTCTCATTCTTTAAGTCCCCCTTGTTCACATCTGGCAGCTGTCAATTTGCCTCCAACACTTTTCCTTTCACTTTTTCCCCATTATGTAGATAGGGGCAAAATTGTTTGGTGAATTGGAACACGCAAGGTTAAAATTTCACCCCACAACATAGCCTATGACGCTCTCGGGGTCCAGATGTGTGACTGTGCAAAATTTTGTGGCTGTAGCTACGACGGTGCAGATGCCAATACATACACTTTTTCCCCATTATGTAGATAGGGGCAAAATTGTTTGGTGAATTGGAACGCGCAGGGTTAAAATTTTGCCTCACAACATAGCCTATGACGCTCTCGGGGTTCAGATGTGTGACTGTGCCAAATTTTGTGGCTGTAGCTGCGACGGTGTGGATGCCATTCCTGGACATACACACATACATACATACATACATACATACATACATACACGCCCACATTTAGCTTTATATATTAGATGTTTGATATTTTTGAACAAAAAGCTATAAAGTGATAGTGTGTAGTGAAAGTACTAATGACAGATTTTATAAGGTTTAATTGAGGAAGAAATACAGTGAATGTTTTACAAAGTTTGAATAAAAATGTGAGAATGGAATAAAAATGTGGAGAAGATGAACCAGGCAATAGCGTTTGTCACTCAGTAAAGAAGAAAGTAGCAAATGTGAGAGATGGCAGAAAAAGAAATGTGTTGCTAGCAAATGTGATACTCAAGTTAATAGTGAATTTGTTGCCATAGCACTTTGAATTAGGTAGCATAACTTTAAATATAGATAGGCAGTTAAATTGTTTGTAACATTCAAGAAACTGTGCCTCCCACATTGGGAAGTTTAGTATAAGAAATGTTCATTATGCAATATAAAATTTTTGTATGTTCCTGTATTGTCAACTTTGTTTAACTTGCAGCCTGCGAACGTGCTGTGTTTAACGGGGGGTATGTGGCGCCCCTGAAGCTCGGTCGCCACAGAGGTACTGCACCTCCTCCTGAGGTGTGGTGCCCCACCATCCAGGTAAGGTGGGAAGCTCCTGACCACACTCCAACACCTGCACCCGACACCACAAAGTAGTGTAGCAAAGCACCTTCGGCGGCTCCCTGCTTGGAGTATAGCAAAGCACCCATTGGTGGCTCCCTGCTTGGAACACGAAACGTGCTGGGAGGTGGGTGGAGTTGAGTTTACATTAAAAGAGCGGGAAGAGTTTAGGATTCAGCAGTTACTAGTCAGTCATTCAGTCATAGTCATTCAGTCAGTCACTGAGAGTGAGTGAGGATGCAGAAGGACAGAGAGTAAGACAGAGAGGATCCCCGGGAGAGGGATGGATGAAGTAAGTGCTGCAGCAGGCCACAGTGACCTGGGTCTGCTAGCACAAGAAAGAGACATAGAAAGGACACCTGATAGTTCCATAGAAAAAAAGGATTAGTGCGGAACGTGAGGAGTAAAAGAGAGAACATGATGTGGGTTAGAGAAGAACCCTGCCTAGGATTTCTAAGCGCAAGGCCGGGGCCCGGTCCCCGAGGTTGTATGGATACTAATGATCCTGCAGCAGACACCGGAGGAATAGAAGTTAGCAATACTTTATTCCCACGTCAGACTAGGGGGCACAACAGCAACATTGATAGTGAGCCGGGACTAAGAAGCAAGAAGTCCCGAAGCAGGCTACAACTATCTGCCGTACAAGGAAAGTTCATAAGAACATCGGACAGGAGGAACTCCAGTGTAACTCAGTACTGGGAGTACTTCATTTATAGGCGTTATAAGAGGAGACGTTCAGAAAGGCACATGTTGGCGGAGTGTTGGAAAGCAGTATTCCACCTGGCCTGGAGGTTGACTGAGTCCCTGACCTGGAGGACACGGCACGGAGGCAGGCACCTCTTTGCACAACAGACTGTAAGTAAAGCTTTGAAACTACATGCCCTGGTGTCCTCCACTTATTCCTGCGCCAACACACCCGGCACTGCTACATCTTGGTGCCCAACACCGCCTGACCTACATCTCCCCTTGGCCTCCACATCTACACTGCCCTGGGACTACAGCTTCACGTGTGGGGAGCTTTTACATCTTTGCTGCACCATACCATCAGTCCCAGAGGATCTGCATGCAGTGTCGGCTTAACACCTCCCTTGCCAAACAACACAGGTGGCATCACGATCTATTAATTTAATCAACTACAATCCACCATTCAATCTTCCTTTTACTTGGGCGCTCAGGGCCAAGGACCGGGTCACCGCTGCTGTGACACCTTTCCCCCTGAGTGACCGGCTTGGTACCGAGTACCCCACAGCCCTGGGAGGGCGACCCAGATACACGGCTCAGCAGTCAGTATCACACAGGATAGGATTAGATACATGGCTCAGCAGTCAATATCACACAGGATAGGATTAGATGCACGGTTTTTATGTGCAATATAATCATTATAATTTGTTATAACTAACCACAGTTGGTTACTATGCCCAGGCACCGCCGGGCTCTTCAGCTAGTATAATATAAACACCAGCAAATCTAATAAATGGATAATTAGATACTCGTGTCCATGGGATTAGCTCAGTATTGTAGCTTCATTGATGTAAAATGGGATAAGCTGCAATAAAAAGTGCCGTCCTATGAACAGTGTCTCGGTTTCTTCACACCGATTGCTGTTTTGCACATCGGCAGCAAATAAAATGTTCTTACCACCGACATTTGGTTTAAGTCCGGGATCACACATGCGAGAAACCCGGACGAATCTCGCATGTTAATACCCGGCATTGCTGCCTGCACTCGGGAGCGGAGCGTGCGGCTGCATAGCAATGTGTGATCCTGGCCTAATTTGAAAACTCCCACATCAGGTGTCTGACAGGTTCACTGCCAAGAGGGTTTCTGGGGATTCAAATCAGCAATAATTTCTTTAATGGGAAAAATAGGTATGCATTTATTTTTTGTATTTCTGAATACTCCATTTATTATCAACATTGTGAAGGTTTCTTTGTTTTTTTTTTTGTTGTTTGTGAAGTTGCCTTTTTCATATTTTACTTTATAAATAAAAATGACAGACCACAAGGCTGAAACAGTATAACATCATATATTACATGTGGGTGCAGATGAAAAGAAAACCAACACAATCAGCCCATGGAAAATCAGTGTAGGACACACTGTAATCAATAAGAAGCCGCAAAAGGAAATCAGTGCATAGATGTCCAAAGTATGATAAAATCACAAATCTTTATTAGATAACACAGGTAGAAAAGCACAAACAATGACAAACAAAGGGTGACACAAACAGAAGCAGAGCAAGAGGGCATACAGTGTCAAAAACCTCACTCTGACCCTTATCGTGAGTAAACACCTGGTGGTAAAGATAAATAAGTATCTAAGTATAAACACCCAATATATAGCAGGCAGACTAGTGAAAAGCAGTAAGGGGTAAAATCCCCAGCTGGACAGCCATATAATCAGGGGTGAAGATACAAAGACACAAAAGCAAGGTACATACCAGGAGGGGAGAGGTGAGAGACACTGAATCCAAAGCTCAGCTGACCCCGACGTACGTTTCGGAAATGATCTTCCTTCCTCAGGGGGCGTGTCAATAGGGTGTTAATTGCGGGTTAAATAGGGGAAGTAAAAACAAGCACCAATCATGAGGGGTGACGCTGACCAATCCCCCCACATCCCCCATCACTGCCTTAGCTGGCGCTGATCAGCACGGGGCCCCATGACGTCAGACGCCAGACCACAGGCAGACGGGGGCGGGACAGGAAGCGTGTCCACCCACACATGTACAGGAACAGGAAAGACGGCCGCCACCATCTTGGATATGGGCAAAAGGCAGGAAATCTGCCAGAACTGTGAAGGGGAATAGTGAACGTCCCTGAAAAGACCTTACAAGATAGAAGCGGGCTGAATAGCGCTACAACTAATTTAGTACCCTAATATAACAATGTAGTAATGCATCACCAATGATATACAAATTAATTAATATATAGGGGAGCGCAAATAGGGCATTAGCAAGAAATGGAAATGTAAACTAAGTGTATAAATTACACCTAGGCAGCAAGAATAATCGGTAAGATGAGAGGCAGAGCACATAATATTACAGAGTTAATAACAATAACCAGTGTTCAGTGCCCATACCTATCATATATAATCGAATACATGATTTTAAATACATAAAGCTCCACAAAAGCTGTATACGTGTCAATATATACATCAGTATACACATCCATAATATTGAGCCATAAAATACACCTATATATGGATACAGCAACATCATTAGTCCAGCATTCATAATAATGAGATGGAGAAAAAAATAAAAAGGACTAGGGCACCACCATATTCTCCATGAAAATGTGCCATAAATTAAACTTGCACATAAATACAGAGACATTATTAAACCAACATTCATAGTATTGTGATGAAAAAAAGATGATGAGGCCTTGAAACCGCCAAATTCTCCATTCAAAATGTGCCATAGAGTAAACTGGCACATAAATACAGAGGCATTATTAGTCCAGCATTCATAGTATTGCGATGAGGGAAAAATGAGGCCTTGAAACCGCCATATTCTCCATACAACAATGGAGGAGTAGATGTATCTTCATCTTCCCAAGTAGGATATCCATCCAACCCAGCAAGGAAAGCCACAAGAAAACCATCAGACAGGTGCCTGCAATTAAAACTAAAATAAAAACAAATGTTAAAACCAAAGACACAAAGAGTCACCCAACTGGCAGCAGCAGAAAAGGGGATAGAGAGGATAATCATAAAAATGGAGCAAATGACAGACACTCATTAAGACACCTCGGATGAACCGTTTGCAACTTCCAGATCCACCTGGTTTCCAATTGACCCAGCCTTTTAGATAGGCCCCCACCTCTGATATCTTTTCTCAGAGCCTCGATGCCACGCACTTTAAATAAAGATGCGTCACATTTATGATGATCTTTGAAGTGCTTGGGAATAGTTCTCAGGGTGGAGTCATCCATGTGGTCCCGTGCCGCCTGGATCCCCAACACATGCTCCCGCACACGGACCTTTAGTTGGCGTGTTGTAAGGCCAACATAAATAAGATCAGCGCCAGCTAAGGCAGTGATGGGGATGTGGGGGGATTGGTCAGCGTCACCCCTCATGATTGGTGCTTGTTTTTACTTCCCCTATTTAAACCGCAATTAACACCCTATTGACACGCCCCCTGAGGAAGGAAGATCATTTCCGAAACGTACGTCGGGGTCAGCTGAGCTTTGGATTCAGTGTCTCTCCCCTCTCCCCTCCTGGTATGTACCTTGCTTTTGTGTCTTTGTATCTTCACCCCTGATTATATGGCTGTCCAGCTGGGGATTTTACCCCTTACTGCTTTTCATTGGTCTGCCTGCTATATATTGGGTGTTTATACTTGGATACTTATTTATCTTTACCACCAGGTGTTTACTCACGATATGGGTCAGAGTGAGGTTTTTGACACTGTATACCCTTTTGCTCTGTTTCTGTTTGTGTCACCCTTTGTTTGTCATTGTTTGTGCTTTTCTACCTGTGTTATCTAATAAAGATTTGTGATTTTATCATACCTTGGACATCTATGCACTGATTTCCTTTTGCGGCTTCATATTTTACTTTATGCAAATAAATTTTGGTTTGAATTCTTGCTGCAAGATGGTTTGTATTCTTGTGTTACCTGGCATTAAAATTCTGGTAATGTCTATTATAAAAATGTATCCCTATCGTATAGCTATCAATGTAGTGTTGGGAGTAAGCAATGCCACAGGAGATAGGGGTTGTGACAAGAGTTGAGCGAATTTTGCAAAATTTGGTTCGGATTACGATCGCCGGCGAATATTGTATTTACAGTATTCACCAAACGTCAATGGGTCTAGAGTTGAGCGAATATGTTCGGGACTGATCGTCAAACATAAATTCTGCACGAATAGAGTACAAAAAAGCCATGAATATGGCAAACTCGGATTTGAGGATGGTTTCATATTCTCCAGTTGTAAGGCTACACGAGATGGAAAAAGCTGACCATACACATTGGGTAGCCGTGTGCTGAATGTTCGGCCAAAGGCTATCACTCCCGACTCCACATACTTGTGAGTGCTGGGGATTTTGAGATTATCTCCCCTGAGAACAAAAGTATCAGACATTGCCGCTCCACCTGCCCGGTCCTTCTCTCTCCTATCGGGGAAGAGCCGGGAGGTGCCCCTACACATCAGATGGCCGAGCGATCCTCCCAAAATCTGTGGCTTTGACCGGCTTTCAACTAACATGTATTGGGGCTGTTATTGTGACTGTCCCAAAAAAGGTAATGGTAAACTGTACCTCCCTTCTAATGGGATGTTGTCCCTTTACCTCTATGTAGTCCACCTGTAATTGGCAAGTAACAGTTCGGTGCTCATATTCTGCTACATGTGTAAGCTATTAAAATGAGCCTTTATTAGATTTTAATAACTTCATTATTCACTATTTTGAAGTCTTTTGGGTCCTGATTTATTAAGCTGATTTCAGCAGAATTCTGGTGAAGTTGCGCAAAAATATTGCAACATTTGGAGTTTACTTTACAAGCCAGCTATGCCAATATGGACAGGGCATGGCTGCACCCACCTGCATAAAGAGTCTGACTGGGGTACATTGACGGCACCTGAATTGGGTGCACTCCAGCAATCCTCTTCTTAAACTGGCCTGCACAGCACAGTCTTAATGAATCGTGCCTTCTATTTCATTATTAAAAAAAAAAATTGTATATAATTATTTTTTTTTCCCCAAGCCAAATCTAACCACTATTATTTCAGTTGCCAATACTTGCAGCAGGTCTTTGAAACCAAAATCGGCCAAGATATAAAAGTACATGCGAATAATTGCACTATGCTGGACTATGGATACACAAACACTGTATTTTTCCAGTTAATGATCTTCACTTGTAGGCTTTCCGTGAATGCTTTATATGTGTATCAATTTTTTTTATTAAAGTTGTGGATCATTTGAATCTTTTGTTTGTTGCAATGTAGCAACAAAACTGTTTGGGTATGACACTTGCGCACCGCAAATGCTGCAGCCATAGGAGACTAGAGACGCACAGACCACAATCTCCTATATTGTGTCTGCCTCAGCTGTGGACTGTGTATTCCCCATGGGGTGTCCAGTTCAACGCTGTGGGGGAGTCAGGTGCCATTTTATTGTAGTCCAGAACTGTGCTCTTCGCTACAATTTACACCCCAATATCAACAGTTCACGTAGCTGTCGGTGACAGGAGGTCTGCGCAGTGGTTGTGAGATGTGGTGAGCACAGATCAGGAGCCTGACGCTGTACTAATATCAGGCTATTGAGCAGCTCGGTGGCCTGGGATTAGTCGTACAATGTCAGCCTGCCGACCTGTACTCACTTCAGTATTCAGAGTTCATCATCACGTTGCTGTGCTCTGAACACTGACTCATCTCTGCTCAGTCAGTGTAAAGCCTCATTCAGATGTCCCTACATGATACATCTGAGTGAGGCTTTACACTGAGCACAGCCATGTATCTAGTCCCATCATGTGTGACGGTCTGCTGAGCCATGTATCTCATGCGGTCACTGAAACGGTGAGCAGCGCAGCTTCAACTAACAGAATCGGTGCTAACGACCGACCTCTGTGTCACTGTCCACTTGTCAATATCACTTTGCCGCCACTAACAAAATGGCTCCTATGCTTCATCCTGCCTTATCCTTTGGCAAACATCTAGAAGGCGAGGAGTGACGTCTCACACATGGAGCAGATCCCACCAATGTGTACTGCAGTTGCACTATCTCACATTACATTAAATTTTTATGGCAAATATCAGCAGTTGCCCCCCACTCCCTCCAGTTTTTCAAGTTGAAAATATGAACAAAAATTGCTATTTTATACCATTAAAAAATATACGTTTTTGCATTTTTTTTCCAATTGTTGAGAAAAAAATGGGCACATTCCCTTTAAATCTGCCAGATCCATTTATCATGTACTGTAGATTATAAAGGGAATGTTGCTGATTAAATGTAGCCATTAAAATGAACTGTTATGCTCTGACTGGAACTAATTGTTTTTTGTTCTGGCTCTGACCGCCGTGAAGCCTAAATGCCTGTAGGTCCACTCTGATTGTCACTCGGGATCAGGAAAAAACTTTATTTTTTTAATAAAGCCAATCGGTTCATGTTTTGTACTCCGTTAAGTGAATAAGGTAAAGCAAAGTTCTATGATCAACCTCCGACCCTTCCTTCTGATGTCTGCTCCTTCTGACATGGATATATTCTCAAGGTCCATACAAGAAGATGTCATAACTAGTGTTGAGCATTCCGATACCGCAAGTATCGGGTATCGGCCGATACTTGCTGTATCGGAATTCCGATACCGACTTCCGATATTTTTTCAATATCGGAATTCGGCATCGGAATCGGAAGTTCAAAGTTGATTGACAGACTGACGTCATCATGATGCGCGGTGTGTGCGCATCATGATGCTCCGTCATTTCGGGCCTTCCGGGGGTCTCTGCCGGCCTGCCGGGGGGCTGTGCCGGCCTGCCGGGGGGCTGTGTGGACTGCCCGGGGTCTGTACCGGCCTGCCGGGGGGCTGTGCCGGCCTGCCGGTGGTCTGTGCACCCTGTGGGGGTCTGTACCGGCCTGCCGGGGGGCTGTGCCGGCCTGCCGGTGGTCTGTGCACCCTGTGGGGGTCTGTACCGGCCTGCCGGGGGGCTGTGCCGGCCTGCCGGGGGGCTGTGCTGATGTCCGGGGGTCTGTGCAAGCATTGTCCGATGGGACTACAAGTCCCATCGGGCGATGCCTGCTACCATGACAGTGATTGACACATTAGCCAATGATGGGACAGTAGTAGTCCCATCATCCGGCTAATGTGTTAAATGTTAAAAAAAAAAAAAAATACTACATACATACTACATACATACTACATGCTACATACATACTACATATATACTACATACATGCTACATACATGCTACATACATACTGCATGCTACATACATACTACATACATACTACATACATACTACATGCATGCTACATACATACTACATGCATGCTACATACATACTACATGCATGCTACATGCATGCTACATACATACTACATGCTACATACATACCACATACATACTACATACATACTACATACTACATATATACTACATGCATGCTACATACATACTACATGCTACATACATACCACATACATACTACATACATGCTACATACTACATACATACTACATACATACTACATACATACTACATGCATGCTACATACATACTACATGCATGCTACATACATACTACATGCATGCTACATACATACTACATGCTACATACATACCACATACATACTACATACATACTACATGCTACATACATACTACATATATACTACATGCATGCTACATACATACTACATGCTACATACATACCACATACATACTACATACATGCTACATACATACTACATATATACTACATGCATGCTACATACATACTACATATATACTACATGCATGCTACATACATACTACATGCTACATGCATGCTACATACATACTACATACATACTACATGCTACATACATACCACATATATACTACATACATACAATACATTCATACAATACATACATAGACATACAGTACATATAACATAGAGTAACATACTTACCAATACTTGTCACATTGTTCCCTGAAGCCATTGTCTTTTCCGGAATAAATATTAACATAACAAACCACAAAAATACTCACCCACGATCCGAAGCAGTCCACGAGTGTGTCCCACGACGATCTTGGGTAGAGAACTGCAGCATCAGATGATGCTGCCGTTCTCTACGGGCTGCAGGAATCCAATGACGGAAGGTAGGTATCCTTCCACACTGTATTCCTCCGCCACTTGAAAAAAAAAAGTCCCTAGTCTCACTTTATGCCATTGCTGCGTGGGAAATTCCCACACAGCAATGGCATAAAGTGAGACTAGGGACTTTTTTTTTTTTTAAGTGGCGGAGGAATACAGTGCGGAAGGATACCTACCTTCCGTCATTGGATTCCTGCAGCCCGTAGAGAACGGCAGCATCAGCTGATGCTGCCGTTCTCTACCCAAGATCGTCGTGGGACACACTCGTGGACTGCTTCGGATCGTGGGTGAGTATTTTTGTGGTTTGTTATGTTAATATTTATTCCGGAAAAGACAATGGCTTCGGGGAACAATGTGACAAGTATTGGTAAGTATGTTACTCTATGTTATATGTACTGTATGTCTATGTATGTATTGTATGAATGTATTGTATGTATGTAGTATATATGTGGTATGTATGTAGCATGTAGTATGTATGTAGTATGTATGTAGCATGCATGTAGCATGTAGTATGTATGTAGCATGCATGTAGTATATATGTAGTATGTATGTAGCATGCATGTAGTATATATGTAGTATGTATGTAGCATGTATGTAGTATGTATGTGGTATGTATGTAGCATGTAGTATGTATGTAGCATGCATGTAGTATATATGTAGTATGTATGTAGCATGTAGTATGTATGTAGTATGTATGTGGTATGTATGTAGCATGTAGTATGTATGTAGCATGCATGTAGTATGTATGTAGCATGCATGTAGTATGTATGTAGCATGCATGTAGTATGTATGTAGTATGTATGTAGTATGTAGCATGTATGTAGTATGTATGTGGTATGTATGTAGCATGTAGTATGTATGTAGCATGCATGTAGTATATATGTAGTATGTAGCATGTAGTATGTATGTAGCATGCATGTAGTATATATGTAGTATGTAGCATGTAGTATGTATGTAGCATGCATGTAGTATGTATGTAGCATGCATGTAGTATGTATGTGGTATGTATGTAGCATGTAGTATGTATGTAGCATGCATGTAGTATATATGTGTTATGTATGTAGCATGTAGCATGCATGTAGCATGCATGTAGTATATATGTGTTATGTATGTAGCATGTAGCATGCATGTAGCATGCATGTAGTATGTATGTAGTATGTATGTAGTATATATGTGGTATGTATGTAGCATGTAGTATGTATGTAGCATGCAGTATGTATGTAGCATGTAGTATATATGTAGCATGCAGCATGTATGTAGCATGCATGTAGTATATATGTAGTATGTATGTAGTATATATGTAGTATGTATGTTGCATGTAGTATTTATGTAGTATGAATGTAGTATGTATGTAGTATGTAGTATGAATGTAGCATGTATGTAGCATGTATGTAGTATGTAGTATGAATGTAGCATGTATGTAGTATCCATGTTGTATGTATGTAGCATGTAATTTTTTTTTTTTTTTTTTTTTTACATTTAACACATTAGCCGGATGATGGGACTACTACTGTCCCATCATTGGCTAATGTGTCAATCACTGTCATGGTAGCAGGCATCGCCCGATGGGACTTGTAGTCCCATCGGACGATGCCTGCACAGACCCCCGAAGCCTGCACAGCCCCCCGGCAGGCCGGCACAGCCCCCCGGCAGGCCGGCACAGCCCCCCGGAGCCTGCACAGCCCCCCGGCAGGCCGGCACTGCCCCCCGGCAGGCCGGCACAGCCCCCCGGCAGGCCGGCACAGCCCACCAGAGCCTGCACAGACCACCGGCAGGCCGGCACAGCCCCCCGGCAGGCCGGCACAGACCACCTGAGTATTACAGAATACTGTAGATAAGCCCCTGATTGCGGTGGCCCCTGCTTATGGGGTGACAGATTCCCTTTAAATAAACTACATACATATTCTAGAATACCCGATGCGTTAGAATCGGGCCACCATCTTGTTGATTATAATGATGTAGATGGAGTCATTGTGTGCTCTATAGGTCATAATTTTTGGCCTCGTATGCCTTTTTGAGGCAGACACCAAGATGGCGTCTTGGTGCCTGCCTCAAATAGGCATATAATAATGCTAACATAGAACACTGACTCTGCCTGCATCATTATATTCAATGTTCCTGTTGGTGCGAACATCTGAATCCCATTCTATGGGGCTTCAGACACAAATACCGACAGGGCCACTGATCATAGTCCAACGTGAACAGTCTGAGAGGCACGGCACCGTATAGGGAATGTGTGTCTGACTGCAGAGCCCCCATAGATAGGTTAAGCTATAAAGGAACTTTGGGCAGTGCTTCCCCCCTCCCACTACTTCTCAGGTGATGCCATATATTAGAACGCCCACTGACCAACGGGAGAAAGGGGAAGGGGCGTCCGGCCACACCCTCAGGGGTTAAATTCTTGTGCTGGGCCGGATAATTCCTCTTCCTCCCCTGGCTGACCATTCGAAGTTTTGTCCCACCCTCCCTCCCTTATAAATTCGCAATTGTGCTGTGCGGCTATTGTATATAATGTTTATTTAAAAAAAAAAAAATTTTGGACTATGTTTTCATTACTTACATGATTTTGTTGTATCCAATGTCACAGCGGTAGTATGGGGGGGCAAAGGTTCGTAACCTCTCATCAGCTTCCTTACCCACTGTCAGTTATGGGGGGTTTTCGGCTCTGAGTCTGTTGAGAATTTGTATTTGCCTCTCTCGGTTTAGAATTCAATAAACTTTGACCGACCTGTTCAACCCATCCAGGCCTTTTTGTTGTTTCGTTATTATGGGATTGGTGGGAGGCGGGGAGGCACCGTTTACGTCATACGGGTCTCTGCAGTCTAAGCAGGACTGTCTTAGGATGCCCAAGTCCTACTAGTTAATGAATGTCTCTAGAACCTTTTATAAGGGAATAATTGTCATGGCTAGATGATGACAAGGTCACAACATCTCCCACATCGGCAAGTATGTAGTCAGTAAAGGGAAACCTGTCACCTCGTTTTTCAGCTATAAGCTGCGGCCACTGCCTTTCTACTGCATTCTAGAATGCTGTCGATAAGCCCTGAAAGGCAGTGGCCGCAGCTTATAGCTGAAAAACGAGGTAACAGGTTGCCTTTATCAATGTAAGCCTATGGAGCATCAGAACAAGGCCCCATAGGCTAGTATAATAGAAGAGACTTCTCGCTCACACCGAGAGCATAGAGTGAGCCGAAGAGTCTGGAGAGCGATGAAAGGCGATTCCGACAGCTAAATAGGAAAGGGTTATTTACAGTTAGAGCAGTCACACTGTGGAATGCCGACCACAAGAACTAGTAATAGCAGACACTACAACAGCTTTTAAAAAGGGCTGGATGATTTCTTCAATACACATAACATTGTGGGTTATATTTAATTTAGTGACAAAATGGACAATTGGTGGAGAAAGGTTAAACTTGATGGACCTAAGTCTTTTTTCAACCTTTGTATGTAACTATGTATCTATGACATCACATAAAAGTGGAGCTGGACAGAGCTTGATCTCAGAGAAGACAGCAGTTGGGAAGTATATTACCCTACCACACTACAGTACATACACGTTTAGTGAAAAAAACAAAACTTCATGAGGATTCTTCAAACATGTACGACGTACAGTATTGGTATGCCATATATTTCAGAAATATTCTATTACAAAGGAATATTAATTAATTCAGAATTTTTATTTCATTTTTTTAAATTAGGAATTCCCTATCAGTATGTCTTTGGAGTGTGGGAGGAAACCGGAGTACCCGGAGGAAACCCACGCAAACACGGGGAGAACATACAAACTCCTTGCAGATGTTTTCCTTAGTGACATTTAAACCCAGGATCCCAGTGCTGCAAAACAACAGTGCTAACCACTGAGCCCCCGTGCTGCCCAAGTACAGCTTTGATGATGGACTTGCTGTAATAGATGTATATGGTGCCCTAAAGACAAATTGGACAAATGCATCTTCTGATGCTGCGAGCGGCCCTGGATAATCCACGCCGACAGGATGATATAATCCGGCGGAAGATGGATCCTAGGAGAAGAGATATAAAACTAATTTAAGTAATGGGACTCCGTATTAGAGGATACTGCTTTGGTGTCATTGTGGCAGGACGGTAGAGAAATCTTATCCGTGCAGAGGAACAGGATCATTGTCACTCATCATACATGTGACAATCCCACCACTGACAGAAAACATCTCCACATGAATTATTCTCACTGGCCAACATCAAACAACATAGACCTTATTATCACACTTACGTCTTCTAGGTTCTCGCTCTTCTACTATTTTGGCATTTTGCTCTTCTACCAGTTTTATTGCAGAGTTATTTTTCTTCTCAACTAGAAATTCATATAAAAAGTGAAAAAACAAGTCAATGATCATTGTCAGTCATCATACATGTGACAATCGTACCCACTGGGAGTTAACATCTCCTCCTCGTGACTAATTCTTAATCGGCGACATCAGACAACATAGACCTTATTGTCACACTTACCACTGCTAGGTTCTGTCTCTGGGACTATTTCTGGGTCTTGATCTTCTCCCAGTCTTAGTGCAGATGTATTTATTGTCTCAACTGGAAATTCATGTAAAAAAGTAAGAAAAACAAGTCAATGATCATTGTTAGTCATAGATGTGAAAATCCCACCACTGACATATAGCGATGAGCGAGTGTGCTCGTTACTGGAGTTTTCCGAGCATGCTCGGGTGTTCTCCACATGTATTCAGGTTCTCTAGCAGTCTCAAATCATGCAGCTGCGGGGACTAAAAGTTGATTTCCGAGCACGCCCAAACTACTCAGAGAACACCCGAGCATGTTCGGAAAACTCGAGTAAAGAGCACACTCACTTATCACTACATATAATATATCCTCCTCATGAATTATTCTCAGTTGCCGACATCATACAACATAGACCTTATTGTCACACTTACCTCTGCTAGGCTCTGTCTCTGCAACTATTTCTGGGTCTTGTTCTTCTCCCAGTTTTAATGCAGATGTATTATTGGCCTCAACTGGAAATTCATATATAAAAGTAAGAAAAACAAGTCAATGATTATTGTCAGTCATAGATGTGAAAATCCCACCATTGACATATAGTGATGAGCGAGTGTGTTCGTTACTCGAGTTCTCCGAGCATTTTGAGGGTGCTCATGAATTAAGTTTTAGTCCCCGCAGCTGCATGATTTGCAGCTTCTAGACAGCCTGAATACATGTGCGGATTGCCCGTTTTTTTGGAAATCCTCACATGAATTCAGGTTCTCTAGCAGTCTCAAATCATGCAGCTGCGGGGACTAAAGCTTGATTTCCGAGCACGCCGAAACTACTCAGAGAACACCCAAGCACGTTCAGAAAACTCGAGTAAAGAGCACATTCGCTTATCACTACATATAATATCTCCTCCTTGTGAATTATTCTCAATCGCCGACATCAGACCACATAGACCTTATTGTCACACTTACGTCTGCTAGGCTCTGTCTCTGCCACTATTTCTGGGTCTTGCTCTTCTCCCAGTTTTAATGCAGATGTATTTTTTGCCTCAACTGGAAAATTATATAAAAAAGTAAGAAAAACAAGTCAATGATAATTGTCAGTCATAGATGTGAAAATCCCACCACTGACATATATAGCGATGAGCGAGTGTGCTCGTTACTGGAGTTTTCCGAGCATGCTCGGGTGTTCTCCACATGTATTCAGGTTCTCTAGCAGTCTCAAATCATGCAGCTGCGGGGACTAAAAGTTGATTTCCGAGCACGCCCAAACTACTCAGAGAACACACGAGCATGTTCGGAAAACTCGAGTAAAGAGCACACTCACTTATCACTACATATAATATATCCTCCTCATGAATTATTCTCAGTTGCCGACATCAGACAACATAGACCTTATTGTCACACTTACCTCTGCTAGGCTCTGTCTCTGCAACTATTTCTGGGTCTTGTTCTCCCAGTTTTAATGCAGATGTATTATTGGCCTCAACTGGAAATTCATATATAAAAGTAAGAAAAACAAGTCAATGATTATTGTCAGTCATAGATGTGAAAATCCCACCATTGACATATAGTGATGAGCGAGTGTGTTCGTTACTCGAGTTTTCCGAGCATTTTGAGGGTGCTCATGAATTAAGTTTTAGTCCCCGCAGCTGCATGATTTGCAGCTTCTAGGCAGCCTGAATAAATGTGGGGATTGCCCGTTTTTTTGGAAATCCTCACATAAATTCAGGTTCTCTAGCAGTCTCAAATCATGCAGCTGCGGGGACTAAAGCTTGATTTCTGAGCACGCCGAAACTACTCAGAGAACACCCAAGCATGTTCAGAAAACTCGAGTAAAGAGCACATTCACTTATCACTACATATAATATCTTCTCCTTGTGAATTATTCTCAATCGCCGACATCAGACCACATAGACCTTATTGTCACACTTACGTCTGCTAGGCTCTGTCTCTGCCACTATTTCTGGGTCTTGCTCTTCTCCCAGTTTTAATGCAGATGTATTTTTTGCCTCAACTGGAAAATTATATAAAAAAGTAAGAAAAACAAGTCAATGATAATTGTCAGTCATAGATGTGAAAATCCCACATTGACATATAATATATCCTCCTCCTCAATTATTCTCAGTCTCCGACATCAGACCACATAGACCTTATTGTCACACTTACCTCTGCTAGGCTCTGTCTCTGCGACTATTTCTGGGTCTTGATCTTCTCCCAGTTTTAATGCAGAGGTATTTTTTGTCTCATCTTGAAATTCAGATAAAAAAGTAAGAAAAACAAGTCAGTGATCATTGTCAGTCATAGATGTGAAAATCCCACCATTGACATATAATATATCCTCCTCCTCAATTATTCTGTCTCCGACATTAGACAACATAGACCTTATTGTCACACTTACCTCTGCTAGGCTCTGTCTCTGCGACTATTTCAGGGTCTTGATCTTCTCCCAGTTTTAATGCAGAGGTATTTTTTGTCTCATCTTGAAATTCATACAAAATAAGTAAGAAAAACAAGTCAGTGATCATTGTCAGTCATAGATGTGAAAATCCCACCATTGACATATAATATATCCTGCTCGTGAATTATTCTGTCGCCGACATCAGACATCAAAAACCTTATTGTCACACTTACCTCTGCTCGGTTCTGTCTCTGGGACTATTTTTGGGTCTTCATCTTCTCCCAGTTTTAATGCAGATGTATTTATTGTCTCAACTGGAAATTCATGTAAAAAAGTAACATATAATATATCCTCCTTGTGAATTATTCTCAGTCGCTGACATCAGACCACATAGACATTATTGTCACACTTACCTCTGCTAGGTTCTGTCTTTACTACTATTTCTGGTTTTTGCTCTTCCAGTTTTAGTGCAGATGTATTTTTCATATGAACTGGAAAATCATACATAAAATGAAGAAAAACAGGTCAATGATAAACTCCTATAAGATTAGAGTCTTATCTTTATGGTTGCTGCTGCCGGATTGCTATGAGCGCAACCCTGTGGTCGGCGTTCATAGCACACCTATAATTCTGCTACATAGAGGTGATCTATGCATCTCTTCTATGTAGCAGAGACGATCGATTTATGGCAGTTTCTAGCCTCCCACGGAGGCTATTGAAGCATGCCAAAATAAAAAAATTGTTTTAAAAATATTAAAAAATGTAAAAAAACAAAAGTTTAAATCACCCCTCTTTCGCCCCATTCAAAATTAAACAATAAAAAAATCAAACCTACACATATTTGGTATTGCAGTGTTCAGAATCACCCGATCTATCAATAAAAAAAGGATTAACCCTATCGCTAAACGGCTGAGCGAGAGAACAAATCGAAACGCCATAATTAAGTTTTTTTTGCCACCGCAATATTGCATTAATATGAAATAACAAGCGATCAAAAGAACGCATCTGCATAAAAGTGTTATCATTAAAAACGTCAGCTCGGCGCGCAAAAACTAAATCCTCGCCCAACCAGAGATCCCAAAAAGTGGAGACGCTACGGGTCTCAGAAAAGGGCGCAATTTATTTTTTTTTTTTTTGCAAAGTCTGGAATTTTTTTTCACCACTTAGATAAAAAAGAACCTAGACATGTTTGGTGTCTATGAACTCGTAATGACTTGTAGAATCAAAGTCACAGGTCAGTTTTAGCATTTAGTGAACCTAGCAAAAAAGCCAATCAAAAATTAAGTGTGGGATTGCATTTATTTTGCAATTTTACTGCACTTGGAATTTTTTATCCTGTTTTCTGTTACATGACATGGTAAAACCAAAGATATTGTTCAAAAGTACAACTCGTCCCACAAAAAATAAGCCCTCATACGGCAATATTGACCTAAAAATAAAAAACTTATGGCTCTGGAAAGAAGGGGAAAGAAAAACGAAAACGCAAAATCGAAAAAAAGATTCGGGCGTTAAGGGGTTAAAACATCTGTGGCACATTAAGGGTATATATAGGGTTAGTTTGGGGCCTGATTGAGCCATGGGCAGAGTATTCGTGATCAGTATCAGGCACCAGACTGTATGGCCCCTTATACCTTTTAATGCGCAGCACATAAGAGTGAGAATTTTATACAGTAAAGTGTTGGATTGTTGATTATTTTAAAGGCACAAAAAAGCAGTGATTTTCTGAGCCCTCATGTAACATTTACATTACACCTTATGATCAGTGGCGACAACAAGATGTCCTATAGACCTGCACATACCTGGCAATATGGGAGAGGGTGACTTGTTGTTTTCAGTAGTGAAGCACTGATTATCACCATCATTTCCAGTTGGAGAAGATTCTTTCTGCCTGTTTAGTAGAAAAAAAAAATAAATTACATGTGAAAGCAATGAAAAATAAAAAGACTCCTTTTTTATGGGCAATTAGGACACTTGGACAAAATGAAGGGTATACCTTGCACAGGACTGCCTTCTGTCAGCAAGAATGAAGAATAACTAGTAATAAAGGGCTTTAATGAAATGGAAATGAAAGGCTGGTCATAATGATCAACTGTTATCACCAGCGTTATCACAAGCCAGACATTACAGTGATGATCAATCATGGGGGCGGTGAGTTCTGGATTTAGTATTGTGTCATATGCGTCTTGTATTTGGTATTCTGAAGATATGTCAGTACTATACCCTGTAATAATCTACTCACACGTCTGAGTGTTTTGTGCTGGTCTCTAGAGAGCTATCTGGAGATGGCTCATGATGTTCATCTCTCATCATCATGGTATTGGGGTCATATAGCTAAAATACACAGAGTAAAATTAATTATATATATATAGTATTTTCATACTATTATAGTTATAGTTTTGTGGATTTGCTGATCATATACATACCTTAGAAAGTCTTTGAGAAGATGATACATAGTTTAGACTTTCTGGCCAATCACTGACCTCCTCACTTGTGTCATCCTCATCTGAATCCATATGTTTGGGTCTCTCAATGCCAGCTACAAAGTACAAGTATTATCAAAGATTATTAATATAATCACAGACAGTCACCAAGTTATTACTAATAATGATGGGAACATATTGTCACATAAAATGAAAGACAAGACAAATGGCAACTTTAACCAGATGACGTCTCATTCTACTTACTGAGAAAGTAGCGGGTGTCCTCCTCTGACGTAATATCTGGCCTTAACGTTGGCATATTTTGAAGGTTCTCAAAGTCTAACTCACTCAGGAATGGATGACTCTTGATTTCATTTGCTCCTCCTGGAAACGGAAGACAAGAAAAAAGTGATCCAGACAATGTTAGGAAGACTGTACATTTTAAGTTAATCTAAACTGAAGATATAGCAGATCCAAAATATACTGTAAGTCATGGCATGAAGAATGGGGAATGGACAAGACGATAACGCAGAGACCTCAGTGTTTATCCTCATGGAAATGATCTATTTGTCAGGTCACAGAGGAGCTATAAGTCATTATTAATACTACTATATATATTACCTGTCCCGAGTCTATGTGTTGGATCTTTTATGAGTAGCTGAGTAATGATGCTTTGAGCTTTGGGATGAATAGCATGCTTTTTAAATTTCAAAGTGATGTCATCTGTTATGTAAAAAGTAAATATTACAGAAAAGAAAGTCTCTACATTTACTATCATTTAAAAAAACTCATCAAAAGCAACAAGTAACTAAATCAAAGAATGAACATAGCAACTGAACCAAATTACTGTGGCATCACACAGCATCAGAATATTTTACTTACCTGTGGTGATACTGTTAAAAATAATACTTTTGTATCTTCCTTTAAATGGCACATCACCAGTAAGAAATTTATACATGATGATCCCTAGTGACCACCAGTCAATAGGCCTTCCGTAGCGCTCCCCTAAGATGACTTCTGGGGCTATATAATGCAAGGTGCCAATCTTCTGAAAACCAACAGAACAATAAGAAGATGATCAATGAAAATAACTGTGACAAATAATATCAGTGGAAAAGTTTTCTATGTGAGAAAATATCAGAGAAGCAGAAATAGATCAGATCTGTAAAGAATAAGTTTTTTATGTATAGCTAACCCCATCATCAGGAAACTCTCTGGTGATGTCTTCAGTTTGAGCCTTGTAAATGTCTGATGTTGGTCTCATGAGTCCGAGTTTTGAAAGCCCAAAATCGGTGACTTTGATATGTCCAGTTGATGATATCATGAGGCTGTAAAAGAAAAGATATTGTCAGCCCTAAGTAATAACCCATAGACTGTATACCAAACTATAACTGTCTCCCTTTATTATACTGCAGCGTTCACTTACTTTCCAGGCTTCAGGTCTCGGTGAACCACACCATAGCTGTGCAGATATTCCACAGCAACAACCGTTTCTGCAAGGTACCTGCGGGCCCAGGCGAGGGATAAATGACCATATAACTTTAAGAGACTGCCACAGTCTCCTCCTAGAGCAGAAAGCAAATATGACAGGTGAGGGTTTGTTACAATGTAAGTTACACATGATGAGTGTGAATGAGAAATAAGCTGAGACATTGGGGCAGGGAGTCAATCATAGAGATACACTGTGTACTGTAGAGCGTATACTGTATACTGCAGAGTAATCCTATACAAAAAGAGAGCTGAGATCTGCCCCCTGCTGGTAAACTCTTACATTGCACTGTCAATCTCTGACAGCGGCATTTACAGCAGGTGACCTGGAGGCGAGCTGCTCTAAGCTCTCATCGCTCCCATTCCATGTCAGTGGTTTGCTATGGCTGCTGAGTGTCTGCGGAAGACTACTATCCTTGCCACTATGGTACTTCTGTGAAGGTCAGTGTGTAGCTTGGCTTCATAGTGGACCAAGATTTTTACCATATTCTGCAATGCCCATATTGCAGTACATAGTAATTACGATTATATAATCGCAAGTTCAGGTCCCTTATGGAGACTAAAAAATAAAATAACAAAAATATTTGGGGAAAGAAAATTTTATATAAACATCACTTTTTCTCCATTCAAAATAAATAATAAAAAAACAAACTCAGATGGAATTGCAGTGTTTTTGTTGCCCCAACATCAGAAAAAAATGCAATAAGAAGCAATGAAAATTATTATCTGTCAGAAAGATGTAACCTTCCTAATCTGTTCTTCTGAGCATGTAGAATAATGAAATATAAATACATTGGTAGCTTTATATATTTAAGCAGAAATGGGCTGATTATAGATACAATGGATATGTCTTACCTGCTTCAAAGTCCATGACCATACACAGATGTTGTTTAGTTGGGAAGGAACAAAGCGTGGAGACAACAAAGGGACAATCAGCGAATATTGCGATGTCCCTTTCCTGATAGGCCATTTCAAGATACTCTGGATCCTCCAGGTTACTCCTTGCTTGTTTCTTCATGGCGAATACCTTGTTTGTGTCTTTATGACGCACTAAGTGGACGGCCCTGTAGAGGAGAAAAATCCATAATTTATACAGAATTCTTACTAACAGTCTGTCTATATGTCAAATGATCTTCTGTCCTAATAGTTAATAGTGATTAATAGTGATGAGCGAGTATCCTCGTTACTTGAGTTTTCCGAGCATGCTCGGGTGTTCTCTGAGTATTTTGGCGTGCTCGGAGATTTCGTTTGTGTCGCCGCAGCTGCATGGTTTGCGACTGCTAGACAGCCTGAATACACGTGAGGAGGAATGCCTGTTTGTTAGGAAATCCCCACATGTATTCAGGCTGTCTAGGAGCCGCAAATCATGCAGCTACGGCGACACAAACTAAATCTCCGAGCATGCCAAAATACTCAGAGAACACCCGAGCATGCTCGGAAATCACGAGTAACAAGTATACTCGCTCATCACTAATAGTTAATACTAGATGTATGGCCGTCACTAGAAACCAATGTCTGGAAATACACAAAATTACTCAGCATAAATGATCACTTAGGGCTCATACTCACTTACGAGAGACTCGCATGATTCTCGTGCTAGTCTCTCGCATGAAAACTCGGCACTACCACTGGCACTGGGACCGGAGCGTGCGGCTGCATAGAGATACATGTAGCCGCACACTCCAGTCCCAGTGCCGGCAGCTGTGCCAGGTTTCCATGTGAGACTGGCACCAGAATAGTGCGAGTCTCTCGCAAGTGAGTATGAGTCCTTATGGGAGGTTTTCATACATATCACATCATAACTGAGGTGAATCGGGACAAATAGATGTGGAGTAGATGACTAGATGTAGATTAGATCTAGTGCAAAGTGGTACCGATAACAACAGCTCAACACACAAAAAACAAGTCCTTACAAAGCTCTATGGGATGAAAAAATAAAAATGTTACAGATCTTGGAATACAGTAACATTTAGATGTGGACTCATATACAGGAATTTCCGTAAGGCAGGACATATAGACTGAGGCATCATCATAAGGAGTTTGGGAAAAATGAAGATTATACATAACGCTCACCCAAAACCTCCACTGCTGATCTCTTTGATCTGGGTATAGTCGCTCTTACTTGGTTTTCTCATAGGGGTCAGTGATCTGATCACGGCCTAGAAGAATAAGAAATGACAATAAGACATATAAGTTGCAGGAAGATAAAAGCTGCAGATGCAGGAACTGCTCTACATTATGTCCCCGCTGATTACACTGCAGCAGATGTAGAGGACATGATACCAGCAGGACGCGCCACAGACACTATTATATTATAGGGATATCCTCCATACACATGTATCATTGTACTGGAGGGGATGGTAAGGGACATCACACAGAGGAGACAGGAATAATAATAGGTCAAATCTACATTCATTAAGAATAGAGTTAACCCACTGTACTCTGGGGTGTAACATGTGATGTGTAATTCATACCCCGTTATCTGATGATATACAGATGTTTTCTCTGATACTTACACTGGCAGATTCGGGGATCTCTGGTGTCTCAGATATTCCACCGTCAGCAGTTGCCGGCTCAGTTGTCTCTAATATAATGATAAAATAATGAGACATCATGTATTAGACTATATCAGAACTTAATATATAACACATTGATATAAGGAAGGAAAGACAAGTAAATGGTATAATACTAGTTATATGGATATTCTGCACATACTGTATATACTTATGGCACATCCATAGATAGATATACTCTGCCATAAATGTGTGATTGTTCGGGATCTGACAGTGACTTGGATGGGGACCTTGTGAGGTCCTCTGTGCATTTTGGGGCTGAGAAGATCCCAGAAGAGAGAACCAGAGGGGTTTTCAGAATTGCATGAGCCCTCTCCATTACAGTCTACAGGAGGTTCAGGAGCCGTCACCGGCCTCATACAGAGGATGAAGAGTAAATTTATATATTCTCTGGTGTCTCCATAATATTAATGTTTGTAGGAATGCGAGATGATCAGCTTACCTTCAATCAGATCACTTTTTAGCCCTGGCTCACTGGTATTGGGGTCAGCGATATTTCGGTGTTGCCCCTCTTTGGAGTCACCGGCCGGTGTTTCCTGATGGATATAATATGTGCAATTAATATAACAACTCACAAATACTAAATTACAGTACACAAAAGACAGAATGGACTAAACCTGGAATAACATAATTGCGGGGAATATACACGGCCGCTCTGCCCAGTAAATCCACATTAATATATAAGGGACTTGTATATACAACAGTTCTCCAATAACATCTATTACCAGAACTGCAGCATTTACAAGAAGGAAGATTGTGAAGATAAAACGAGACCGATGTGATATGAAAGGTCCGCACCACTGAGCACAGTACAGACTGTCACCACAGAGGATGGAGCAGAGACAGGCTGCCATAAAAGATCCTGTATCTGCCTGGAGCGGACAGGGGGCTTCTATAATGAGAAATATGACAATCTGCTATATGACTAGTAATCTGGAGAAGATCAGACAAGAAAGACATGAGATATAGAAGATGACAGATTCTTACCAAATGCTTCAGTGGGCGGGCAATAAACTCTAGTACATACAGGAAATGTTGGGCCAATTGTTTAAAAAAGGCCAAATCTCCACATTGGGATTTTTCTTCAGCCTATAAAAATGGAAATAAACAAAAAAGGAAAATCATGAGAGAAAGTAGAGAATATAGGACGCTATTTATGTCACCATTTTACTAGTGCAATCTACAGCTACAATTAATACATATATGGATATTTCTTATAAGCTATAAATTATATTGCTCTTGGCCAAACTACATGTTTCATGTAAATAAACTTGTATTTTATAAATATTATTCATTATTGTTTCATGTGCTGTGAATATCATTTATTACTATTGTTATATGCTTTGCCCAGATTGTCTGCTACCTGTTGTACTAATGTCCTGATGTTCATCTGTAAATGCTCAAGATATTCTGAGCTTATATGACCTTGTTGGTGTTTGGTCAGGCAGTCTCTCACTTGCTTCACAACTAGCCGGTAAGTGAAGCTGAGGACGCCATCGGGTACTGGTAGCACATGGGCAGGGGCATAGATGGTAAGAATCCCCTGGAGTAGTGCCAACTCCTCAAGTTTATCTGAAGAAATTCCAGACATTTCAAAAAAATCCAAGTGCAGTCAGTATATCACCAGCTTCATAGCCAATCACTGACAACAATGACACCTGGGCAGTAAGCACTTGGGTAGGTAGTGGTGGTGCATTATGATGTCATAATGGAATCTTGTGGTGGAATGTTAACATGCCATCAGTGATGTCATCATGGAATCCGGGGATGGAATCTTAACCCAGTTACAAGTTTGAAAGTATAGTTACATCCATGGTTGTGTCTCTGTCTTTTTTTAGGCAGCACCAGAGCCCGCATCTCTACCCATACATGACAGCTGATGTGATCAGCTGTCATGTCCTGCAAATAGATGCAGATGGATTTTGGCTGTCAACCACTTAAATGCTGCTGTCAATCACTGACAACTGCATATCAGACGTGCTATCCGAAACCGTGTCACAAGTCTCGCTCAACAGCGCCCTTGTCACATGATTCTGGGGTTGCGATGGGTTATCATAAAAGCCGGGGGTCTGCAGAAGACCAGTGTGCCTGTCCATTGATCTTCTTTTAGGAACACCGACTCATGGCCGGCGTTCAGATGTTTTTCCCACCACTTAATTAAAAAAAGGACCTATACATGTTTGGTATCTGCATTCTCGTACTGTCCTGTAGAATCATATTACCAGGTCAGTTTTAGCATTTAGTAAACATTTTAAATTAAAAAAATTTGTGGAATTGCACTGTTTTGCAATTTCACAGCACTTGAAATTTTTTCCCCGTTTTCAAGTACAATATATGTAATCTATGGTGATATTTAAAACTACAACTCAGCCTGCAATAAACAAGCCCTCATAGGCTATATTGATGGTAAAAAATGTTCTGGCTCTGAGAAGAAGGGGAGCAAAAAAACGAAAGCACATAAAATGGAAAATCGTAAGGTGGTGGTTAAAGGGGCATCTCACCATAAAGGGAAGTTGCCTAGAAACATTCTAGTAACAATTAAAGTGGCAACATAATTTGTTGAGCATCAGAACCAGAATCAAGGATAGAGGGAAAATCATGGCTTTGCTCTTCTTATCAGGCTTTTACATCCGTCTTTCCCCCAAAAAATTATTTAAACCAGGTTTTGGATGCTAAATATTCTTTACATGTGTAAACATTTACTTTTTCTTCATATTGTGACCAGGGTGGACTGGGAGTAAAATTCAGCCCTGGCATTGTAGAGCACGCGGGCCCACGCTATCACCGCCCCTCCCAAGCTTGTATTTTATGAATATTATCCATTATTTCTTTATATGCTTTGCCCAGATTGTCTGTTACCTGTTGTACTAATGTCCTGATGTTCATCTGTAAATGCTCAAGATATTCTGAGCTTATACGACCTTGTTGGTGTTTGGTCAGGCAGTCTCTCACTTGCTTCATAACCAGCCGGTAAGTGAAGCTGAGGACGCCATCGGGTATTGGTAGCACATTGTCAGGGGCATAGGTGGTAAGAATCCCCTGGAGTAGTGCCAACTCCTCAAGTTTATCTGAAGAAATGTCAGACATTTCAAACAAATCCAAGCGCAGTCAGTATATCACCAGCTTCGCAGCCAATCACTGACAATAATGACACCTGGGCAGTAAGCACTTGGTTAAGTAGTGGCGGAGCATTATGATGTCATAATGGAATCTTGGGGTGGAATGTTAACTTGTCATCAGTGATGTCATAAGGGAATCTGGTGATGGAATCTTAAAGGGACATCTCACCATAAAAGGAAGTTGCCTAGCAATAATTATTGTGGCAATACCATAGGCTGAGCATCAGTTTCAAACTCAGGCATGGAGGGAAGAACCAGATTTCATAATAATAATATTGCGATATATAGTTAAGTTCTCACATTGAATATTTTCACTGCAAAGAAAACACATTTTCTTACAGTCCCCACAAAGTTGATGGGATTTCTAGAAATCTCATGCCCACTGTGATTTTTTATACCCTGTATAAAATGACCTGCGGTGCGTGTGTTTGAAATCCACAATATACAGGATACATTTTTCTTGTGATTACGCTGAGATTTATATGCAGATTTTATCTATAGAATTGCATTAGATGAGGAAAATACGTAGGTAAAAAACGCAAAATTCATAAAATCCACACATGACTCTTTCAGTAAACCTTTGTTAAAGCCGAGTACCAGGAAGTATCAAAATTAAAGCAGATTTATTCAACACATAACATACTAAATTAACCAAAAATCACAGTCAAAAAGATACAAAAATAGGTGGAAAATGCAGCAGAAAATCTGCGACATCAAAAACTCACCAACTACTCTTCACGGGAACTTAGCCTACCAAACAAATAGCACCAGAGCAGATCAAAATATTACCAGCATATACAGTAGTGATAATACCGCCATACGGATCTTGTCCCGCAAAAAACAAGCCACATACAGCATCATCAGCAAAAAATAAAAGTTATAGCTCGCAGAATAAAGCGATGCAAAAATAATTATGCTTTATGTAAAATTGTTTTCATTGCATAAAACCGACAAAGCATAAAAAAACTACCTAAATGAGGTATCGCTGTAACCGTACTGACCCGAAGAATAAAACCGCCTTATCAATTTTACCGCAGATGGAACGGTGTAAACGCACCCCCCCAAAAGAAATTCATGAAATGCTGATTTTTGTTCAATCTGCGTCACAAAAATCGGAATAAAAAGCGAGCAAAAGATGTCACGTACCCGAAAATGGTACCAATAAAAACGTCAACTCGTCCCGCAAAAAATAAGACCTAACATGACTTGGTGGGTTAAAATATACAAAAATTAAAGCTCTCAATATGTGGTGATGCAAAAACTATTTTTACAATAAAAAGCGTCTTTTAGCGTGCGACAGCTGCCAAACATAAAAACCACCATAAATAGTAAATGAACCCCCCGTTATCACCCCCTTAGTTAGGGAAAAATAATAAAATTAAAAGAAAATGTATTTATTTCCATTTTCCCGCTAGGGTTAGGGCTAGGGCTAGAGTTAGGGCTGAGATTACGGTTAGGGGTGTGTTGGGGTTAGGGTTGGAGTTATAATTGGGTGGTTTCCACTGTTTGGGCACATCAGGTGCTCTCCAAATGCAGCATGGCGTCTGATCTCAATTCCAGCCAATTCTGCGTTGAAAAAGTCAAATGGTGCTCCTTCCGTTCCAAGCTCTGCCATGTGCCCAGTGTTTTACCCCCACATATGGGGTATCAGCCTACTCAGGACAAATTGCAAAACAACTTTTGGGGTCCAATTTCTCCTGTTACCCTTAGGAAAATAAAAAATTGGGGGCAAAAATATGATTTTTGTGGAAAAAAATGATTTTTTTATTTTCACGCCCGGGCGTTATAAACTTCTGTGAAGCACTTGGGGGTTCAACGTGCTCACCACACATCTAGATAAGTTCTGTGGGGGGTCTAGTTTCCAAAATGGGGTCACTTGTGGGGAGTTTCAATAGTTTAGGTACATCAGGGGCTCTCCAAACGCACATGACACCCGCAGACCATTCCATCAAAGTCTGCATTCCAAAACGTCACTACTTCCCTCCTGAGCCCCGACGTGTGCCCATATAGTCGTTTTCTCCCACATATGAGGTATCAGCGTACTCAGGACAAATTGGATAACAACTTTAGGCATCCAATTTCTCCTGTTACCCTTGGGAAAATGAAAAAATTGGGGACTAAAATGATCTTGTTTGTGGAAAAAATGCGATTTTTTTATTTTCATGACCGGGCATTATAAACTTCTGTGAAGCCCTTGGGGGGTTCAAAGTGCTCACCACAATCTAGATAAGTTCCTTAGGGGGTCTAGTTTCCAAAATGGGGTCATTTGTGGGGGGTTTCCACTGTTTAGGTACATTAGGGGCTCTCCAAAGGCAACATGACACCCGCAGACCATTCCATCAAAGTCTGCATTCCAAAACGTCACTGCTTCCCTTCCGAGCCCCGACGTATGCCCATACAGTAGTTTTCTCCCACATATGGGGTATCAGCGTACTCAGGACAAATTGGACAACAACTTTTCAGATCCAATTTCTCCTGTTACCCTTGGGAAAATAAAAAATGGGGACTAAAAGATCATGTTTGTTGAAAAAATAAGATTTTTTTATTTTCACACCCGGTCGTTATAAACTTCTGTTAAGCACTGGGGGGTTCAAAGTGCTCACCACACATCTAGATAAGTTCCTTGGTGGGTCTAGTTTCCAAAATGGTGTCATTTGTGGGGGGGTTTTTCACTGTTTTGGTACATCAGGGGTTTTCCAAACGCGACATGGTGTCCGATCTCAATTCCAGCCAAAAACGTCAAATGGCGCTGCTTCCCTTCCAAGCTCTGCCATGCGCCCAAATAGTGGTTTACCCCCACATGTGGGGTATCAGCGTACTCAGGACAAATTGCACAATAACTTTTAGGGTCCTGTTACCCTTGGAAAAATAAGAATTGAGGGCGAAAAGATCATTTTTGTGGAAAAAATATGATTTTTTAATTGTACGGCTGTACGTTATAAACTTCTGTGAAGCCCTTGGGGGTTCAAAGTTAACACCACACATCTAGATAAGTTCCTTGGGGGGTCTAGTTTCCAAAATGGTGTCATTTGTGGGGGGTTTCCACTGTTTTGGTACATCAGGGGTTATATATATACTACATTCATACAACATACATGCATACTACATACATTCTACATGTATACTACATTCATGCAACATACATACATACTACATACATGCTACATATATACTACATTCATACAACATACATACTACATACATGCTTCATATATACTACATTCATACAACATACATACATAGTACATACATACTACATACATACATACTGCATACATACTACATACATACTGCATACAATACATTCATACAATACATACATATAGACATACAGTACATATAACATAGAGTACATACTCACCATCACTTGTCACTTTGATCCCCGAAGCCAGTGTCATCTATGAAAAAATATGAAAATAACAAACAAGCCATATACTCCCTGATCCACAGAAATCCACGAGGGTCCCATGCCGATCTCCCGTGGAGAACAGCAGCATCAGCTGATGCGACCGCTCTCTAGGGGCTTCACTAATCCAATGACGGGAGGTAGGTATCCTTCAGCACTGTATTCCTCCGCCACCGTAAAAAAATAGTCCCTAGTCTCACTTTTGGCATTGCTGTGTGAGAAAGTTCCCATGCAGCTTTTGCCATAAAGTGAGACCAGGGACTATTTTTTTACAGTGGCGGAGGAATACAGTGCAGAAGGATACCTACCTCCCGTCACTGGATTCCTGGAGCCCCGTAGAGAGCAGTCGCATCAGCTGATGCTGCTGTACTCCACGGGAGATCGGCGTGGGACACGCGTGTGTTATGACTGAGTCACCGTAGGAGGCAGACACAAAAATAGAAGCTACGTCCAGAAAACCAGAGAAGTTGGCAACTATCAGATTGCAGACCCCTGAACCTATCAACACAACTAGCAGTAGCCGTGGGGGGTTCCTACGATGCCCTAGACCCCTCGATCACAGCCGGAGAGCTAAATAGCCTAAAGACAGAAAAGGAAATCTAAACTGCCCCAGAGCAGACCCCAAAGTAAAAGGCAGCCCCCAACATATAATGACGGTGAAGCAAGATGAAAAAACACTCACACAGATAGAAAGATAGGCTGAGCAAATGATGGGGCCCAAGCCAACCAAACAGAACAGGAAGGTTGCTGTCTGCAATCTGCCAAAACCCTATCAAACACATAAGCCAACAAGCTGATATGGAAAAAGACCCTGAAGCAGCTAGGCTTCAAAAACTAAATCAGCACTCAGGTATTTTCAGAAGACAGAGCTAAAGGAATTCAGCACACCCCAGCAGGGAATGGCAGAAATCCAGAAAAACAAAGCAAAACAAAGTCAAAGCACAAATGCAAAAAGCCGAGCAGAAAACTTAGCTTTAGAAGAGCAGGAATTCAGACTGGTCTTCAAGGATCCCACAGAGAAATCACCCGCAGGGCAGAAGGGCGTCGGCAGCCTTATATCCAGTCAGTAACTCCACTCAGCCAGTCATCATCATCAGGCTCAGGTGTTTGATAATCAGGCTCACTACCTTTCTTTACCAGAAGAGGGAGTTCCTCGGGCCTCAGTAGTGAAGGGGAAAATGAACTCACAACACGCGTGGATTTCTGCGGATCAGGGAGTATATTGTTTGTTTGTTATTTTCATATTTTTCCACAGATGACACTGGCTTCGGGGATCAAAGTGACAAGTGATGGTGAGTATGTACTCTGTTATATGTACTGTATGTCTTTATGTATGTATTGTATGAATGTATTGTATGTATGTAGTATGTATGTATGTATGTACTATGTATGTATGTTGTATGAATGTAGTATATATGAAGCATGTATGTAGTATGTATGTATGTTGTATGAATGCAGTATATATGTAGCATGTATGTAGTATGTATGTATGTTGCATGAATGTAGTATACATGTAGAATGTATGTAGTATGTATGTATGTTGTATGAATGTAGTATATATGTAGCATGTACTGTATGTAGTATGTTGTATGAATATAGTATATATGTAGCATGTATGTAGTATGTAGTATGTATGTATGTTGTATGAATGTAGTATATATGTAGTATGTATGTATGTTGTATGAATGCAGTATATATGTAGCATGTATGTAGTATGTATGTATGTTGTATGAATATAGTATATATGTAGCATGTATGTAGTATGTATGTATGTTGTATGAATGTAGTATATATGTAGCATGTATGTAGTATGTATGCTGTATGAATGTAGTATATATGTAGTATGTATGTTGTATGAATGTAGTATATATGTAGTATGTATGTAGTATGTTTTTTTTTTTTACATTCAACACATTAGCCAGATGATGGAACTACTACTGTCCCATCATTGGCCAATGTGTCAATCACTGTCATTGTAGCAGGCATCGCCCGATGGGACTTGTAGTCCCATCGGACGATGCCTGCACACACAAGACCCCCTGCAGGCCCGCACAGACCACCGACAGCCGGCACAGGCCCCCGAGAGGCCCGCACAGACCACCGGCAGCCGGCACAGGCCCACGGCAGCCGGCACAGACCACAGACAGCCGGCACAGGCCCCCGAGAGGCCCGTACAGACCACCGGCAGCCGGCACAGGCCCCCAACAGGCCTGTACAGACCCCCGAGAGGCCCGTACAGGCCCCCGACAGTCGGCACAGACCCCCGAGAGGCCCGCACAGGCCCCGCCCGCACACACAGACACGCACAGTGTCCGCCCACACACCGCCCACACTCTTCCCCCTTCCCAAACAGGATGTACAAGGCAAGAAAGGGTTTTTTTTAATTACGATATTTCTGTCCCATTGACTTGAATGGGACTTCCGGTATCGGAATCGGCGATACCTGATACTTTTTGTGTATCGGGCCGATCCAATCCGATCCGATATTTCTGAATATTGGATGGTATCGCTCAACACTAGTTACTATGGACGCTGTATATCTATGAGTAGCGGTGGCCATGTTTTAACTGTAATGCGCAGTATGCCTGTCATTATGTTACCAGGGATGCTTTGTATTTATGAGCGGTGATGATTACTTCTTGTTTGTCACGCGCTATTAGGGCCTGGTCTCCTGTTTTCACACATATTGCAACGATTCACAGCTTATAATGATATGGTTTTGATTAAATGACGTATGAGGTAGAATAGGATGGGAGGTTCATCATGGTGATTGTTAAACACACCCTTCCGCTTTGATTGGCCAGTTTTGCTATATCCGATGTGCGATTGGTTGAGTTTGGGTATATATACTTACCTGTCTCCTATAGGCGCCACCCCCTGATGAAGGCTAAGGGTCGAAACACGTGTTGGGGAGGGCGGCTGTCCAGATCAGGTGCAGTGTAGCTTGTAAGTTATACCTTATACTTACCATACTCTTTGATGTCTAACGCTGTTTTCAGAAATTTTCCTGGTCCATGACATAAACTATGCATATACTGACACCTATTGGTGCTATTGGGTATTATTCCCATTATTCACATGGTATATCTATGCAGTGACACATATGGTGTTCACTATTTTTGCACTAATATTGCATTTTAATACCTATATATTTTTTGCACTTTATATACGTTTTCTTATTTGTATAATTATGATGTACACCTATAGGGAATTGATATAAAATTTTTACTAATTTGTATGCACCTTACTTATGAATATATATTATCATTTTGGTTTTTAAAAATTTTTTTTCACTGTTGAGATATATATATATTTGTTAGCACCATTTACTGCAATAATATGTCCTTATGAAATGGATAGTACTGCCCTCTTATGTATATTTTTATATTATAAAACACTGATGCTTTGCCACTTTTAAAATACCTCAAGTACCTTTATTTATAAAATAATAAAGAATGTATATATTTACATTCAGGACTTATGGTCAGTGTGTTCTTGTGTGTTGTGCTGGCTCACACCTTGAACCTGGTGGTGCAGTGCTTCCTAAACAATTATCCAGAGTTAACATCCCTGCTCCATAAGATGCGAAGACTGTGCTTGCATATCCGTCGCTCGCCCGTAGACTCCAGTCGTATGCAGAGGCTGCAGCGATCGCTCCACCTCCCCAAGCACTGCCTAATCAGACGTTGCAACAAGGTGGAACTCCACCATGCACATGGTGGAGAGGCTGTGCGAACAGAGGCAGGCTATAATGCATTTGTTGGAGGATACACGGGCAGGCAGTTTGAGGGCAGACATGGAGTTGTCGGGTTTGCAATGGTCCAAGCTGAAAGACCTCTGTAAAGTCCTTCAGTGTTTTGAGGAATGCACACGGCTGGTAAGCGCAGACGACGCCATCATAAGCATGAGCATACCACTTATGCATCTGCTCATGCAAACTTTGACGCACATTAAGGATCAGGCGTCTGCAGGAGGAGGAAAAGGAGGAGGAGGAGGAGGAGGAGGGAAGCCTTGATGACAGTCAGCCATTGTCTGCTCAGGGAACTGTCCTGGACGAGGTGGAGGAAGAAGAGGAGGAGGAGGAGGATGAGGGGGATGATTATTTTGGGGAGGAGGATGCTTCTCGGGGGGGCAAGAGAAAATGTTGGCTTGCCCAGGTCATGTACAGGGTTTGTGCGTGACTGGAGGGATGTGGATTTGGCAGAAAGTGCTTCTCCACCCACCACTGTCAGTGCATCATTGACACCTGGAACATTGGCCCATATGTGTGATTATCTCTTGCGGATCCTAAAAAGGGACCCCCGCATTGTCAAAATTATGAAGGATGACGACTATTGGTTGACCAGCATCCTCGATCCATGCTATAAAGGCAAATTACAGAACATCATGCCACAGGAGAACCTAGAGCTAATACTGGCGAACAAACAAGCAACTCTGGTAAACCGTTTGTAAGAGGCATTCTCAGCACACAGCAGCGGTGCAGGTTCTACCACGAGCCGTACTGGGCCAAATAGAAGAGGTGTTCGTGGTGCACACAGCCGAACTGGCGTTGGAGACAGGGGTTTCATGACCATGTTGTGGACTGATTTCTCGAGGACCGCTCACATGACTGTTAATACTGAATCGATTGCAACAGACAGGAGACAGCAGTTGTCAACTATGGTTCAAAATTACCTCTCCTCCCCTATCGATGTTCTCCCTCACAGTTCATTCCCCTTTGACTACTGGCCCTCTAAACTGGACACCTGGCCTGAATTGGCACAATATGCCTTACAGGAGCTCGCTTGCCCTGCTGGTAGTGTGCTATCAGAAAGAGTCTTCAGTGCTGCTGGATCAATCCTGACAGAAAGAAGGACCCGGCTGTTGACCCAAAATGTTGGTGATCTCACCTTCATTAAAATGAACCATGCCTGGGTTTCAAAGGATTTTGTACCACCTTCCCCTGATGAATTGAAAAAGCAGGTAGTCATATACAGGATATTTCCCAAAGAGTGTATTACATAAACACAATAGAACCTCACAAAAATCCCTCCCAACTCACCCCCCACCCTCACCCGAAAAAACACCTCTCGTCTCTCCCGATGCATTTGATCTCTCATAGCTACAATTTTTGGGTTATATCCTCCTCAATGCTCTCATCCATGTTAATCTAGGAGGTGCCAACCCGGGTGTGTCCAACCAAGGTGCCCACATATCTTCCCATTTCTTAGTTGTTCTTCTCTTTTGATACACATATTTTTCCATATCCATATTATTATTAACTGCATCAGTAACTTCCATGATTGTGGGTATGGAAGATCTCTTCCAGTGAGCCACCACCCTTTTACGAGCTTGATATAATATTCGTGAGACTGCCTGCTGGTGCTCCTCCGAAAGCGGCAAAGTCTCCACCCGCCCCAGAAGAGCCATTTTGGGGTCTAGTACCATTTGACATTGATAGACAGTATTAAGTAAATCATTCACACCTCCCCAAAACCTACGTAACCGAGGACAGTTCCAGGTCATGTGTATCAGATCAGCTTTAGGCGTTCCACATTTCCAACAATCTGCCTCTCTAGCATAGCCCATTTTCAACAGCCATACAGGGGTTCGATAAACTCGATGAAACAAATAAAGATGCGACACTCTGAGCCTCGCTAACCGAGACTTTCGTGACTTCTTGCAATGCATTCTCCCATTCATCATCTGTTAAATCACCTACATCAACTTGCCACTTATTCTTCAGTGTCTCCAAACTTACCACTCTCTTTTCCAACATGGTTGCATATATCATGGATATAATACCTCTTGATCCTCCTCCCATCACTACTCTATCCAACAGCGGAGTTTTAGCTGGATTACCTAGTGGAGCGAGTCACTGTTGTGCTTCACAAGCATGTCTCAGCTGGAGATATTGAAAAAATCTTTTATTAGGGATGGAAAATGTCTGTTTGAGATCCTCAAAAGATCGAAACTAACCTTCCGAATAAAGCTGTGATACTAGTTTAACCCCTTCATGACCCAGCCTATTTTGACCTTAATGACCTGGCCATTTTTTGCAATTCTGACCAGTGTCCCTTTATGAGGTAATAACTCTGGAACGCTTCAACGCATCCTAGCGATTCTGAGATTGTTTTTTCGTGACATATTGGGCTTCATGTTAGTGGTAAATTTAGATCGATAATTTTTGCGTTTATTTGTGAAAAAATCAGAAATTTGGCGAAAATTGTGAAAATTTCGCAATTTTCAAATTTTGAATTTTTATTCTGTTAAACTAGAGAGTTATGTGACACAAAATAGTTACTAAATAACATTTCCCACATGTCTACTTTACATCAGCACAATTTTGGAAGCAAAACTTTTTTGTTAGGAAGTTATAAGGGTTAAAAGTTGACCAGCGATTTCTCATTTTTACAACAAAATTTACAAAACCATTTTTTTTAGGGACCACCTCACATTTGAAGTTACTTTGAGGGGTCTATATGGTAGAAAATACCCAAAAGTGACACCATTCTAAAAACTGCACCCCTCAAGCTACTCAAAACTACATTCAAGAAGATTATTAACCCTTTAGGTGTTTCACAGGAACTAAAGCAACATGGAAGGAAAAAAAGGACATTTTAATTTTTCCAACAAAAATTTTCTTTCAGCATCAATTTTTTCATTTTTCACATGGGCAACAGGATAAAATGGATCATAAAATTTGTTGGGCAATTTCCCCTGAGTACACCGATACCTCATATGTGGTCAAAAACCACTGTTTGGGCGCACGGCAGGGCTCAGAAGGGAAGGAGCGCCATTTGACTTTTTGAATGGAAAATATGCTGGAATATTTAGCGCTTGCCATGTCGCGTTTGGAGAGTCGCTGTGTGCCTAAACACTGGAGCTCCCCCACAAGTGACCCTATTTTGGAAACTAGACCCCCCAAGGAACTTATCTAGATGCATAGTGATCACTTTGAACCCCCAGGTGCTTCTCAAATTGATCCGTAAAAAAAAAAAAGTACTTTTTTTCACAAAAATTATCTTTTAGCCTCAGTTTTTTCATTTTCACATGGGCAACAGGATAAAATGGATCCTAAAATTTGTTGGGCAATTTCTCCTGAGTACACCGATACCTCATATATGGTCATAAACCACTGTTTGGGTGCACGGCAGGGCCCGGAAGGGAAGGAGCGCCATTTGACTTTTTGAATGGAAAATTAGCTCCAATCGTTATCGGACACCATGTCGCGTTTGGAGAGCCCCTGTGTACCTAAACATTGGAGCTCCCCCACAAGTGACACAATTTTGGAACCTAGACCCCTTAAGGAACTTATCTAGATGTGTAGTGAGCACTTTGAACCCCCAAGTGCTTCACAAAAGTTTATAACATAGAGCAGTGAAAATAAAAAATCATTTTTTTTCCTCAAAAATGATTTTTTAGCACGCTATTTTTTATTTTCACAAGGGTAACAGGAGAAATTGAACCAAAAAAGTTGTTGTCCAGATTGTCCTGAGTACGCTGGTACCCCATATGTGGGGGGGGGCCACTGTTTGGGTGCACAGCAGGGCGCAGAAGGGAATGAGCGCCATTTGACTTTTTGAAATGAAAATTAGCTTCAATCGTTAGCGGACACCATGTCGTGTTTGGAGAGCCCCTGTGTGCCTAAACTTTGGAGCTCCCCCACAAATGACCCCATTTTGGAAACTAGACCCCCTAAGGAACTTATCTAGATGCATAGTGAGCACTTTGAACCCCCTGGTGATTCACAGAAGTTTATAATGCAGAGCAGTGAAAATAAAAAATCTTTTTTTTTCCTAAAAAAAATTTTTTTAGTTGGCAATTTTTTATTTTCACAAGGGTACTAGGATAAATTGGACCCCAAAAGTTGTTGTCCAGTTTGTCCTGAGTACGCTGGTACCCCATATGTGGGGGGGAACCACTGTTTGGGCACACGTTGGGGCTCAGCAGGGAAGTAGTGACATTTTGAAATGCTGACTTTGATGGAATGGTCTGCGGGCGTCATGTTACATTTGCTGAGCCCCTGTGTGCCTAAACAGTAGAAACCCCCACAAGTGACCCCATTTTGGAAACTAGACCCCCCCAAGGAACTTATCTAGATGTGTGGTGAGCACCTTGAACCCCCAAGTGCTTCACAGAAGTTTATAATGCAGAGCCGTGAAAATAAAAAATCATTTTTTTTCCCTAAAAAAAAATGAATTTTAGCACGCAATTTTTTTTTCACAAGGGTAACAGGAGAAATTGGACCCCAAAAGTTGTTGTCCAGTTTGTCCTGAGGACGCTGATACCCCATATGTGGGGGATGACCACTGTATGGGCACACGTCAGGGCTCGGAAGGGAAGTAGTGACGTTTTGGTATGCAGACTTTGATGGAATGGTCTGCGGGCATCATGTTACATTTGCAGAGCCCTTGATGTACCTAAACTGTGGAAACCCCCCACAAGTGACCCCATTTTGGAAACTAGACCCCCCAAGGAACTTATCTAGATGTGTGGTGAGCACCTTGAACCCCGAAGAGCTTCACAGAAGATTGTAACGCAGAGCCATGAAAATATAAAATCTTTTTTTTTCCTCAAAAAATGAATTTTTAGCTTGCAATTTTTTATTTTCACAAGGGTAACAGGAGAAATTGGACCCCAAAAGTTGGTGTCCAGTTTGCCCTGAGTATGCTGATACCCCATATGTGGGATGGGACCATTGTTTGGGCACACGTCGGGGCTCAGAAGGGAAGTAGTGACGTTTTGAAATACCGACTTGATCGAATGGTCTGCGGGCATCATGTTAAGTTTGCAGAGCCTCTGATGTGCCTAAACAGTGGAAACCCCCCACAAGTGACCCCATTTTGGAAACTAGACCACCAAGGAACTTATCTAGATGTGTGGTGAGCAGCACTTTGAACCCCCAAGTGCTTCACAGAAGTTTATAATGCAGAACCGTGAAAATAAAAAATCTTTTTTTTACTCAAAAAAGGATTTTTTAGCCCGCAATTTTTTATTTTCACAAGGGTAACAGGAGAAATTGGACCCCAAAAGTTGTTGTCCAGTTTGTCCTGAGTACACTGGTACCCCATATGTGGGGGGGAACCATTGTTTGGGCACACGTCAAGGCTCGGAATGGAAGTAGTGACGTTTTGAAATGCAGACTTTGATGGAATAGTCTGCGGTCGTCATTATGTTTGCAGAGCCCCTGCTGTGCCTAAACAGTGGAAACCCCACACAAGTGACCCCATTTTGGAAACTAGACCTTCCAAGGAACGTATGTAAGATGTGTTGTGAGCACTTTGAACCCCCAAGTGCTTCACAGAAGTTTATAATGCAGAGACGTGAAAATGAAAAAATCATTTTTTTCCACAAAAATAATTTTTTAGCCCCCAATTTTTTATTTTCCCAAGGGTAGCACGAGAAATTAGTCCCCAAAAGTTGTTGTGCAATTTTTCCTGAGTACGCTGATACCTCATATGTTGGGGAAAACCACTGTTTGGGCACACGTCAGGGCTTGGAAGGGAGGGAGCACCGTTTGACTTTTTGAACGCAAAATTTGCTGGAATCAATGGTTGCACCATGTCGCGTTTGGCGACCCCTGATGTGCCTAAACAGTGGAAACCCCTCAATTCTAACTCCAACCCTAACCCCAACACACCCCTAACCACAGCCCTAACCCTAACACATCCCTAACCACAAGCCTAACCCTAATTCCAACGCTAACCCTAATTCCAACCCTAACCCTAACCCTCTTTCCAACCCTAACCCTCTTTCCAATCCTAACCCTAACCCTCTTTCCAACCCTAACCCTCTTTCCAACCCTAACCCTCTTTCCAACCCTAACCCTAACCCTCTTTCCAACCCTAACCCTAACCCTCTTTCCAACCCTAACCCTCTTTCCAACCCTAACCCTAACCCTCTTTCCAACCCTAACCCTAACCCTCTTTCCAACCCTAACCCTCTTTCCAACCCTAACCCTAACCCTCTTTTCAACCCTAACCTTCTTTTCAACCCTAACCCTCTTTTCAACCCTAACCCTAACCCTCTTTTCAACCCTAACCCTAACCCTAATGGAAAAATAAAAATAAAAATATTTTCTTTATTTTATTAGTTGTGGGGTGATAATCGGGGGGTTTATTTACTTTTTCTTTCATTTTGATCACTGTGAGAGTGATCAAAATGAAAGAATTGAATCTGCAGCCGGCAGATTCGGGCGGGCGCACTGCGCATGCGCCCGCCATTTTCTAAGATGGCGGCGCCCATGAACCGGACCCGCCGGACACCGGGAGCGACACGGGGACTTAGAAGGTGCCGGGGGAGGTGAGATGCGGTGAGGGGGTTATCGGAAGCTGGCGGGGAGCAGAGGGAATGGGAGGGGGGCAGATCATGACAGCGGCGGCAGATCGCCGCTGTCATTCAGTTGCGGGGGGGGCGATCGCCGGTGGGGGGGGTGGAATCGGTGTCTCCAGCCATGTCCGATGCTACAGCAGCATCGGCCATGGCTGGATTGTAATATTTCATCAATTTTCATTGATGAAATATTACTATCGCTCTGATTGGCTGTTTAACTTTTAACAGCCAATCAGAGCGATCGTAGCCACGTGGGGGCGAAGCCACGCCCCCTGTGGAGAAGAACAAAGCCCCCTGTATCTGTGGGTCGGGTGACCTTTCAGTGACCTAGGTCACCCGACCCGCAGGGGGGCTTTAAAGTCATGACGCCACATAGGCGTCATGGGTCGTTCTGGCACGACTTTTCATGACGCCTACGTGGCGTCAAAGGTCGTGAAGGGGTTAAGCCCTCTCCTCTCCCATAGTTCAAACCCTCTAATTTATTTAGCTCTGTACATGTCAAGTTTCTCCAGATCAGGGAATGCGCCGTGACTCCCTGTATACCCAATATTTCTTTGACCGTGTTCCATACCTTATCCATGTACTTCATTATCGGAGTATTGATAGCTTGACCCTGACGGAACTGCACTGAGTCTAGCGCCTGCAGCAGTAAGTCCCTTCCCACTACGCATGTAAGCATACATCACGAGGAACTTCACATGAAGGAATCCTCCTCCCCCATCCTCTAAAATGTTGCAACTGCGCTGCAAGATAATACAGAAATGGGTCAGGAACCGCTAACCCCCCCAGTTCTTTAGATGTACGCAAAACCTCCAACCGAATTCTAGGAACACTCCTCTTCCAGATAAGCTCTCTAAATATTCTGTTTATCTGATAAAAGATTCAACCAGGAATCCAAATGGGCGCATTGTGGAGGGCATACAAAGCTTGTGGCATGAGAACCATTTTTACCAGGTTTGCCCTTCCCACCATACTCAGTGGTAACTTGCACCAGTCATTTATTTTTTTTTTAAATTTAGCAAGTAGCGGGGTAATATTTAAATGCTCAAAATCTTGTATATTATATCCAAGATGAATAATGGAGAATTGGGCTGAAAAATGGCAAATGAGGTTTAACACAGATAAGTGTAAGGTTATGCACATGGGAAGGAGAAACAGATGCTACAATTACTTACTAAATGGGAAACTGCTTGGGAAATCAGACATGGAAAAAGACTTAGGCATCTTAGTCAATAAGAAGCTAAATTGGAGTGCCCAGTGTCAGGCAGCTGCCACCAAAGCAAATAGGGTCATGGGATGCATTAGAAGAGGTCTGGGGACACGAGATGAAAACATAATTCTCCCTCTGTACAAATCACTCGTCAGACCACCCTTGGAGTATTGTGTGTAATTTTGGACGCTGGTGCTCAAGAAAGACATTACTGAACTTGAAAGGGTTCAAAGGCGGGCTACTAAAATGATAAATGGAGTTGGTTCACTACAAAACCCAGAAAGGTTATCAAAATTAGGTCTATTTACTCTAGAAAAGAGAAGACTTACTGGAGACCTAATATATATGTGCAAGTATATCAGAGGGCAATACAGAGATCTCTCCAATGAACTGTTTGTACCAAGGACTGTGACAAGAACAAGGGGGCATTCTCTTCGTTTGGAGGGAAGACAATTTCTGCACCAGCATAGAAGAGCGTTCTTCACGGAAAGAGCAGTGAGGCTCTGGAATTCTCTTCCTGAGGAAGTGGTGATGGCCAACTCACTGAATGAATTTAAGAAAGGAATGGATGTTTTTCTTGTGAGTAACAGTATAGAAGGTTACGAATAACATAATATTATAGGTAGATGGTTGACCCAACTTAGGGGAAGGGATTTTTTTCCCTATGGAGAAAATTGGCTTCTACTCTGTGGGTTTTTTGCCTTCCCCAGGATCAACAATGCAGAACAGCTGCACTAAAAATAGGCTGAACTAGATGGACATAAGGTCTTCCTTCAGCCTTCAAAACTATGTTAGGCTGGTTTCACATTTGCGTTTTTTTTCGCGGTAATTTAGCGCTAAATAGCGCATGCGTTTTTTTTCCTATACTTTGCATGGGATGCGCTTATGTGCGCATACACATGCGTTTGTACGCGTTTTACCGCGCATGCGTTTTTTTGTGGTATGCGCTCGGGCGCACAAAATGCAACCTGTTGCATTTTTTGGTGCGTCCGACTTGCCTCAAAAAAACGCATGCGCGCGCAATGCGTTTTTTTTACAGCAAGACACCCATTATAGTCTATGGGTGCGCATATGTGCGCATTGGCATGCTTATGTATGCGTTTTTTTGCACATGCGTTTTTTTTGTTAACCATGGAATTTAGGGGTTTGGGTTAGAGTTAGGGTTAGTTAAGGGGGTTTAGGGTTAGGGTTAGGGTCAGGGTCAGGGTTAGGGTTAGGTTTAGGGTCAGGGTTAGGGTTAGTTATGGTTTAGGGTTTGGGTTAGGGTTAAGTATGGTTTGGTTAAGGGTTAAGGTCAGGGTTAGGGTTAGGGTTAGGGTAAGGGTTAGGGTTAGGTTTAGGGTCAGGGTTAGGGTCAGGGTTAGGGTTAGTTAGGGTTTAGGGTTTGGGTTAGGGTTAAGTATGGTTTGGTTAAGGGTTAGGGTCAGGGTTAGGGTTAGGGTTAGGGTCAGGGTTAGGGTTAGGGTTAGGTTTAAAGTCAGGGTTAGGGTTAGTTAGGGTTTATGGTTTGGGTTAGGGTTAAGTATGGTTTGGTTAAGGGTTAGGGTCAGGGTTAGGGTTAGGGTTAGGGTTAGGGTCAGGGTTAGGGTTAGGGTTAGGGTTAAGTATGGTTTGGTTAAGGGTTAGGGTTAGGGTTAGGGTTAGGGTCAGGGTTAGGGTTAGGGTTAGGTTTAGGGTCAGGGTTAGGGTTAGTTAGGGTTTAGGGTTTGGGTTAGGGTTAAGTATGGTTTGGTTAAGGGTTAGGGTTAGGGTTAGGGTCAAAGTTAGGGTTAGGGTTAGGGTTAGGGTCATGGTTAGGGTTAGTAAAGTCATGGTTTGGGTTAGTGTGAGGGGCCACCTAATGTTGGAAAAAAACGCAAACGCGGTAAAAACGCACTAAAAATGCATACAAACGCATAAAAACGCTGCGTTTTTTTCATGCATGCTCATAAAAATGCTTGAAAAAAACGCAGCAGTTGTATGCTTTTGCATGCGTTTTTTCAATGCGTTTTTTTGCGGGAAAAACGCGCTGCAAAAAAAAGCAAGTGTGAAACTAGCCTTACTATGAATTCCCAATTATTTAAACTCTTTGACTACATTTAATCGTCTGGCCAATTCCAAGGAGTTCTCGGGAGCATCTCCCACCGGCATAATTGAAGATTTCTCCCAGTTAATACATAAACCAGAGATCACTGCGAAGGATCCAAAGACTTACATTGCCACCCTCAGAGAAGATGGCCACTCTCCCAAAAACAAAAGCATGTCATCAGCATACAACACTAGTTTTTCTTGCAAAGACTCATACCAAAACCCCTTAATTTCAGGTGTCGCCTGAATTACTACTGCCAAGGGCTCAATGCCAGATCAAACAGTAGAGGAGACAGGGGGCACCCCTGTCTGGTCCCTATGTATAAGTTAATTGTATTTGAGATCTCCCCATTAATTCTAATTTTGGCCTCTGGACTCGAATTGAGCAGCTGTATCCAGGCAATACAATTTTTACAGAAACCCATCTTGGCTAATATAGCCCAGAGATATGGGTATTCGACGCAGTCAAATGCTTTAGCAGCATCCAAAAATGCAACAGCCCTAGGTTCCTATCCCTTAGATGGGATCTGTAAATTTAGATATAACCGCCGGATATTAATTGCAGTTGATTTCTCTGGCATAAAACCAGTTTTATCTGGATGAATAATACTAGATATTACTCCAGACAGCCGCATCGCCAGAATCTTTGCAAAAATCTTGACATCAATGTTTAAAAGGGAGATAGGCCTGTATGACTCTGGAAGACAAGGATCCTTATCAGCATTGGGGATCACCACTATGATTGCTTCATTCAAGGACCGGGGCAAGTGCCCATCTTCCCTAGCTGCCTCAAACACCTTCAACAGCTGTGGAGGCATTATATTTGAGTACTGTTTATATACCTCCACAGGCAGCCCATCAGACCCCGGTGTCTTATTCCCTGCCATAGAATCTAGAGCAGTGATGGTGAACCTTGGCACTCCAGCTGTTGGAGAACTACAACTCCCAGCATGCCTCAACTGCTGCCTCAACTGCTGCAGGTTGCAAGGGCATGCTGTGAGTTGTAGTTTTACAACAGGTGGAGTGCCAAGGTTAACCATCACTGATCTAGAGCCTCCTCTAAAGCCCCCGTTACACACTGCGATATCGCTAGCAATATCGCTGTAAAGTCACCGATTTTGTGACGTTGCAGCGATATTGCTAGCGATATCGCTGCATGTGATACTTACCTCCGACCGGCTCATCGCTGATCGCGCGAGAAGCTCCTGGACCATTCCTTGTCGGTCACTTCCTGCGGCGCTTCCTGCTGTGACGACGAGCGACGCGTGGACGTGGGCGGGAGGACGCAGGATCGCCGCGTCTGACAGGTAAGTAGCGATCCCCGTCCCCTGCGATGTCGCTGGTGAGATCTGCCTGAGTGGCAGCTCACTAGCGACCACCTAGCGATGCACCAGCGATCCTGACTGCGTCATATTCGCTAGTCGGGATCGCTGGTGCATCGCTAGGTGTAACGGTACCCTTATTCCTCCAGACTAATTGGTGCCTCCAGCCCAACAGCTTCCGATTCCGACAGAGAAGGCAGACCAGCAGTCCCCAAAAAGCTACTGAGCAACTCATCAGAGAACCCGCCCTGCGAATTATATAATGTCTCAAAAAACTCGCTAAAAGTTGCTAGAATTGCCCCAGAAGATCTTTCTAGTTCCCCATTTTTGTTTTTTATCTCCGCTACCATTGCAGGGCCAGATTGAGTCTTGATCAGGGTAGCTAGTAGATGTCCAGTTCCCTCCCCCTCCCCGAAATAGACCTGCCGCCGGAAGTATTGTTTATCTGCAGCTTTTGAAAGCTTATGTTGGGTTGATTGTTTTTCCCCATCTTTTAATGCGTTAAAATGTATATCCGACTGAGTTTTCAAATATTGCAATTCTGCAGAGATAGCTTCCTTCTGTAAAAGTTCCTCATATTCTCTAGACCAGTGGTCCCCAACCTTTTTTGCACCGGGGACCGGTTTCAAGCAAGACCATTCTTCCATGGCCCGGCAGGGCGGGGATGGAGGTGTGGCAGGGGCGGGGCTTTGGTCATAAGGGGGCGGGGCTATGGACACGGTTGTAGTGTAGCAGTGCATACTTATAATTAAATAACATTTATAATGTGACTCAACTCACCATAGGTTTTGAATAAGTGCTCCATCACCCCCTTCTCCCCATCATTGCCTTCACCCCATCACTCCCTTCTCCCCATCATTGCCTTCTCCCCATCACTGCTGTCTCCCCATCATTGCCTTCACCCCATCATTCCCCTCTCCCCATCATTGCCTTCACCCCATCACTGCCATCTCTCCATCATTGCCTTCACCCCATCACTGCCATCTCTCCATCATTGCCTTCACCCCATCACTGCTGTCTCCCCATCATTGCCTTCACCCCATCACTGCTGTCTCCCCATCATTGCCTTCACCCCATCACTGCTGTCTCCCCATCATTGCCTTCACCCCATCACTGCTGTCTCTCCATCATTGCCTTCACCCCATCACTGCCGTCTCTCCATCATTGCCTTCACCCCATCACTCCCCTCTCCCCATCATTGCTTTCACCCCATCACTGCTGTCTCCCCATCATTGCCTTCACCCCATCACTGCCGTCTCTCCATCATTGCCTTCACCCCATCACTGCCGTCTCTCCATCATTGCCTTCACCCCATCACTGCCCTCTCCATCATTGCCTTCACCCCATCACTCCCTTCTCCCCATCATTGCTTTCACCCCATCACTCCCTTCTCCCCATCATTGCTTTCACCCCATCACTCCCCTCTCCCCATCATTGCTTTCACCCCATCACTGCCGTCTCTCCATCATTGCCTTCACCCCATCACTCCCTTCTCCCCATCATTGCTTTCACCCCATCACTCCCCTCTCCCCATCATTGCTTTCACCCCATCACTGCTGTCTCCCCATCATTGCCTTCACCCCATCACTGCCGTCTCTCCATCATTGCCTTCACCCCATCACTGCCCTCTCCATCATTGCCTTCACCCCATCACTCCCTTCTCCCCATCATTGCTTTCACCCCATCACTCCCTTCTCCCCATCATTGCCTTCACCCCATCACTGCCGTCTCTCCATCATTGCCTTCACCCCATCACTCCCCTCTCCCCATCATTGCCTTCACCCCATCACTGCTGTCTCCCCTTCATTGCCTTCACCCCATCACTCCCCTCTCCCATCATTGCCTTCACCCCATCACTCCCCTCTCCCCATCATTGCCTTCACCCCATCACTACCTTCTCCCCATCACTGCCTTCACCCCATCACTCCCCTCTCCCCATCATTGCCTTCACCCCATCACCCCCTTCTCCCCATCATTGCTTTCACCCCATCACTCCCTTCTCCCCATCATTGCCTTCACCCCATCACTGCCGTCTCTCCATCATTGCCTTCACCCCATCACTCCCCTCTCCCCATCATTGCCTTCACCCCATCACTGCTGTCTCCCCTTCATTGCCTTCACCCCATCACTCCCCTCTCCCATCATTGCCTTCACCCCATCACTCCCCTCTCCCCATCATTGCCTTCACCCCATCACTCCCTTCTCCCCATCACTGCTGTCTCTCCATCATTGCCTTCACCCCATCATTCCCCTCATGGCCTTCTCCTCATGTCCCCATCTCCTCCAGGGCCAGGCTACACAAACACAGACCAACACACACACACACACACACACACACACACAGACATACATGTACACACATTATACACACACACACACACACAGACATACATGTACACACATTATACACACACACAAAGACAGACATACATGTACACACAGACACCACCTCTCTCCTCTCACCTGGCCGCCGCCCGCGCTTCCTCGCACTGACACAGCAGCGGCCGCGCTCTCCTCTCTGTGTCAGTCAGAGACAGGAAGCGCGGGCGGCAGGCAGGAAGCTGGACGGGTCCTTGCAGCTCCGCTCCTGCTATTCCCTCTTGCAGGCAGCGGAGCTGCTTGATCGCTCCCTGCCCGCCGCTAAGAGCTGCTGCGTGCCGCCCCAGCCCCCGCTATGCCACTGACCGCCCCTGGCTCCCCTTGTGTCCGCGGACCGGCAAGGGCACTGCAGCGGCCCGGTGCTGGGCCGCGGACCGGCGGTTGGGGACCCCTGCTCTAGACTTAATTCTAACTCTATTCACTTCCGAGATCAACAGTCCTCTCAGATAAGCTTTAGACGCATCCCATATTATTTCCCTGGGGGCTGCACCCTCATTAATAGCAAAAAATGATTTTAGCAATCAGGGATCCTAGCATCTGCTTGAATAATAGGTAACCAGAATGCGTTAAACGACCATGGTGCCCGTTCCCCTCTCCCGCCATTTTCCCAATTAAATGTCGCCATAACAGGGGAGTGATCTGACAAGGCTCTAGGTTGATACTTGTTTGCATAATTATTACTAGGCAAGTTGTATTTGAGAGGATTCTTTTTATTATTGAACAACAACTATGTTCTCAATCAACCGAAAAGACTCATAAATATCAAACCTTAATATTTTTGGAAGTTGGAGTGGGTTTTTTTTAGATTTGGCTATCTTAGGAGGATATCTGTTTGTGCAGGTAACTATTACTGTGCAGTATAAACCCATCTCACTTGTTTATTTTCACCAGGTAAACCAATATAACAACACAAAATGTAGAAATAAACATTTCTGACATTCAAAACAAAAAAAAGGACCAACATAGCCACCTTTCTTTACGATGACACTCAAAAGCCTTCCATCCATACATTCTGTCAGTTGCTTGATCTGTTTACGATCAACATTGCGCACAGCAGCCACCACAGCCTCCCTGACACTGTTCCCAGAGGTGTAATGTTTTGACTCCCCAGGTTCTCTGTGGGGTTCAGATTAGGTGAACAAGGGGGCCATGTCATTATTTTTTCTTCTTTTAGACCTTTACTGGGCAGCCACGCTGTGGAGTATTTGGATGCATGTGATGGAGCATTGGCCTGCATAAAAATCATGATTTTCTTGAACAATACTGACTTCTTCCTGTACCACTGGTTGAAGAAGGTGTCTTCCAGAAATTAGCAGTAGGTCTGGGAGTTGAGCTTCCCTCCATCCTCAACCCGAATAAGTCCCACAAGTTTATCTTTGATGATACCAGCCCATACCAGTACCCCACCTCCACCTTGCTGGCGTCTGAGTCAGAGTGGAGCTCTACAGCATTTACTGATCCAGCCTCGGGCCCATCCATCTGGCCCATCAAGAGTCACTCTCATTTCATCAGTCCATAAAACCTTACAAAAAACTGTCTTAGGCTAGTTTCACACTTGCTTTTTTTTGCAGCGCGTTTTTCCCGCAAAAAAACGCATTGAAAAAACGCATACAAAAGCATACAACTGCTGCGTTTTTTTCAAGCATTTTTATGAGCATGCATGAAAAAAACGCAGCGTTTTTATGCGTTTGTATGCGTTTTTAGTGCGTTTTTACCGCGTTTGCGTTTTTTTCCAACATTAGGTGGCCCCTCACACTAACCCAAACCATGACTTTACTAACCCTAACCCTGACCCTAACCCTTAACCCTAACCCTGACCCTAACCCTAACCCTAACCCTGACCCTAACCCTTAACCAAACCATACTTAACCCTAACCCAAACCCTAAACCCTAACTAACCCTAACCCTGACCTTAACCCTGACCCTAACACTAACCCTAACCCTGACCCTAACCCTAACCCTGACCCTAACCCTTAACCAAACCATACTTAACCCTAACCCTGACCCTAACCCTGACCCTAACCCTTAACCAAACCATACTTAACCCTAACCCAAACCCTAAACCCTAACTAACCCTAACCCTGACCTTAACCCTGACCCTAACACTAACCCTAACCCTGACCCTAACCCTAACCCTAACCCTAACCCTGACCCTAACCCTTAACCAAACCATACTTAACCCTAACCCTGACCCTAACCCTGACCCTAACCCTTAACCAAACCATACTTAACCCTAACCCTGACCCTAACCCTGACCCTAACCCTAACCCTAACCCTAACCCTGACCCTAACCCTGACCCTAACCCTGACCCTAACCCTAACCCTTAACCAAACCATACTTAACCCTAACCCTGACCCTAACCCTTAACCAAACCATACTTAACCCTAACCCTGACCCTAACCCTTAACCAAACCATACTTAACCCTAACCCTGACCCTAACCCTAACCCTAACCCTTAACCAAACCATACTTAACCCTAACCCTGACCCTAACCCTAACCCTAACCCTGACCCTAACCCTTAACCAAACCATACTTAACCCTAACCCTGACCCTAACCCTAACCCTAACCCTAACCCTGACCCTAACCCTAACCCTAAACCCCCTTAACTAACCCTAACTTTACCCAAACCCCTAAATTCCATTGTCTAAACTAATGGTAAAAAAAAAAAACGCATGTGCAAAAAAACGCATACATGAGCATGCCAGTGCGCACATATGCGCATCCATAGGCTATAATGGCCAATTTTAGCGCAAAACGTGCGCATACGTGCGCATGCGCTTTTTTGCAGGGCCAAAAAATGCAACATGCTGCGTCTGGAAAATACAAACGCACACCCCAAAAAAACGCAGCGCATGAAAATCGCATACGCGCGCTTACCAGCGCGCAGGTATGCGCACCCATGTTAAATATAGGGGAAAAAACGCATGCGCACGTATGCGTTTTTTTCCAGCGCAAAAAAACGCAAATGTGAAACCAGCCTTAACATATTTCTTGGCCCAGTCTTGACATTTCATCTTATGTTTCTTGTTCAAAGGTGGTCGTTTTCCAGCCTTCCTTACCTTGGTCATGTCCCAGAGTATGGCACACCTTGTGCTTTTTGGTACTCCAGTAACGTTGCAGTTCTGAAATACGGCAAAACTGGTGGCAAATGGCATCTTGGCAGCTTCACACTTGATTTTCCTCTATTCATGGACAGTTATTTTGAGCCTTTTTTTATCAACACGCTTCTTATGACCCTGTTGGCTATTTGCCATGAATTGCCTGATTGTTCAGTGATCACGCTTCAAAAGTTTGGCAATTTCAAGACTGCTGCATCCCTCTGCAAGACATCTCACAATTTTTGACTTTTCAGAGTCCGTCAAATCTCTCTTCTGACCCATTTTGCCAAAGGAAAGGAAGTTACCTAATAATTAAGCACACCTTATATAGGGTGTTGATGTCATTAGACCACACCCCTCCTCATTACAGAGATGCAAATCACCTGATTTACATAATTGGCAGTTGACTTTCAAGCCTATATAGCTTGGAGTAGGACAACATGTATGAAAAGGATGATGTGCTCAAAATACTCATTTGCCTTATAATTCTGCATGCAGTGTATAGGCCCATCATACACTGGAGCATCATCCATGGGGCCCTTCATATAATGGAGCATCATATGGGGCCCATCATATTCTAGAGCATCATATGGGGCCCATTATATATGGAGCATAATATAGGCCCATCATACAATGGAGCATCATCCATGGGGCCCATCATATACTGGAGCGTCATATGGGGCCCATCATATACTAAAGCATCATATGGGGCCCATTATATATGGAGCAATATATAGGCCCATCATACAATGGAGAACCATCCATGGTGCCCATCATATACTGGAGCATCATATGGGGTTCATTATTTATGGGGCTGGAGCCCATTCTGTATGGAGCAATATATGGGGCTCATCATATACTGTATGGAGCTTTATATGCGACTCATTATACTGCATGGAGCAATATGTGGGGCTCATTCTATTCTATGGGGACCGTCCTATACTGTATGGCACATTATATGGGGACCATCATATATTGTAGCATTATGTGGAGCTCATCATATACTGTATGGAACATTATATGGGACCGATTATTCTGTATGGAGCAATATATGGGGCTCATTATTCTGTATGGTGCACTATGTGGTGGACATAATACTGTATGGAGGAATATACTGTCCGGTTTTTGAGCTATTGTAGAATTTAAAATAGATATCAGTCATGTAATGTAAGAAGTGAAGTATTTCTCATTGCACTATACCAATATTTCTCTGCTGTATCGGAGCATCATGAATTGTGGTATGTGTTAAAGGGGCCCACTGACACTCTTTCGCCCGGGGCACACGAAAACCTGGCGCCAGCCCTTCCCCCCCACAACTTTAGCCAAATAACCCCCAGTTTTCAATGCGTAACTATTATTATAAAGTAAATTAAGCTTGACAAGCTTAAGTAATAAGAATTGATGTCGTTGGCATTGAAATGGGCACTATAGGTGTGTTTACTGTCCTCCTCTCCCTGACGACTTTGCTTCCCCATTGACTTGCATTGGGTTTCGTGTTTCAGTCGGACCTCCGACTTTTCCGGATAGTCGGCCTATTTCGTTCAACTTGACTTTTGAGAAAGTCGGGTTTCATGAAACCCGACTTGACCCTAAACAAGGCAAAGTCGCTCATCTCTACCCAAAAATATTTCTCGGATCCGTACATTCCTCAACCAAGAATCTGCAAAAACCCTAATCCATGCCCTCTTCATCTCCCACCTTGACTACTGCAACCTCCTGCTCTATGGCCTCCCCGCTAACACTCTCGCACCCCTCCAATCTATTCTAAACTCCGCTGCCTGACTAATCCACCTGTTTCCCCGCTCTTCCCCAGCCTCCCTCCTCTGTCAATCCCTGCACTGGCTCCGTATTACCCAAAGACTCCAGCTCAAAACCCTAACCATGATATACAAAGCCATCCACAACCTGTGCCCACCATACATCTGTGACCTCGTCTCCCGGTACTTACTTGCATGCAACATCCGATCCTCACAAGATCTTCTCGACTCCCCTCTTATCTCCTCTTCCCACAAACGCATACAAGATTTCTCCGGTGCATCCGCCCTACTCTCGAACTCTACCACAACATATCAGACTCTCACCTACTGTGGAAACCTTCAAAAGGAACCTGAAGACCTACCTCTTCCAACACGCCTATAACCTGCAGTAACCACCGATCCACCAAACCACTGCATGACCAGCTCGGCCCTCAGCTATTGTATCCTCACCCAGCCCTTGTAGATTGTGAGCCCTCGTGGGCAGGGTCCTCTCTCCTCCTGTACCTATTGGGACCTGTGTTGTTTAAGATTACTGTAGTGCGACATCGAATAGCTAAATCAGTCCTCACCTCTCCAAAAACGCAGGGGGTATTACCTTTCCAGACATCTGGAGATATAACTTGGCCGTGCACCTTAGAAGGATACCAGCTTGGGCCTCCTTGCGGGCTTATAGCAAATGGGTAGAAATCGATAAACTTTGGATGGCTCCAGCGTATCCCAATTCATTGTTATGGAGAGATGGGAGTACATGCCCCTCAGTTCCTCTGCTGGGCTCTATGGCATTTACAATGAAAATTTGGAGGATAAGCAACAGGGCCTTTCCATTGATCTCCCCCAGGTACCCATATGATCTCCTTCTTTTTTACACTCTCCATACTTTATAGTATTCCTGCAGCTATGGCAGAACCATGGCTTCAATCACAATTATTTTATTATGCAGATATTGTAGACCCCTTTAACATAAATATTCTTCCTTTCCAGACTCTTAGAGAGCGGTTTAATCTCCCACTTAGGACCTACTTCTCATACTTACAAATTCGCCATCTGGCCTTATCTTTATATAAAAACACAACGTTCTCTACCCCCACTCCCTTTGAGCGACTCTGTAAAGGGAACCCCTCTACAAAGGGTTTGATCACAGACTTTTATAATATACTGTTCACTCTGCCATTAGACCCCCTCCTAAACATACTTACATGATTAAGTGGGAGAGATACCTGGGGAGGGAACTTCCGCTTCCTATCTGGCAGGTCATATGGTCTAAAGCCCCCGTTACACACTGCGATATCGCTAGCAATATCACTGTAAAGTCACCGATTTTGTGACGTAGCAGCGATATTGCTAGCGATATCGCTGCATGTGATACTTACCTCCGACCGGCTCCCCCGCTGGTTATCGCTGATCGCGCGAGAAGCTGCTGGACCATTCCTCGTCGTCCACTTCCTGCGGCGCTTCCTGTGGCGCCGACGAGCGACGCGTGGAGCCGGGCGGGAAGACGCAGGATCGCCGCGTCTGACAGGTAAGTAGCGACCCCCGACCCCTGCGATGTCGCTGGTGAGATCTGCCTGTGTGGCAGCTCACTAGCGACCACCTAGCGATTCACCAGCGATCCTGACCGCGTCATATCGCTGGTCGGGATCGCTGGTGAGTTGCTAGGTGTAACGGTACCCTTAGGCAGCTAAATCATCACCATGCACAATACAGAAGGAAAATCAGTACAAGATACTGATGTATTGGTATCATACGCAGGAGGTTTTACATAATATTTACCCTGCCATGTCAGATAGATGCTGGAGATGCCTGGGGGCTGAGGGCTCATTGCCACATATATTCTGGGATTGCCAGAATATACCCCCCTTCTGGAAGAGAGTACAGGGGTTGATTTCTTAGGTGTTGGATGTAGAGATACCTCTGGATCCTGTGGCTTATTTACTTAATGTTCCACCCGTATCTATGAGCAAGGGTCCTGCCAGGCTGCTCCTCCATATTCTAACATCGTCAAAGTGTCTAATAGCCTCATACTGGAAGAAAAGATCAGCTCCTTCCATGAAAAAACTCAGCTTGAAGATTAAAGAAATGAAGACGTATGGAGATTCTTACGGCCTGTATTAATAATGAACTTGATTTGTTTAACCCCTTCATGACCCAGCCTATTTTGACCTTAATGACCAGGCCATTTTTTGCAATTCTGACCAGTGTCCCTTTATGAGGTAATAACTCAGGAACGCTTCAACGGGTCCTTGCGATTCTGAGACTGTATTTTGTGACATATTGGGCTTCATGATAGTGGTAAATTTAGGTTGATAATTTTTGCATTTATTTGTGAAAAAACGGAAATTTGGTGAAAATTTTGTAAATTTCGCAATTTTCATATTTTGATTTTTTATTCTGTTAGACCAGAGAGTTATGTGACACAAAATAGTTAATAAATAACATTTCCCACATGTTTACTTTACATCAGCACAATTTTTTTGGAAACAAAATTTTGTTTTGTTAGGAAGTTATAAGGGTTAAAAGTTGACCAGCGATTTCTCATTTTTACAACAAAATATACAAAACCATTTTTTTAGGGGCCACCTCACATTTGAAATCACTTTGAGGGGTCTATATGGCAGAAAATACCCAAAAGTGACATAATTCTAAAAACTACACCCCTCAAGCTACTCAAAACTACATTCAAGAAGATTATTAACACTTCTGGTGCCTAACAGGAACTAAAGCAATATGGAAGGAAAAAATGGACATTTTAATTTTTCTGACAAAAAATTTAATTTAGCATCAATTTTTTCATTTTCACATGGGTAACAGGATAAATTGGATCCTAAATTTGTTGGGCAATTTCTCCTGAGTACAACGATACCTCATGTGTGGTCATAAACCACTGTTTGAGCGCACGGCAGGGCTCAGAAGGGAAGGAGTGCCATTTGACTTTATGAATGGAAAATATGCCAGAATATTTAGCGGTTGCCATGTCACATTTGGAGAGTCTCTGTGTGCCTAAACATTGGAGCTCCCCCACAAGTGACCCCATTTTGGAAACTAGACCACCCAAGGAACTTATCTAGATGCATAGTGAGCACTTTGAACCCCCAGGTGCTTCACAAATTGATCTGTAAAAAAAAGAAAGTACTTTTTTTCACAAAAATTATCTTCTAGCCTCAGTTTTTTATTTTCACATGGACAACAGGATAAAGTGGATCCTAAAATTTCCTGGCCAATTTCTCCTGAGTAAACCGATACCTCATATGTGGTTATAAACCACTGTTTGGGCGCACGGCAGGGCCCAGAAGGAAAGGAGCACCATTTGACTTTTCAAATACAAAAATTAGCTCCAATCGTTAGCGGACATCATGACGCATTTGGAGAGCCTCTGTGTACCTAAACAGTGAAAAAAACACAAGTGACACCATTTTGAAAAGTAGACCCTTTAAGGAACTTATCTAGATGTGATGTGAGCACTCTGAACCCCCCAAGTGCTTCACAGAAGTTTATAACGCAGAGCAGTGAAAATAAAAAATCATTTTTTTTCCTCAAAAATGATATTTTAGCCCACAATTTTTTATTTTGACAAGGGTAACAGGAGAAATTGGACCACAAAAGTTGTTGTGCAATTTGTCCTGAGTACGCTGGTATCCCATATATGGGGGGGAACCACTGTTTGGGCACACGTCGGGGCTCGGAAGAGAAGTAGTGACGTTTTGAAATGCCGACTTGATGGAATGGTCTGCGGGCGTCATGTTACGTTTGCAGAGCCCATGATGTGCCTAGAAAGTAGAAACCCCCCACAAGTGACCCCATTTTGGAAACTAGATCCCCCAAGGAACTCATCTAGATGTGTGGTGAGCACTTTGAATCCCCAAGTTCTTCACAGAAGTTTATAGCGCTGAGCCTTGAAAATAAAAAAATCATTTTTTTCCACAAAAATCATTTTTTTAGTATTTTCCCAAGGGTAACAGGAGAAATTAGACCCCCAAAGATGTTGTGCAATTTTTCCTGAGTACGCTGATACCCCATATGTTGGGGTAAACCACTGTTTGGGCACACGTCAGGGCTCGGAATGGAGGGAGCACTGTTTGACATTTTGAAAGCAAAATTGGCTGGAATCAATGGTGGCACCATGCCGCGTTTGGAGACACCCTGATGTGCCTAAATAGTGTAAACCCCCCATTCTAACTCCAACCCAAACCCCAACACACTCCTAACCCTAATCCCAACCCTATCCATAACCACAACCCTAACCTCAACACACCCCTAACCCTAATCCCAACTCTAACCCTAAACACAAGCCTAACCCTAATCTTAACCCTAATTCCAACCCTAGCCCTAATCCCAACCCTAATTCCAACCCTAACCCTAATTCCAACCCTAACCATAATTCTAACCCTAATTCCAACCCTAACACTAATTCCAACCCTAAACCTAATTCCATCCCTAACCCTAATTTCAACCCTAACCCTAATTCCAACCCTAACCCTAATTCTAACCCTAATGGAAAAATAAAAAATATTTTCTTTATTTTATTATTTTCCCCTACCTAAGGGGGTGATAAAGGGGGGGTTTATTTACTTTTTTTTATTTTGATCACTGTGAGAGTTTATCACAGTGATCAAAATAAATGAATGGAATCTGCCGGCCGGCGGGCGCACTGCGCATGCGCCCACCATTTTGCAGGATGGCAGCGCCCATGAAGGATTCTGGAGGGACACCGGGATGGACACAGGGGCATCTGAGATACTGGGACAGGTGAGGGGGGATCAGAAGGCGGGGGAAGTGGAGGGAAGGGGGAGGGGAGCAGATGGTTACGGTGGCGGCAGATCGACGCCGTTAGTCAGTGGCGGGGGCTGATCGTCCCCATCATTTGGTGTGGGGGGGTCGGATCTTGGTCTCCAGCCATGACATATGCTATTGCAGCATCAGCCATGGCTGGATTGTAATATTTCACCAAATTTCATTGATGAAATATTACAAATCGCTCTGATTGGCTGTTAAAAGTGAAACAGCCAATCAGAGCGATCGTAGCCATGGGGGGGCTAACCCACCCCCCGAGGTGAAGTACAAAGGGTCTTGTGCCTTCGGGACAGGTGACCTTTCAGTGACCCCAGTCACCCGACCCGCAGGAACGCGATCCTTCCATGACACAGCGTATGCGTCACAGGTCGGATTGGCACTGGCTTTCATGATGCATACACTGTGTCAAAGGTCGGGAAGGGGTTAATCGCATATTGAATCCATGGGATGACTATGTAACTAAGCTAACCAATTGATGTTACGTGCTTCTTTTCTTTCTTTTTTTTCCCCCCTCCCTGACTTTTTCCCTATGTCTTCCCTGTACCATACCTACTCTTAGATGATGTATTAGATGTTTGACCTAATGTTAGTAGGAGCAGAAGTGCTGAGTACTGTACCACTGGAAGAAACTTCTAAAATGTTTTGCAGAATTTTGCTACAAGTATACTTGTGTTTATGATGTTATTTGTACAAGAAAATAGAAAATATTTAAAAAATAAACAGTTTAACCCCTTAACGACCACCAATACGCTTTTTAATTGCAGTAGTTAAGGGTACTTAAACCACATCGCCGTTAATGAACAGCGCTGTGGAGAAAGTGTATAGCAACCCCCAGAGTCGGATTTTCTCCGGGGTCTCAGCTGCCGGAGGTAGCCGAGACTCCAAAGAACATGATTTGGGTTGATTTTTACTGACCCCGCTTTTGCCATCGCCGTTATTAACCGTATAACGGCGACCGAAAAAAAAGTCCAATGTGCCATTCAATTTCTCTCTCCTATGATGTGATCGCACATCAGAGGAGAGAGAAATAGGATCCCCAACCCCCCGGTACCTCCCGGTGGTCCTCGGCCCTCGTACTTACCCTCCATGGGTGACGCCATCTTCTTCTGGGAAGAAAATGGTGGGCGCATGCGCAGTGCGCCCGCCGAGATCTGCCGGCCGGTACCCGGCAACAATAGGAAGATTTTTTATATGTATATAGGTGGGCACCACGGAAAATATGACATGAATATGATAACTGGGTGCAACACTGTGCCAAATAGATCAAATGAAAAAAAGGGAGAAAAGAGACACAGGATAACATGCACACAACAGCAGAATGTCCATGTGAAAAAAGGCTTTTATTGACATACAATAGCCAGAGAGATCCAAGTGTACAATAAAAACAATTAAAAACCACAAATGAAACAAAAGTGGGCAGGTGGAGAACACATGCAGTATACAAAGGAAGAAATGTTTCTATAAATAAGTGTTTCAAAAAAATGCATTCACAACAATGCCCTCTATCGCCATATAATATGCATAAATTGTTTAGTATAAACATATGGACAATTTGCAGCAATGAAGTCCGATCAGTCTAATAGTCACTTGTAGGTATATGAATAATCCAAATGATTACCATGCAAGTCCACAGATGAGGGAAGGCAATTGCTGGATCACATGAAAATTGCCTAAGCATACTCACACTGCCCACAGAACCCAACGCGTGTCGCTACTAACCTGCAGTTTTGTCAGGGGAAGTAAGGAACACTTATTTATATAAACATTTCTTCCTTTGTATACTGCATGTGTTCTCCACCTGCCCACTTTTGTTTCATTTGTGGTTTTTAATTGTTTTTATTGTACACTTGGATCTCTCTGGCTATTGTATGTCAATAAAAGCCTTTTTTCACATGGACATTCTGCTGTTGTGTGCATGTTATCCTGTGTCTCTTTTCTCCCTTTTTTTCAATAGGAAGATTTTTCCTATTGGTTCATTTTGGTCACTGTGATAGACCCTATCACAGTGATCAAAATTAAAAAATAGTAAATAAACCCCCACTTTATCACCCCATAGGTGGGGAAAAATAATGAAATAAAGAAAATATTTTTATTTTCATTTTTCCATTAGGGTTAGGGTTAGCATTAGGGTGGGAATTAGGGTTAGGGTTGGGATTGGCGTTAGGATTAGGGTTAGGTTTGGCATTAGGGTTAGGGTTGGGACTAGGGTTAAGAATTAGGGCTAGGGGTGTGTTGATGTTAGGTTTGTGGTTAGGATTGTGGTTAGGGTTAGGGTTGTGTTGGGGTTAGGGTTATGGTTAGGGTTGGGATTAGAGTTAGGGGTGTGTTGGGGTTAGGTTTGTGGTTAGAGTTATGATTAGGGTTGGGATTAAGGTTACGGGTGTGTTGGGGTTAGGGTTGAAGAATTGATGGGTTTCCACTACTTAGGCACATCACAGGGTCTTCAAACGCGACATGGTGCCACCATTGATTCCAACCAATTTTGCGTTGAAAAAGTCAAATGATGCTCCCTCCCTTCCAAGCCCCGACGTGTGCCCAAACAGTGGTTCACCCCAACATATGGGGCATCAGCGTACTCAAGACAAATTGCACAACAACTTTGGGAGTCTAATTTCTACAGTTACCCTTGGGAAAATTAAAAATCTGGTGGCTAAAAAATCATTTTTGTGGAAAAAAAATGATTTTTTATTTTCACGACTCTGCGTTATAAACTTCTGTGAAGCACTTGGGGGTTCAAAGTGCTCACCACACACCTAGATAAACTCCTTGGGGGGTCTAGTTTCCAAAATGGTGTCACTTGTAGGGGGTTTCCACTGTTTAGGCACATCAAGGGGTCTCCAAACGCGACATGGCGTTTGACCTCAATTCCAGCCAATTCTGCATTGAAAAAGTCAAATGACGTTCCTTCACTTCTGAGCTCTACCGTGCCCCCTAACAGTCAGTTACCACCACATAAGGGGTATCGGCGCACTCAGGACAAATTGCACAACTTTGGGGGTCTAATTTCTCCTGTTACCTTTGTGAAAATAAAAATTCGGGGACAAAAAGATAATTTTTGTGAAAAAAATATGATTTTTTATTTTCACGGCTCTACGTTATAAACTTCTGTGAAGCACTTGGAGGTTCAAAGTGCTCACCACACATCTAGTTAAGTTCCTTAAGGGGTATAGTTTCCAAAATGGTGTCAATTGTTGGGGGTTTCCACTGTTTAGGCACATCAGGGACTCTACAAACGCGGCATGGCATCCGATTTCAATTCCATCCAATTCTGCATTGAAAAAGTCAAACGGCGCTCCTTCCATTCCAAGCCCTGCCGTGCGCCCAAACAGTGGTTTACCCCCACATATGGGGTATCACCGTATTCAGGAAAAATTGCACAACAAATTTTGTGTTTTATTTTCTCTTTTTACGCTTGTGAAAATAAAAAAATTGGTTCTGAAGTAAAATGTTTGTAAAAAAAAGTTAAATGTTAAATTTTTTCTTCCACGTTGTTCAGTTCCTGTGCAGCACGTAAAGGGTTAATAAACTTCTTGAATGTGGTTTTGAGCACCTTGAGGGGTGCAGTTTTTAGAATGGTGTCACTTTTGTGTATTTTCTGTCATATTGACCTCTCAAAGTGACTTCAAATGTGAGGTGGTCCCTAAAAAAATGGTTTTGCAAATTTTGTTGTGAAAATGTGAAATCGCTGGTCAACTTTTAACCCTTATAACGTCCTAACAAAAAAATTATGCTACTGTAAAGCAGGCATGTGGGAAATGTTATTTATTAAGTATTTTGTGTAACATATCTCTCTGATTTAAGGGCATAAAAATTCAAAATTTGAAAATTGCAAAATTTTAAATTTTTTTGCCATATTTCCGTTTTTTTCATAAATAAACACAAGTCATTTCGAAGAACGTTTACCACTAACATAAAGTAAAATATGTCATGAAAAAACAGTCTCAGAATCGCGGGATCTGTTAAAGTGTTCCAAAGTTATAACCTCAAAGTGACAGTCGTCAGAATTGTAAAAATTGGCCTGGTCAGTAAGCTGCAAATTGGCTCAGTCACTAAGGAGTTAAAAAAAGATTACTGTACTTGTCTTTTATTATGTACACCCCTCCTCACATGTAAAGCGCCATGGATTAAATGTCGCTATAATAATAATAATAAATAATAATAAGACTTTTGGTTTGGCGTTCCAGTGATTTCTACGTATGCTCCTGCTCAGGGGCATTACTATCAAGAGGCAGAATGCAAAATCAGTATCATTACAGGGAGAGAACAGGAGACATATTATTATAATCAATCATGGGGGTAAGACGGTACGGGGTCAATATTATTACTATAAAGGGTGAAGGAGAATTATTATAAGGAGGCATGGGGGCATTATTTCTATATGCTGCTGTACTTAGATATAAGGAAATATTGTATATGAAAGACATTAGAATGTCTGGGGTAACAATGGACCAAAAGGAATATATGAATGGATAATATCCAAATGTATATATCTAATATATAAAGCTCAAAGTGTGTGTGTATGTGTGTATGTATGTATGTGTGTGTGTGTGTGTGTATGTGTGTATGTCCGGGATAGGCATCCGCACCGTCGCAGCTACAGCCACAAAATTTGGCACAGTCACACGTCTGGACCCCGAGAGCGTCCTAAGCTATGTTGTGAGGCAAAATTTTAACCCCGCGCGTTCCAATTCACCAAACAATTTTGCCCCCATCTACATACTGAGGGAAAAAGTGTGTGCGCGTCAAGCCCCGCCCCTCATTATGATGTCATAATGCCCCTATTTGCATACTGGGGAAGCAGTGTGTGCGTATCAAGCCCCGCCCCTCATTATGATGTCACAATGGTTGCCATGGCGACGCTGATGTCATCATAGGTTGCAAGCCCTGCCGCCGCTCATTATGATGTCATAATGGTTGACTATGAGATGGAGGATGTGTGATGGGTATATGGGCACTGGACTATGGGATGGAGGATATGTATGACGGGTATATGGGCTCGGGACTATGGTATGGCGGATGTGTATGACGGGTATATGGGCACTGGACTGTGGGATGGAGGATATGTATGACGGGTATATGGGCACGGGACTATGGGATGGAGGATATGTATGACGGGTATATGGGCACGGAACTATGGTATGGAGGATATGCATGATGGGTATATGGGCACGGGACTATGGTATGGAGGATATGTATGACGGGTATATGGGCACGGGACTATGGGATGGAGGATATGTATGATGGGTATATGGGCACGGGACTGTGGGATGGAGGATATGTATGACGAGTATATGGGCACGGGACTATGGGATGGAGGATATGTATGATGAGTATATGGGCACGGGACTATGGGATGGAGGCTATGTATGATGGGTATATGGGCACGGGACTATGGGATGGAGGATGTGTGATGGGTATATGGGCACTCGACTATGGGATGGAGGATGTATGATGGGTATATGGGCACTCGACTATGGGATGGAGGATATGTATGATGGGTATATGGGCATGGGACTATGGGATGGAGAATATGTATGATGGGTATATGGGCATGGGACTATTGGATGGAGGATGGGTATATGGGCACTCGACTATGGGATGGAGGATATGTATGATGGGTATATGGGCATGGGCCTATGGGATCGTGGATGTGTGATGGGTATATGGGCACGGGACTATGGGATGGAGGATTATTATAATTTGTTATAACTAACCACAGTTAGTTACTATGCCCGGGCAGCGCCGGGCTCTTCAGCTAGTTATATATAAATCTCACAAAATCATATAAATATGACTGGCCATAGATCCCCAAACAATGCATAGGACTGGTAAGAACAGATTGCCAATAATCATACAAAGGAGGGAAGGAAACCAACAAAAATTGCAATCACAAGAGTCCATGTAATGCAAAAAATATATAATTTTTATTAGTCAAGATGAGCAGACAAAGATAGAAGGAGTTAAAAACATCAGTGGATATAACACCCTGCACTGCAGCCCTGATACATATTGCACAGTGCCCAGCTATATCAGCCATAGAGATAAAGCAGTCACTGCATACATGTATGCCCATCACTCTCACTTCTATACACAGAAGTATATGGGCTCAAACAGCAGAATGTATACATGAACAAATGTCCAACATACTGTATGTATAATAAAGTGCATAAAGTCTTACAATAATTACCCGTTGGTGATAAGTGGTGATGGATGGCAGCAGGGTCTACAAGAGGCCAGCCCGCCCTCCCCTACACACGTTTAGGATTACTCCTTTATCAGGGGGCGTGGTAAAGGTTGACCTAAGTGATGTTATAAAGGCAGGAGGCCGGAAATAATGTAATACCTAATAAGGGAAGAGGTGGTGCATCGCCATGGTGTCCAAGATGCCAGCATCCGACACAGGAACCCCCAGCATCGGAAACACATTATCATGTGACCAGACGCCGGAGGCACCACGTGTCGGGGACCGACGCGATGAACCAAGAAGGCGTCGCATGTGCAGAGGAGGGGGAGTGGGAACAAGTGACACGCTACCAGGGAGGTGAAATAGTGTATATGTACAAGGCATGGCAGCCCACACCCAAACCACGGTGTCCCTGAGGTCTGGCGTGGGATGCACCGCCGACACAAGATATGCAGAAGGGCAACATAATACAATAGAAAGCAGAGTAATACAGAATAGTACAAATACATAAGAAGCAGCACCACCGCACATGCAGCAGTGCCAACAATCAAAAAACACCCTATATGTATCCCACAAGTTTTTATAATAGAAATAGACACATACCCTTCACTGCATAATATTTAAAGGAGAATGCCATATATATTTTTTGATAGATAATATAAAAAAAGATAAGAATTCATATTATATTCACAATTTCCAAGCAATATCAAAATTGATATATAATCATATCACAAAGAAAGATATAATAATATTATATTTCATTATTGCCCACAAAATATATAGAACAGCATTACCAAGATATGATTATATAAAAGACATTATCATACAGTCCTAATTATATATCATTGAAAAAAATAGAAAAATAAATAAAATAAAATAAACAAAATAAAGATATCCACAAGACATCCCCCCGACTCATCTTCAACCTCGTCAAAGGATCTTCTTCAAACATAGGTATAGGATGGACACAGAAAACAGTAGAAATTAGTCCATCTGTACAAGGTACCGCCACTATCCTGGACTCCGTCCAATGATCTTCATAGATCCACAAAATATCATAAAAATACCTAATACATGAAAAACACACAATTAAAAATATAATAAAAACAATAAAAAATAGCAAGGATTAGATCCACCCAATGTCCACCTGGAACAGTAAGGTGGTCACAGGAACGGATCGAAACTCAAATTCTCGTTTAGTCCTTGTGGATATACCATATTAAGCGTCCAGATCCAGCGAGTCTCAAGTTTACCCAATCTTTGAAACAGATTGCCACCACGAATTCCAATATTTAAGGCATCGATACCCCTCACCTGTAGCACCGTACTGTCACAGTCATGAAAGTTTTTAAAGTGACGGGGTAACGTTTTAAGAGTGGATGCATCCATGTGGCCAGCCGCCGCCTGAATATCCAACACATACTCGCGCACGCAAACCTTGAATTGTCTAGTTGTTAAACCGACATAAATTAATCCACATGGACAGGTGGCGTAATAAATAACATATCTCGTAGCACAAGTATGTGTTTATTGATCTTAAAATTTTTAACGCCAACTGAATCGGAAAAAGAATCACACTTTTCAATGTTGGGACAGGCAACTCAATGTCCACACGGAACACACCCACTCCTATGTGTGAAATTATCCAAAAATGTACCCTTTCTCTCACTTGTATAATGACTATGGGTGAGGTGATTGCGCAGATTCTTAGCATGCCTAAATGTAATGACTGGTATATCCAGAATAAATTTGCCAATTATTGGGTCAATTTTCAATATAGGACATGCTTTAGACAAAGCCTGCCTGACCTGCCTAGAATGGGAATGATAATTTGCAATGAAGCGTAACTTCCAGGTCCCTCCATCTTCCTAGCTGATTCCCTATTGTACAGCAGGCCATTTTGGGAAGAATAATTAGCCCTGTTATAGGCTCTTTTGAGTAGATGCCGACTATAGCCACGTTCCAAGAATCTCATTTTTAGCTCCTCTGCTCTTCTCTCAAAATCCTCATTAATAGAGCAAATCCGACAAAGTTGGAGGAACTGACCAATGGGAACAGGCCTGACCATGTGATCAGGATGACATAGCGAAGCATGTAACAACATATTTGTAGAAGTCATCTTCCTAAAAATATCGGGCTGCCCCAGACCATCAGTATCCTTTTAAACAATGACATAGAGGAACTCAATCTTATCAGCATCGCATGTGAATGTTTAACGTATATTTTGGTCGTTGCTATTCAGGCGACCAATAAACTCCTGTAGTTCCAGAGTAGTACAGAGTAGTACCCTGCCAGACCAAAAATATATCGTGGATGTAGACAGAGAGGGCAAAATGGAGGAAATATACACTCCCTGATCGCCTCCCTCCACACGACCAGGGGGACGCAGCTTCTTAGATGGCACAGAAGATTTGGCGCACGCTGGGCAGACCCTGAAAACATGACCAGTTTGCCCATAGCTAAAACATGCCCCCACACCACGACGAACTGGAGGAAACACCGCTGGGGAACCACCTCTTCCCACCTGCCTGGGCTCGTCTTCCTGCACCAGTGTGTCCTCCTCCCTAGCAAGGACTACATTGGACATATTCGCCAAAGCCACAAAAAACTCATCTACCGACCGTAGAGATGGTGAATCGGCCGGCAAGGAGAAGGCCCAGGATTGGGGTTCACCCTCAGGGAGGGCTATAGTGGATCCCACCTGCTGTTCCTCACTCCCTAATGAGCGATTGTGGAGCCTGAAGTGTAGCTTGTAGGCCTCCTTAAAAAACAAAAAATTCTCTCTCCCTCCAGAAAACCTGTCTGGGAGAGGTAACTTGGGCTCTGGTTGAGCCTGCATCTGAGCTGAAGCCCCGTACCCCACCAACTGCTGTAGCTGCTGCTCCACCACACCACGCAGCACCCCACACTCCTCAGTGAGGGTCTGCAGCAATTGGAAACAGGTCTGCATTAGGGCCATGGCTCACCAGAAAAAATGGGACGGTTGGCAATAATGTCACAGGACAGTAGGGAAAAGGCAGGAGACATGGAACCTGGGCCCCTGAACTGTCGCTCAGGCTTAGGGGGTGCCCTGACTTTCCTTAACTTGGGGGTACACTTAATGGTAGTGAGGCCCAATTCTCTGACCTGTCCTTATCCCCTGTTTAGCCATGAGCTCAACCCCAACCCCCTCCCCAGGAGGTGAGACAGGGAATAAAGTAAATTGCACCAAATAACACAAGGGAAAATAAAACAGACACCACGGGGTTAAAGCAACTATAAACCCAAACTTAGCTTTATCTGCTGCCAATGCTCCAAGCAGCAGAGAAAGGTACCCGATCAGCATCCAGCAGCAACTCAACTGCTCCAGATAAGCTGAACCCCTTCTCCACCAGGTAGGTCCAGACTTCACCAAGGTTCGTTAGCAAATGACCGGTATTACCAACAGGGAGCTGCAGCAGCTGATGATCTTTTATAGGAAGGAGGGGGGAGGTCACCACCTGCTGGCTATTTGAACATGTAGTAACACCAGCGGCCACCAGGAGAAAACCAGCAGCAGAGCAACTACAGTTGTAGTAACACCAGCAGCCACCGGGGAAAAAACCCATATTAACCCCCAGGGCCTGAAAGGAAAAAGGTTTATATAAGAGAGTCCAGACTCTGACACAGATCCAAAAATGGATTGTGACAAGTAAGCTCGGTTCTGCTCCCATACCGCTGTAGTAAGCTCCATTCTGCTCCCATATCTCTGGAGTATTCTCCGTTCTGATCCATATCTGTGTAGTAAGCTCAGTTCTCCCATATGTCTGTAGTAAGCTCGGTTCTGCTCCCATATCTCTGGAGTATGCTCAGTTCTGTTTCCATATCTCTGTAGTAAGCTTGATTCTGTACCCATATATCTGGAGTAAGCGCTGCTCTGCTCCCATATTTCTGTAGTAAGCTCTGTTCTGCTCCCATATCTCTGGAGTAAGCTCTGTTCTGCTCCCATATCTCTGGAGTATGCTCAGTTCTGCTCCCATATCTCTGTAGTAAGCTTGATTCTGCTCCCATATATCTGGAGTAAGTGCTGCTCTGCTCCCATATTTCTGTAGTATGCTCTGTTCTGCTCCCATATCTCTGGAGTAAGCTCCATTCTGCTCCCATATCTCTGGAGTATTCTCCGTTCTGATCCATATCCACATCTGTGTAGTAAGCTCAGTTCTTCTCCCATATGTCTGTAGTAAGCTCTGTTCTGCTCCCATATCTCTGGAGTATGCTCAGTTCTGCTCCCATATCTCTGGAGTATGCTCAGTTCTGCTCCCATATCTTGTAGTAAGCTTGATTCTGCTCCCATATATCTGGAGTAAGTGCTGCTCTGCTCCCATATTTCTGTAGTAAGCTCTGTTCTGCTCCCATATCTCTGGAGTAAGCTCCATTCTGCTCCCATATCTCTGGATTAAGCTTGGTTCTGCTTCCATATCTCTGGAGTAAGCTCCATTCTGCTCCCATATCTCTGGAGTAAGCTTGGTTCTGCTTCCATATCTCTGGAGTACGCTTGGTTCTGCTCCCATATCTATGCAGCAAGCTCCTTACTGTTCCCATATCTACATACCAGCCTATTTTTAAAGCCTGTTATCTCTGCTGCTTTAATACAATGGCCAGAGATAGGGAGGGAAAACTAGGGCCACTGCAACTCGAGGGCCACTGCCTTGTGATGGCTCCCCAGGCTGAAAAGTGCCAGCCAGCCCCTGTCTGTGTTAGAGTAGTTGGTGAGTTCTTGATGTCGCAGATTTTCTGCTGCATTTTTCCACCTATTTTTGTATCTTTTTGACTGCGTTTTTTTGTTTATTTGCTATGTTATGTGTTGAATAAATCTGCTTTAATTTTGATACTTCCTGGTACTTGGCTTTAACAAAGCTTTATTGATAGAGTCATGTGTGGATTTTATGCATTTTGTGTTTTTTACCTGCGTATTTTCCTCATCTAATGCAATTCTATGGATAAAATCTGAATATAAATCTCAGCGTAAAAATGACATCATAATGCTCCGCCACTACTTAACCAAGTGCTTACTGCCCAGGTGTCATTATTGTCAGTGATTGGCTGCGAAGCTGGTGATATACTGACTGCGCTTGAATTTGCTTGAAATGTCTGACATTTCTTCAGATAAACTTGAGGAGTTGGCACTACTCCAGGGGATTCTTACCACCTATGCCCCTGACAATGTGCTACCAATACCCGATGGCGTCCTCAGCTTCACTTACCGGCTGGTTATGGAGCTAGTGAGCGACTGCCTGACCAAACACCAACAAGGTCGTATTAGCTCAGAATATCTTGAGCATTTACAGATGAACATCAGGACATTAGTACAACAGGTAACAGACAATCTGGGCAAAGCACATAACAATAATAATGAATGATATTCACAGCACATGAAACAATAATGAATAATATTTATAAAATACAAGTTTCTTTACATGAAATATATATTTATATATTTTGGCCAAGAGCAATATAATTTATAGCTTATAAGAAATATCCATATATGTATTAATTGTAGCTGTAGATTGCAGGAGTAAAATGTGACATAAATAGCGTCCTATATTCTCTACTTTCTCTCATGATTTTCCTTTTTTGTTTATTTCCATTTTTATAGGCTGAAGAAAGATCCCAATGTGGAGATTTGGCCTTTTTTAAACAATTGGCCCAACATTTCCTGTATGTACTAGAGTTTATTGCCCGCCCACTGAAGCATTTGGTAAGAATCCGTCATCTTCTATATCTCATGTCTTTCTTGTCTGATCTTCTCCAGATTACTGGTCATATAGCAGATTGTCATATTTCTCATTATAGATGCCCCCTGTCCGCTCCAGGCAGATACAGGATCTTTTATGGCAGCCTGTCTCTGCTCCATCCTCTGTTGTGACAGTCTGTACTGTGCTCAGTGGTGCGGACCTTTCATATCACATCGGTCTCGCTTTATCTTCACAATCTTCCTTCTTGTAAATGCTGCAGTTCTGGTAATAGATGTTATTGGAGAACTGTTGTATATACAAGTTCCTTATATATTAATGTGGATTTACTGGGCAGAGCGGCCGTGTATATTCCCCGCAATTATGTAAATCCAGGTTTAGTCCCTCTGTCTTTTGTGTACTGTAATTTAGTATTTGTGAGTTGTTATATTAATTGCACATATTATATCCATCAGGAAACACCGGCCGGTGACTCCAAAGAGGGGCAACACCGAAATATCGCTGACCCCAATACCAGTGAGCCAGGGCTAAAAAGTGATCTGATTGAAGGTAAGCTGATCATCTCGCATTCCTACAAACATTAATATTATGGAGACACCAGAGAATATATAAATTTACTCTTCATCCTCTGTATGAGGCCGGTGACGGCTCCTGAACCTCCTGTAGACTGTAATGGAGAGGGCTCATGCAATTCTGAAAACCCCTCTGGTTCTCCCTTCTGGGATCTTCTAAGCCCCAAAATGCACAGAGGACCTCACAGGGTCCTCATCCAAGTCACTGTCAGATCCCGAACAATCACACATTTATGGCAGAGTATATCTATCTATGGATGTGCCATAAGTATATACAGTATGTGCAGAATATCCATATAACTAGTATTATACCATTTACTTGTCTTTCCTTCCTTATATCAATGTGTTATATATTAAGTTCTGATATAGTCTAATACATGATGTCTCATTATTTTATCATTATATTAGAGACAACTGAGCCGGCAACTGCTGACGGTGGAATATCTGAGACACCAGAGATCCCCGAATCTGCCAGTGTAAGTATCAGAGAAAACATCTGTATATCATCAGATAACGGGGTATGAATTACACATCACATGTTACACCCCAGAGTACAGTGGGTTAACTCTATTCTTAATGAATGTAGATTGGACCTATTATTATTATTCCTGTCTCCTCTGTGTGATGTTCCTTACCATCCCCTCCAGTACAATGATACATGTGTATGGAGGATATCCCTATAATATATTAGTGTCTGGGGAGCGTCCTGCTGGTATCATGTCCTCTACATCTGCTGCAGTGTAATCAGCGGGGACATAATGTAGAGAAGTTCCTGCATCTGCAGCTTTTATCTTCCTGCAACTTATATGTCTTATTGTCATTTCTTATTCTTCTAGGCCGTGATCAGATCATTGACCCCTATGAGAAAACCAAGTATGAGCGACTATACCCAGATCAAAGAGATTGGCAGAGGATCTTTAGGGTGAGCGTTATGTATAATCTTCATTTTTCCCAAACTCCTTATGATGATGCCTCAGTCTATATGTCCTGCCTTTTGGAAATTCCTGTTTATGAGTCCACATCTAAATTTTACTGTATTCCAAGATCTGTAACATTTTTATTTTTCTATCCCATAGAGCTTTGTAAGGACTTGTTTTTGGTGTGTTGAGCTGTTGTTTTTTTCTCCTTTAGGGACTTTATCGCTGTTTACATATGGATCACAGGATTTTATCTCTCTTTTTTTATACACCCTAAAATCTTGTTTGCTTTTGCAGCTGCTTCCTGACATTGAGTACTGCTGCTCAGCTTAAGGCCCCATATCCCATAACGAGATCGTTAGTGAGATCGCTGAAAAGTCACCGATTTTGTGACGCAACAGCGACCTCGCCAGCGATCTCGCTAGGTGTGACACATAGCGGTGACGGCCCCCACTGGATATCGCTGATCGTGCTCGAATGTCATGGGCCATTTTTTGATCGTCGGCGTCCCGCTGGCCAGCATGCATCGCTGTGTTTGACTCCGACGAGCGACCTCGTTGGTGACGCAGAACTCAGGGACGCAGGTGTGAGTCGTTAGATAAGCTGCTGTGTGACAAGGTATCAACGATTGCCGAGGTCGTTATACGGATCGCCAGATCGTTGCTGCGTCATTGAAGAGATCTGCCTTTTTGGCAGCTTACTAGCGACCATGTAGTGACGCACCAGTGATCCCTACCAGGTCATATAGTTGTCGGGATCGCTGATGCGTCGCTATGTGAAAAACGGGACCCTTACTTATGACCAGAATACACAAGTCCTTCTCCTGTTCTGTAATCTCTAATATATTTACATTTAATCTATATACAGCGGTATGATTACTACCATTGCGGTGCATTACTCTACATTAAACGTCATTTGCCATATGGTTACTCTTGCAGGAATAATTTCCAGATCCTTTTGTATCATTATAATGTCAAAGGTTAATAATCAACATATGCAGTTTGGAGGGTGCCTTGATCCATTGGAAAAGGTAGGGATATCCAGCCATTTTTGGATAACAAATTTAAAAAAAAAATATTACTAGAATTGAATAAAAACAAAACATTTTGGAACAGGTCTCACTTTTTCTATTGTACTGGGTATGTTCTGTTTTTATTGAATTCTACTAAAATAGTTTTGAAAATTTTAATTTAAAAAATAGATAGATATCCCTATCGTTTCCAATTGCTACCACCAAGCAGGAGTGGTTTTTCATCCAAGCTGAGGATTCGGTCATTTAACGTGGGTGGGCTGGATCACCCTCTCTTATTTATTGCCTTGATCCATTACTTTTAGATTCAGAAAAACTGAGAAGTTAAAATAATTTTTAGTTAAAGGGAATCTGTCAGCAGTTTTTTACTATTTCATCTGAGAGCAGCCCGATATAGGAAAAGAAACCCTGAATCCAAATATTTATTGCTTAGTTTACTGGGTGCAGCCATTCTGACACAATCAGAGCTATTAGATTTAGCAATGCAGCACAGCTGAGAAAGCTAACCCCGCCCACTCCACAGCTAACCTCGCCCACACCAGGATCTCCAGGATTAGGAGGGATTTGGGGTGTAACATAATAAAAGATGAGTAAAACATCAAAGCAAACAGAAAAAGGGTCTGTGACCCACACTGGTAGCTGAGACTGGCCAGCCCCATATTATACGAGGTCACAACCAGGTTCTGCCTGAGGAAGGCAGCACTAATTAGTCCTCAGAAGCACATAACCCTGAAATATGCAGGGATTATACACTACCCATTATAGAACTGTCTTATGTGCTACTTACTACCAGGTTTTAGCTAAGATACAAGACATATGTGTAAGGAGAGATGAAAAAGCTAATGGGGGATGACATAAATGTACTGAGGAACGCTACATAACAAAATATAAGCAAAAAAGAATGGGAAGAATGCCTGCACTTCTATACTTAGACTTATTGTGACCATTCTTTTAGAAAAGATGAAGTCTAAAGACCCCTAGAATGAGCTCAGCGAGTCCAAACAGTGAGGGGATAAGACCAGACAAAGTAAGAATCCCTACAGTAAGGCTCTGTTCACTTGTCTAGTATCATCAGTTAGAGCGGATCCAGCAGCCATCAATTGACAAAAAAGTGTTGCAGACACAACTGTTGTGACCAGCTTGAAAAAAACTGGTTTCAACTGAATCTTTTTTTTTTTCTTTTTTTTTAACAATGAAGTCTATGGAAAACTAATTAAACAGTCCGGCCCCTGTGCACTGAAATGTGATTAGCAGAAAACTTCCCATGGTGACTACAGAGGAACATCAATGTGGATTCCCTCACCAAAGATATCAATGTGATCAGTATTACCGCGCCATTACAGCCATCTCTTTACTTGCTGACAGGTTCTATTTAAGGTGCATTCACCCCGGTTGACCACAGCCGTTAAAGGGGGTTTTCACCCAGAAGGAAACTCAGCAAGCAGTACAGCGTGCAGAATAACTGACAGTGAGCAGTATATACAAAGTCAGGGTTCGGCTCTGCTTGTTGGTGTCGCGTCACTGCAGGAATGTGATTTGGGCTGCATGGTGGTCATGTTCTGATCAGATTGTCATCTGCTTTACTCAACAGAACATTGAGAGAAGATATTGAGGATCTATTCAGCATGAAACTGCAACTGTGGAAATCACATTCCAGCAGTTACATGACAAAACGGTGGATGCTGTTTTAATGGCTGCATTCTGCCGGTGTACATGGACCTTTCTCCTGTCCAAGATAATTGTTGAATTCAGCATCTAGTAGAGATAGCAGCCTATAGTCTGGTGTGTGTACTGGTAATGATACGGCGTGGGTATGTGCACACCATAAGTACAGGCTGCAGACATTTCTGCACCAAAAATGTGTCACTTGGCAGGAAAATCGCCTTCATATTGCTGCTTTTTTTAATGAGATTTTTTCCCGTTCTTTAGGATGGTTGAAAAATGCTGAAAGAATAGACGCTGCGGTAGTAGCGTAGCTACCAGGGGGGCAGAGGCCCCGCGCTCTCAGGGGGCCCACCCGGAGCTACGTTACAGTTACATTGTGCGGCAGAGCAGGGAGAATCAATCTTCCTGCTCGGCCGCTATGGGGCCCCTGAGCAGGCGGGGGGACCCAGTGTCAGCAATGGGCCCCCCGCCCGTCATCATAGGTTCAGCTGAATCGGCTTCATGCCGATACAGCTGACCGCATTGATGAGAGAAGGAGCGAGCGCTCCTTCTCTCATCATCCCCCTGTCAGCGTCTGACGTCACCGACGCCGACACTGACAGTGGGCTTGATGACGTCAGTACTCGGCACCTGCAGTCGGAGATAAGTGGGAGCAGCACAGGAACCATGAGGGAGAAAGGTGAGTTATTAGTTTATGGGGGAGGGGTGCATTATACTACAGAGGGTGGATATGGGGGCTTATTATACTACAGAGGGTGGCTATGGGGGTGCATTATACTACAGAGGGAGGTTATGGGGGTGCAGTATACTAAATGGGGTGGCTATGGGGCTATAATACACTACAAGGGGGTGGCTATGGGGTGCATTATACTACAGAGGGTGGCTATGGGAGTGCATTATACTACAGAGGGTGGCTATGGGAGTGCATTATACTACAGAGGGTGGCTATGGGGTTCATTATACTACAGAGGGTGGCTATGGGGCTGCATTATACTACAGAGGGTGGCTATAGGGGTTCATTATACTACAGAGGATGGCTATGGGAGTGCATTATCCTACAAAGAGTGGCTATGGGACTGCATTATACTACAGAGGGTGGCTATGGGGTGCATTATACTACAGAGGGTGGCTATTATACTACAGAAGGTGGCTATGGGAGTGCATTATACTACAGAGGGTGGCTATGGGGTGTATTATACTACAGAGGGTGGCTATGGGGTGTATTATACTACAGAGGGTGGCTATGGGAGTGCATTATACTACAGAGTGTGGCTATGGGAGTGCATTATACTACAGAGGGTGGCTATGGGAGTGCATTATACTACAGAGGGTGGCTATGGGAGTGCATTATACTACAGACGGTGGCTATGAGGCTGCATTATACTACATAGGGTGGCTATAGGGGTTCATTATACTACAGAGGGTGGCTATCGGGTGCATTATACTACAGAGGGTGGCTATGTGGGTGCATTATACTACAGAGGGTGGCTATGAGGTGCATTATACTACAGAGGGTGGCTATAGGGGTGCATTATACTACAGAGGGTGGCTACGGGGGTGCATTATACTACAGAGGGTGGCTATGGGGATGCAATACATTATAGAGGCTGCCTATGGGGGTGCATTACACTACAGAGGCTGCCTATGGGGGTGCATTACACTACAGAAGCTGCCTATAGGGGTGCATGATGCTATAGAGTCTGCCTATGGGGAGGTCATTATACAATATAGAGTCTGCCTTTGGAGAGAGCATTATACTATATGGAGACCTATGGGGAGTGCATTATACTATATGGAGGACTATGGGGAGTGCATTATACTATTTGGAGATGGACCTATGGGGAATGCATTATACAATATGGAAACCTATGGGGAGTGCAGTATACTATGTGGAGGCCTATGGGGAGTACATTATACTATATGGAGACCTATCTAGTGGCCCATCATACAGTGTGGTGATTATAGTGACAGGGCTATCATAGTGTTGGAGCCATAAAATAGTTTGGGGGATATTAAGGGGTCAGTATACAGTCATATGTAAAAGTTTGGGCACCCCTATTAATGTTAACCTTTTTTCTTTATAACAATTTTGGTTTTTGCAACAGCTATTTCAGTTTCATATATCTAATAACTGATGGACTCAGTTATATTTCTGGATTCAAATGAGGTTTATTGTACTAACAGAATATGTGCAATCTGCATTTAAACAAAATTTGATGGGTGCAAAAGTATGGGCACCTCAAAATAAAAGTGACATTAATATTTCGTAGATCCTCCTTTTGCAAAAATAACAGCCTCTAGTTGCTTCCTGTAGCTATTAATGAGTTCCTGGATCCTGGATGAAGGTATTTGTGACCATTCCTGTTTAGAAAACAATAAAACAATTCCAGTTCAGTTAAGTTTGCTGGTCGCCGAGCATGGACAGCCCGCTTCAAATCATCCCACAGATGTTTAATGATATTCAGGTCTGGGGACTGGGATAGCCATTCCAGAACATTGTAATTGTTCCTGTGCATGAATGCCTGCGTAGATTTGGAGCGGTGTTTTGGATCATTGTCTTGCTGAAATATCCATCCCCTGCGTAACTTCAACTTCGTCACTGATTCTTGCACATTATTGTCAAGAATCTGCTGATACTGAGTTGAATCCATGCGACCCTCAACTTTAACAAGATTCCCGATGCCGGCATTGGCCACACAGCCCCAAAGCATGATGGAACCTCCACCAAATTTTACTGTGGGTAGCAAGTGTTTTTCTTGGAATGCTGTGTTTTTTAGCCTCCATGCATAACGCCTTTTTGTATGACCAAACAACTCAATCTTTGTTTCATCAGTCCACAGGACCTTCTTCCAAAATGTAACTGGCTTGCCCAAATGTGCTTTTGCATACCTCAGGCGACTCTGTTTGTGGCGTGCTTGCAGAAACGGCTTCTTTCGCATCACTCTCCCATACAGCTTCTCCTTGTGCAAAGTGCGCTGTATTGTTGCCCGATGCACAGTGACACCATCTGCAGCAAGATGATGCTGCAGGTCTTTGGAGGAGGTCTGTGGATTGTCCTTGACTGTTCTCACCATTCTTCTTCTCTGCCTTTCTGATATTTTTTCTTGGCCTGCCACTTCTGGGCTTAACAAGAACTGTACCTGTGTTCTTCCATTTCCTTACTTTGTTCCTCACAGTGGAAACTGACAGGTTAAATCTCTGAGACAACTTTTTGTATCCTTCCCCTGAAAAGCTATGTTGAATAATCTTTGTTTTCAGATCATTTGAGAGTTGTTTTGAGGAACCCATGATGCCACTCTTCATGGGAGAATCAAATAGGAGAACTACTTGCAAGTGGCCACCTTAACCCCTTCACGACCTTTGACGCCACGTAGGCGTCATGAAAAGTCGTGCCAGAACGACCCATGACGCCTATGTGGCGTCATGACTTTAAAGCCCCCCTGCGGGTCGGGTGACCTAGGTCACTGAAAGGTCACCCGACCCGCAGATACAGGGGGCTTTGTTCTTCGCCACAGGGGGTGTGGCTTCGCCCCCACGTGGCTACGATCGCTCTGACTGGCTGTTAAAAGTGAAACAGCCAATCAGAGCGATAGTAATATTTCATCAATGAAAATTGATGAAATATTACAATCCAGCCATGGCCGATACTGCTGTAGCATCGGATATGGCTGGAGACACCGATTCCACCCCCCCACCGGCGATCGCCCCCCCCGCAACTGAATGACAGCGGCGATCTGCCGCCGCTGTCATCATCTGCCCCCCTCCCATTCCCTCTGCTCCCCGCCAGCTTCCGATAACCCCCTCACCCCCTCTCACCTCCCCCGGCACCTTCTAAGTCCCCCTGTCGCTCCCGGTGTCCGGCGGGTCCGGTTCATGGGCGCCGCCATTTTGGAAAATGGCGGGCGCATGCGCAGTGCGCCCGCCCGAATCTGCCGGCTGCAGATTCCATTCTTTCATTTTGATCACTCTCACAGTGATCAAAATGAAAGAAAAAGTAAATAAACCCCCCGATTATCACCCCCATAGGTAGGCACAACTAATAAAATAAAGACAATATTTTTATTTTTATTTTTCCATTAGGGTTAGGGTTAGGGTTGAAAAAATGGTTAGGGTTAGGGTTGGAAAGAGGGTTAGGGTTGGAAAGAGGGTTAGGGTTGGAAAGAGGGTTAGGGTTAGGGTTGGAAAGAGGGTTAGGGTTGGAAAGAGGGTTAGGGTTAGGATTGGAAAGAGGGTTAGGGTTGGAAAGAGGGTTAGGGTTGGAAAGAGGGTTAGGGTTGAATTAGGGTTAGGGTTGGAATTAGGGTTAGGGTTGGAATTAGGGTTAGGGTTGGAATTAGGGTTAGGGTTGGAATTAGGGTTAGGCTTGTGGTTAGGGATGTGTTAGGGTTAGGGCTGTGGTTAGGGGTGTGTTGGGGTTAGGGTTGGAGTTAGAATTGAGGGGTTTCCACTGTTTAGGCACATCAGGGGGTCTCCAAACGCGACATGGTGCAACCATTGATTCCAGCCAATTTTGCGTTCAAAAAGTCAAACGGTGCACCCTCCCTTCCAAGCCCTGACATGTGCCCAAACAGTGGTTTACCCCAACATATGGGGTATCAGCGTACTCAGGAAAAATTGTACAACAACTTTTGGGGACTAATTTCTCGTGTTACCCTTGGGAAAATAAAAAATTGGAGGCTAAAAAATTATTTTTGTGTAAAAAAATGATTTTTTCATTTTCACGTCTCTGCATTATAAACTTCTGTGAAGCACTTGGGGGTTCAAAGTGCTCACAACACATCTTACATACGTTCCTTGGAAGGTCTAGTTTCCAAAATGGGGTCACTTGTGGGGGTTTCCACTGTTTAGGCACATCAGGGGCTCTGCAAACGTAATGACGACCGCAGACTATTCCATCAAAGTCTGCATTTCAAAACGTCACTACTTCCATTCCGAGCCCTGACGTGTGCCCAAACAATGGTTCCCCCCCACATATGGGGTACCAGCGTACTCAGGACAAACTGGACAACAACTTTTGGGGTCCAATTTCTCCTGTTACCCTTGTGAAAATAAAAAATTGCGAGCTAAAAAATCATTTTTTGAGGAAAAAAAAAATATTTTTTATTTTCATGGCTCTGCGTTATAATCTTCTGTGAAGCACTTGGGGGTTCAGTGTGCTCACTACACATCTAGGCAACTTCCTTATGGGGTCTAGTTTCCAAAATGGGGTCACTTGTGGGGGGTTTCCACAGTTTAGGTACATCAAGGGCTCTGCAAATGTAACATGATACCCGCAGACCATGCCATCAAAGTCAGCATTTCAAAATGTCACTACTTCCCTTCCGAGCCCTGACGTGTGCCCATACAGTGGTTTCCCCCCCACATATGGGGTATCAGCGTACTCAGGACAAACTGTACAACAACTTTCGGGGTCCAATTTCTCCTGTTACCCTTGTGAAAATAAAAAATTGCGAGCTAAAAAATCATTTTTTGAGAAAAAAAAATAATTTTATTTTCATGGCTCTGCGTTATAATCTTCTGTGAAGCACTTGGGGGTTCAGTGTGCTCACCACACATCTAGGCAGCTTCCTTATGGGGTCTAGTTTCCAAAATGGGGTCACTTGTGGGGGGTTTCCACAGTTTAGGTACATCAAGGGCTCTGCAAATGTAACATGATGCCCGCAGACCATGCCATCAAAGTCAGCATTTCAAAATGTCACTACTTCCCTTCCGAGCCCTGACGTGTGCCCAAACAGTGGTTCCCCCCCACATATGGGGTACCAGCGTACTCAGGACAAACTGTACAACAACTTTTGGGGTCCAAATCATCCTGTTACTCTTGTGAAAAAAAATTGCGGGCTAAAAATCTTTTTTTTTGAGGAGAAAAAATGATTTTTTATTTTCACAGCTCTGCATTATAAACTTCTGTGAAGCACTTGGGGGTTCAAGGTGCTCACCACACATCTTGATAAGTTCCTTGGAGGGTCTAGTTTCCAAAATGGGGTCACTTGTGGGGGGTTTCCACAGTTTAGGTACATCAAGGGCTCTGCAAATGCAACATGACACCCTCAGACCATGCCATCAAAGTCAGCATTTCAAAATGTCACTACCTCCCTGCTGAGCCCCGACGTGTGCCCAAACAGTGGTCCCCCCCACATATGGGGTACCAGTGTACTCAGGACTAACTGTACAACAACTTTTGGGGTCCAATTTATCCTGGTACCCCTGTGAAAATAAAAAATTGCGGACTAAAAATATTTTTTTTAAGAAAAAAAAATATTTTTTATTTTCACGGCTCTACGTTATAAACTTCTGTGAAGCACCTGGGGGTTCAAAGTGCTCACCACACATCTAGATAAGTTCCTTAGGGGGTCTAGTTTCCATAATGGGGTCATTTGTGGGGGAGCTCCAAAGTTTAGGCACACAGGGGCTCTCCAAACACGATATGGTGTCCGCTAACGATTGGAGCTAATTTTCATTTCAAAAAGTCAAATGGCACTCCTTCCCTTCTGAGCCCTGCTGTGCGCCCAAACAGTGGTTCCCCCCCACATATGGGGTACCAGCGTACTCAGGACAAACTGGACAACAACTTTTGTGGTCCAATTTCTCCTGTTACCCTTGTGAAAATAAAAAATAGCGTGCTAAAAAATCATTTTTGAGGAAAAAAATGATTTTTTATTTTCACTGCTCTATGTTATAAACTTTTGTGAAGCACTTGGGGGTTCAAGGTGCTCACTACACATCTAGATAAGTTCCTTAAGGGGTCTAGTTTCCAAAATGGTGTTACTTGTGGGGGAGCTCCAATGTTTAGGTACACAGGGGCTCTCCAAACGCGACATGGTGTCCGATAACGATTGGAGCGAATTTTCCATTCAAAAAGTCAAATGGTGCTCCTTCCCTTCGGGGCCCTGCCGTGCGCCCAAACAGTGGTTTATGACCACATATGAGGTATTGTAGTACTCAGGAGAAATTGTCCAACAAATTTTAGGATCCATTTTATCCTGTTGCCCACGTGAAAATGAAAAAACTGAGGCTAAAAGATAATTTTTGCGAAAAAAAAGTACTTTTTTTTTTTACGGATCAATTTGTGAAGCACCTGGGGGTTCAAAGTGATCACTATGCATCTAGATAAGTTTCTTGGGGGGTCTAGTTTCCAAAATGGGGTCACTTGTGGGGAAGCTCCAGTGCTTAGGCGCACAGCGACTCTCCAAACGCGACATGGCAAGCGCTAAATATTCCAGCATATTTTCCATTCAAAATGTCAAATGTGCTCCTTCCCTTCCGAGCCCTGCTGTGCGCCCAAACAGTGGTTTATGACCACATATGAGGTATCGGTGTACTCAGGAGAAATTGCCCAACAAATTTTAGGATCCATTTTATCCTGTAGCCCATGAGAAAATGAAAAAAATTAATGATAAAAGAAAATTTGTGGTGCAAAAAATAAAATGTCCATTTTTTCCTTCCACGTTGCTTTAGTTCCTGTGAAGCACCTGAAGGGTTAATAATCTCCTAGAATGTAGTTTTGAGTAGCTTGAGGGGTGCAGTTTTTAGAATGGTGTCACTTTTGGGTATTTTCTGCCATATAGACCCCTCAAAGTGACTTCAAATGTGATGTGGTCCCTAAAAAAATGGTTTTGTAAATATTGTTGTAAAAATGAGAAATCGCTGGTCAACTTTTAACCCTTATAACTTCCTAACAAAAAAAAAATTGTTTCCAAAATTGTGCTGATGTAAAGTAGACATGTGGGAAATGTTATTTAGTAACTATTTTGTGTCACATCACTCTCTGGTTTAACAGAATATAAATTAAAAATTTGAAAATTGTGAAATTTTCAAAATTTTCGCCAAATTTCAGTTTTTTCACAAATAAACGCAAAAATTATCGACCTAAGTTTACCACTAACATGAAGCCCAATATGTCACAAAAAAACAATCTCAGAATCGCTAAGATGCGTTGAAGCATTCCAGAGTTATTACCTCATAAAGGGACACTGGTCAGAATTGCAAAAAATGGCCAGGTCATTAAGGTCAAAATAGGCTGGGTCATGAAGGGGTTAAATACCTTTTCTCATGATTTGATACACCTGGCTATGAAGTTCAAAGCTCAATGAGGTTACAAAACCAATTTAGTGCTTCAGGAAGTCAGTAAAAAGTAGTTAGGAGTGTTCAAATCAAGAAAATAATAAGGGTGCCCATACTTTTGCACTAGTCAAATTTTGTTAAAATGCAGATTGCACATTTTCTGTTAGTACAATAAACCCCATTTGAATCCAGAAATATAACTGAGTCCATCAGTTATTAGATATATGAAACTGAAATAGCTGTTGCAAAAACCAAAATTGCTATAAAGAAAAAAGGTTAACATTAATAGGGGTGCCCAAACTTTTACATATGACTGTATATACAGTGAGGGGGCATTATACTGTGTATAAGATAGTATCATACTGTGTATAGAGGAGCTGTACAGGAGGGAGACTCGGGACATTATTAAATGTAAAGTGGGCACTTATTGTTATAGGGGAACTTACAGTAGGTTACTGTGACTGTCAAATGGGCACACAGAGGGCATTATTACATTCTAGGGGACAAAATGTGGGCAGTTTTCTAGAGCACTTGCACCCGGCCTTAGTATTTTCTAGAGGGTTGCTTTAAAATTTAGAGGTCACACAGGGCCACACAGCAGGTGCACTGATAGGGTCACATATGGCAGCAGCAGATCAGCATTGGGGCATCAGTAGGATGAGGAGTTTGTGCAGGTTGGGAATAGTCCCGTTTTGGACAGTGCTGAAAATGTGAGCAGTGAAACGTGTCTTTGTTGTATTCTCTGTAGCCGAGTCCTGGCTGGAGGAGTTGTCATGTCAGTCTGGGCCAGATGGAAAAGGCGTGAAAAGTTAATGATTCCTTCAGAAAGAACGTCAGTGGTAAGTCATTATCTGTAGCTGTGCTGTGATCTCTTATACAGTATGTTCTGTAGGACGGGTATCTACCACTGACCATATGGCGGTAATATCAATGTTGGTCTTTATATAGCGATTATTTTCAGTAACAGCGCGGTCATCTGCTGAGGTTCTCCTCCACTATTAGGGTGCGTCACCCAGTTATAATCAAGGTTACCTGGTTAGGGGCCCACTCAGAAGTTTCGCCCCCCCCGAACCAAAACCCTAGCTACACCTCTGCGCTGCGGACATAAAACTGCTTCAAATCTGCAAGGAAAACATAAGCGGCTTTTCCATGAGATTTCAGACATCTCATTCACTTTTCTATTACTATCAAACAGCGTTTTTGGGATCATGGAGCTCTTTACTACAAACATGTCTGTCCCTCCAGTTGAAAGAAATTAACATTTTCCTGGAGGGAAATTTATACTCCACATTATGTCAATTCAGTTTTGTCTGTTGACGATAAAGTGCAGTTTGCAGCCATTTTTATTTGAAAAATGTGAAATATACCCAAATCAGTCATAACCCACAAGTACTCAAAAATATTTCACATTCACACACATCGGGTGGGCCTGCGTGATCTCAATTGCCAGGGCTGATTTCAGTTCCAGTCCAACCCTTCTGTCTACAGTGATTACTGTGCCGCAACCCCAGGCCTACATTCTGCAGCAATGTCTCATTATACAGGGAGTGTTGGGTGGCTTCCAATCTTCTCAGGTACGATTCTGAGCTCCCTCATCTGAGCCGGCCCTTACATATGCCTTAACCCATTTCTTATATATAGTTTCTAACCTGATCCAACCTCTAATTTTCCTATCGAATTGACCCCCTACCAATAGTGTTCACCTTCCCAATTTCAGTTGGAGCCAAGTAGTCTGCAGCTTAAGCAACATTTTCCCCCGTCAGAACCATCTTCAGAAACTATTAACTATCCCTCAACTATGACCCACTAGCCGCCTGTATTATGCCTCCCTGTCCCTTGTATGGCTTCTGGGGTTGATTTCTCCCCTCACCACTAATGGCTTCAGTACAGAGTGCATATGCCGTGTCTGACCTTCTGCCCAACTGCTACCTAGTTCTTTTAAATACTGGGTCACATTTATTATGATGCAGCATTGACTGTCTAGATTTACTTGGATTTCCATAGTAACTCGCTATCTTTTTACATTTTACCTTTATCTATGATGAAGGGAAATAAAGTCCTATTACAAAAATGGACACAAAACTAGTCAGCAAACTTTAAGGTATATTTTTTTTATTACCCAGAACACACCATTAAATGTTCTAGTTTGATAATGCAGACCTACCTATGCACTTTCTAGACACTAATCAAAATGTAATCAATCAAAATATGGTCATGATATAAGGTAAAAACTATTATTTTTCCATTAATGCAAACTACTGTCTATGTAAAAATGTTTGAAGTTGTTGCAATGAAGCATTTCATCAGCAGAGGGCAGTGTCTTCCTGCTGTGATATTTATACTGCTCAGAACTGAAGCTACAAATGTGCATTCATTATTTGCAGATGGACTAAATGCACATTCTGAACTACTTTTTTTTTCTTTTTAAATGTATTTTAAAATTTGCATTATGTCTTAGAACTGAGCAATTTAATATTTTCTTTAAAAGGGGTTGCCCACTTTCTGCATTTTTGCTGCAAAAGATTAAATATATTGGTGGCCCGACTCTAACGCATCGGGCATTCTAGAATATGGCCAGCGGGAGACCGACGTTCAAAAGATGGTCCAAGACAATCCACCACGATCGGCGATCTCACAGTGGGGGCCTGGTCGCTGCTGCGTGTCACACTAAGGCTAAGTACCCACTTTGCAGAAATGCTACAAAAATTTCCACAGCATTTCCGCAACTCCCGCCGCAGGAAAAACTCATGTGAATTCGCATGTGTTTTCCCCGGGATTTTCGCGTGCGGAATTCAAGCGCATTCCAAGAGATTTGAAGCATCGCTTGGAATGTGATTGACAGGTTGGTCATACTTGTCAAGCATAGTGTTTGACAATTGTGATCAACTTTTTACTATTGATGCTGCCTATACAGCATCAGTAGTAAAAGATAAAATGTAAAAAATAATAAAAAAATTTTTAAAAAAAGGTTATTCTCACCTTTGACGGCCCCCGATCTCCTCTCCACGCTCCTGGCATCTTCCGGTCCCAGTAATGCTTGGCGCGAAGGACCGGAGATTACGTCACTCTCGCGAGAGCACAGCGTCATCAGCGGTCTGGTGAGAGGAGGGAAAGAGTCCGGGGGCCGTCGGAAGGTAAGTATATCACTATTTTTTATTTTAATTCTATTGTTTACAGGTTTATGGTACCCAGGGCCTGAAGGAGAGTCTCCGCTCCTCCGGACCCTGGGTACCGGCTAGCGCCAGTCATCTCCCGGCTACGTCGCCGCTGACCTCCGTGCGGCAGGAGATGACCCACGGCAACCTTTGGGAGATCAGCGGCTAGCACCGCAGATCTCCCGACAGTAGCGGTGGCGTGCGTCGTTCAAATTCCGCACCAATTCGCGGTCGGACTGCGCCTGTCGCTGATTGATTGCGCCCTGCCGGCCGTCCGCGACAATCAGCGATGCGGGATTTCCGTTACAGACAGACAGAATTAGACGATTATATAGTAGGATATATACACCGTATTTTCAGGCGTGTAAGACGACTTTTCAACCCCTGAAAATCTTCTCAAAAGTTCGGGGGTTGTCTTATACGCCGGGTGTCGTCTTATACAGCAGGTGCGGAGCTCTGGGGTCGCCACATATGGAGCCGTCAGCGCCATTACTGGTGAGGATGGACAGTACAATTGCTAACTAGATACGAACGTCAGGGTAGGAATCAATGTTTGTCACAGTTGCTGGCCGGAAGACTCCAGACTGCACCCTACTAACGAAGCTTCCTTGCCCTCCAGTTCCCAAACATGATGGAGTGAGGCTGATAGTCACCTTGGCGATGGACACTTCCCTGGAAGAGTTCAGCGATCACTGAAGGGCAGAGCTCCACGGAGAAATTACATCCGCTGATGTTCTGCACCCCGCCCTGAGCCCGAATCACCCAGAGAGGAAGATGTGGCCTGGAGATGTCTCCCCGGGTCACTGCTTCCGGAGGTGAACGAAGTGGCGAACTGATACCTGGACCAGCCGAGCGTCTACTGCAGGAGAAGCCTGCGGGTGCACAGCAACCAGGCTGCCGTCACCACACTCTGCAACCAGCCTGGTGGAGCAGCTCCTCAGCGAGGCGTGTTTCTCTAGATCCAGCGCCGCACTCTCTTTTCTCCATACCCCGGGCGTCACAGACGCCTGCAGCTTGACTCACACCTTCACAGAGCTCCACATCCGCCATATAAGACGACACCGGGCGTATAAGTTGACCCCCGACTTATACTGCAAGTATATCCCAAACTCTATATTTTATATGGAAAAGTTGGGGGTCATCTTGTATGCCAGAAAATACGGTAATATTTGGTATTGGCATGGTCACATCGAACCGCAGAATAAAGATATTATGCCAATTATACTGAATGTTGTTTGGTTAAGAAAAAATAGAATTGTTGGTTTTGTTTTGCTCTTTTTGCCTCTCAAAAAAAAAAAAGAAATCAAAGTCACATGTACAACAAAATGCCACCAATGAAAATTACAGCTTGTCCCACAAAAATCAAGATGTTCTACAACTGTGCTGATGGAAACCTGTGAGACTTATGGCTCGCAGAATATGGAGACCCTGAAACAAATGAATACTTTTCAAAGAGCGTAATATTTAGACAAAAGTAGAAGAAAAATATATGAAACTATGTACATTTGGTATTGCCCTATTCGTTCTGACTCACAGAATAAAGGTAACACTTTATGTATGCAGCATGGCGAATAGCGCAAAATTGTTAACGCAAAAACAAAAAATCAGTTGCAGAAGTACTGTTTTGTTTATAAAGAGTTAATAAAAGTTTGTTAATAAGTCCTATGAATCCCAAAATGATTCCACTGAGAAATGTAATTCGTCGAAAAAAAAACATGCTCCTGGGTGTACATAAGATTCTTTTTCATGCCATTTTTTGGAGGCAAGACAAGCAATTCTGCAAGGATTTTCAAATATTTTTGTATGACTTTCACCATGTGGGTGAAATAAAATGTTGTACCGTTACAGATATGTGGAAACCTATTATGTGAATTTCACATTCTTTTCCACTTTTTTTAGTCCCACTAAGGGACTTGAACCTATTGGGCTAAGTTCCCATGGTGTTTTTTTAATGCTGTGGATTTCTGGCAGCAGTTCGATACCAATTAGCCAATTTAGGTTGCTATCATTTTTATTGCTCTTGACCTGGGAAGGGTATGTTATCTAATCCAAAAAAACCTAAAGGGCGCAAAACTCCATTAGAAATTACCCCTCTCTAGCAAGTCAATAAAAATAAGATTTTATTCCATTAAAATAGATATTTTATGGGGTAATTTGTTAAAATGACAATCCTAAATTGCCATAAATAGACTAGATTAAGTTGGCCTGTGACTTTGTTCAAGTTTTTAATTTTGGGGCTGTGTGTATTTGAGTTTGACAGTCCTGAATCTACACCAAATTGGGAAGGAGCTCAGTGCCGAACCATCACACTTGTTGTTCCCCTCTGCTCCCCTGTTATTTCCAGCTTACTCTTCCTACAGTTGTTGAAGGGTGTGACATTGCTGCTATAACGTGGGAACCAAAGCAATGAGGATAAAGATATGTATTGCCGGATTAAGTGAGTATAATCCTCAAGGAAGGTTCCCCCTACAGTGTCTGTACATTGCTATGCACACCCCATAGGTGCAGCTATTGTGGTACCTGAATTGCCCCTTTTTGCTAACAGCATAGCCTATTCCAACACAGGCAACCACATTACTTCCTTCCAAAAGGTGATGGGGCAACAAACATGGTTCTGGAGAAAACTGCTATAGTCTCTTCAATAGGCTGAGTAATTTTGGTATGTGATTTACCCTTTATTACTGTCAGCGTAACCGACCCAAGCAGTAAGGTTGGTCAGCAGTAGAGGGTTTTCATCAGGACACTAGCAGCAAGCTTAGTGAGCCATCATCAGAACACAAATCCTCCGCCACTTTACTCTAGAGTCTTTATGATTATGATAATCTCTCCCTCCACTCTGGGTCTTAGGAGTGGCCCATGCCCACGATTACCATTTAAATTTTTAGTTAACGTTGGGTGTGCCACACAAATTAGGTGCATCTGTGATTATATACTATATATATATTTTTTTTGTTTGTTTTTACTTTCATCTTTGAGGAAATCCAGCTCTCACGTGGCTGACAGTTTTGGTTACCATTGACTTTGACACATCATTTTGTTTTAATTGAATAACAATTTATATTAAATATTTTCAACTTTAATCTTTTTTTCCATCGAATTTTGATGTGTGATTAAAGTTATACTTTAATTTTTTGGAGCAATGTATTTATGGCGCTTTCCTTTTCTGACTATTTGTTTTTATTACATTTATTCCATGGCGCTTTACATGTGAGGAGGGGTATACATAATAAAAACAAGTACAGTAATCTTAAACAATACAAGTCTCGACTGGTACAGGAGGACAGAGGATCCTGCCCGCGAGGGCTCACAATCTACAAGGGATGGGTGAGGATACAGTAGGCAAGGGTAGAGCTGGTCGTGCAGCGGTTTGATGGATCGGTGGTTACTGCAGGTTGTAGGCTTGTCGGAAGAGGTAGGTCTTCAGGTTCTTTTTGAAGGTTTCCATGGTAGGCGAGAATCTGATATGCTATGGCAGACAGTTCTTTGGGTAGTGGGGAGTCAGTGCACGGATTCACAGAGGGGAGGGGCCGGGGAATAGCGGGGGGACAGGTGGATTAGTCAGGCAGCATAGTTTAGAATAGATTGGAGGGGTGCAAGAGTGTTAGGGGGGAGGCCACAGAGCAGGAGGTGGTAGTAGACCAGGCAGGGGAAGATGAGGGCATGGACTAAGGCTTTTCATATTCTTTGTTGAGGAATGTACGGATCCGTGAAATATTTTTGAGTTGAAGTCGGCAGGAAGTGGAAAGGGCTTGGATATTTGGATATGTGGTTTGAAGGATAGATCAGTGTCAAGGATTACCCCGAGGCTGCGAGCTTGTGGGACTGGGGAAAGCGAGCAGCCATTTACTTTAATGGATAGGTCTGTTGGGGGTCGAGTGAGATGGGGGAAAGATGATGAATTCTGTTTTGTCCATATTAAGTTTTTCAAGTCTAGCGGAGAAGGATAAAATAGCAGACAGACATAGTGGGATTCTGGTTAGTAGGGAGATGATATCTGGTCCAGAGATGTAGCTCTGTGTGTCATCAGCATAGATGTGATACTGGAAGCCATGAGATTCTATTGATTATGTACAAACTGATTAGCAGAGTGCCACTTCCTACTGGCAGCACCTACACTTATTGGGGTCTCTATGTCCCCCAATGATCAAGACAACAAATGGATTTTACAGTAAGTTAAAAAAAAATCCAATTTTTGTTATAAGGGTCCGCTTCGTTTGGTGAAAACAGGGCTTCCTTCTGCTGGTACTCCTCATGATCAACTGTGATTTGTTTGATAAAAGAAATGAAATATTGCATAGTACAAATGGACTGTCCATTCAAGTTACATGCCGGGACTAGTGATGAGAAAACGTTCTCTAATAACTTCTTATTCGAGCATCTGGGAGTGCTTGTATATTATGTGTGAGTCCCTGCGGCTGTTAGACAGACACAACACATGCAGAGATTGCCTGTTTGTTAGGGAATCCCCACGTGTGCAGGCTGTCTGACAGTTGCAAATCATGCAGCTGCAGGGGACTTGAACATAATATACAAGCACTCCTACATGCTTGGATAACACCTGAACATTCTTGGATAAGACATTATCTGAGCACATTCGCTCATTCTAGTCTGGACCTTCTTTGTAGTTATGTTATCTGAGAGCATTAGAGTGTAGGAGCACAGTCTCTGGTTACAGATATGTGTCACTTACTAGGCTGTGTTTTGTCATTTCAATACAATCAAGTTTTTTATCAACAGGAGATTATCAGTACAGGACAACTGGCCTTTGCAGGGTAGCCCAACCATGCCCTCACCACTGATTAGCGGTTCTCAACAACTGAGCTCTGCTAGATCCGCAGCAGAGAAAACTTTTTATATCAACTGCTGCAACCAGTAAGTGATACATTATTGTAGTCAGGGGTTCTACCTCATGCTGCTGTCAGATTAAGTAGCAAAATCCTGCCAACAGATCTCTTTAGCTTAAAATTATCCATTAAGGCCAGTTTCACATTTGCGGTTGAGTCCGCAGCGTTTGATGCGCATACATTCGTATGCGTCCTGCGTACCTATCTTTAATATGGGGTACGCAGGGACATGCATTTGTATGCGTTTGCGTCGTTTCACGGTATGTGGCAGGGCGTGGCAAACGCATTGTGTTGCATTTTTTTGCAGCGTCAAATATCCGCAGCCATCCGCACTATAGTAATGCCAGCGTACGCAATAATTTACATAAGACAAACCCATTGGGCGTGGCTTGTGTAAATTCAAAATTTGCCGGGAAATAGCATTTGCCTATCGTCCGCAAACACATGCATGCGTTTGCAAGCATTTTTGCATGCGGTTGCGGACGATACACTGCTGACTTAACTGAATATGTGAACCTAGCCTTGTTTAGCCAGAACATGCTGTTATCTTAAAAAATCACATTTGCCTGCAGTTATCCCACTCTGCCCTATGCCAAACACAAAGGAATTCACGAAGCTGAGATCTGGGGAAGCTTTTGTTCCCCACTTTGCCTGCCTGAAATACAGAGAGATTATTGTGGTCATGGGTAATTTACTTTCCCTCAACCATTTTTTGTTAATTTATGTATTTGTTTGCTAATAGTATAATGCACCGTTACCAAAACGTTCCCCATGTCCTACTGCCAATCATTTTCCTATAATCAATAAACCCCTTTTCTCTTTGCACTTTTAAATACCCCTCAGTTTTCTTGAATATAATTCAGTAAAAAGTACAGAATCCATTAATGTTTGAGACTTTAGTGGAGCAATAGACAAGGCAGCCTAGACTTTTCACAAGTAGTTCAAAGGTTCACTGTATCCTGTAATTTGCATTGCTGCTCTACTATTATGCATCTCCACAATGCCTGCCCAAAATTTGCCTACCAGTAATTACATCTTCTGATCCTAATTTCAGCCCCTCCTCCAGTTACGCATTCGAGCTTTAACCCTTTCATGCCAGAACCTGTTTTCACCTTCATGACCAGACCATTTTTTTCAATTCTGACCAGTGTCACTTTATGAGGTAATAATTCTGAAACGCTTCAATGGATCCCACTGGTTCTGAGAATGTTTTCTCAGCATAGAGTGCAGGATAAATGTGAGCCGAGTCTAAGGACTCCTTCACACATCCTGGTGATTCCTGTATTGGTGAGATCCATGGTCTGTGTGTCATCTGCATGTACGTATGTGACATCCTTGTATCCATTTACTATTCGTGTGGCACCCGTGTGCCGTCTGTATGTCCATGTGACACTGGCACCTGAGAAAAGCAATAATTAGCTGTTCCCAGGAGCCGTGTGTTGAAGACAGCTCTCTTCATTGTTGCCCAGTCTCCCTGAGATTAGCGCGTCCAGGCAATAATGATAGGACTTGTATTCAGCACCCGCTGTGTACATCCGTTGTAAAATTAAGAATTAAATTTTTAAAAAAAATGGCGTGGGCTCCCACGTAATTTTCATAACCAGTAGAGGGAAAGCCCATGTTTGGGAGCCTAATGTTAATTATCTGGGAAAGAGGACTATATCCCAAATGTTTCCAAGGCTATTAATAACAGCTCACAGCTGTTTGCTTAGCCTTTTCTGGTGAAAAAGATGTAGTGTCTCCCTTGGAGCACAGCTTCAGTGACCTGCAGTGACGTCATAGAGGTTACCGAAGCTCAATGAAGCTGCGGTTCCCACTCTGTTTGCTGGGAGCGGCACGATTAACTGCAGTGGCCTCAATGAGATCACCGCTAGTGCTAGCGGTGGTGACTTAATGACGGTTACCACAGTTCATCGGGTGGCTCATAGTGAACTGAGCCTGGGAACTGCAGCATCAGTGACCAGTGGTAACCTCTATCACATTACCGCTCGTCTCTGAAGCTGCACCCCAAGCTCAGCTCAGTGTCTCCTGGATGTCAGGGTGAACGGTCGCATCATGTCACCGTTCATCAAGACATCCAGATGCAGCAGAGATGGATTACGGTGTGGGTCAAATAGATTATCTTCTCGTCGGACAGGTGAGGAAAATGGTGTTTTATTATTTTTGTTTTTTTTACAGGTGACATTGGCATCAATGGATTATCTTCTCGTCAGACAGGTGAAGAATATATAAATTACCTCAGTTGCCATTACCAGAGAGCAAGTGAGAAGAGCGAAGCTAAGCGCCAGATTTGGCGCATCTTCTGGATGCGCCATTTCTGGGGCGGCTGAGCGATAATGTTGGTAGCTGGGGAGGCAATATCTCTGGCTCCTTCCCAGGCTATTAATATTAACCCACAGCTGTCTGTTTAGTCTTGCTGGTTTTAATTTATAGGAGTCATTTTTTGGGGGGTCCCCTGTAAACTCACCAGTAAAGGTTAAGCAAACAGCTGTGAGCTGTTATTAATAGCCTGAGAACCTTTTGGGATATTGTTCCTTTTCCCAAATTATTAACCCATTTCCGATATTGGGCGTACATTTACGTTTATATCAGACTCCCTCCCTTTGATGTGGGCTCCGGCGGTGGGCCCACATCTTTCTCGGGACTTGGCAGCTGTTTTGAACAGCTGACATGTGCCCGGAATAGCCCCGGGTGGAATCGCGATGCCCCCGCGGCTATTATCTCGTTAAATGCCGCTGTCAAACGCTGACAGCGGCATTTAACAAGCGCTTCCGGCAATCGCGCTGGAAATCCGCCCACTGGTGACCCACATCACGTGATCACGGGTCACGAGTGGGTTGGCATGACAACCGGAGGTCTCCTGGAGACCTCTATGGTTGTCACTGCTGGCTTGCTGTGAGCGCCACCCAGTGGTCGGCGCTCATAGCAAGTGAGTAATTCTAATAGAGGCAAACTGATCATCGCCTCTATGTAGCAGAGCCAATAGGGTATTGGGAGCTTTTAGTCTCCCATGTTGACTATGAAAGCATGCCAAAAGTAAAAAAAATAGTTTTTAAAAATATAAAAAAATATAAAAGTTCAAATCACCCCCTTTGCCCCATTCAAAATAAAACAATAAAAAAATCAAACATACACGTATTTGGTAACACCGCATTCAGAATCGCCCAATCTATCAATAGTAAAAAAAGATTAACCTGATCGCTAAACTACGTAGCAAGAAAAAAAGTAAAAACGCCAGAATTGAGTTTTTTTGGTCGCTGCGACATTGCATTAAAATGCAATAATGGGCGATCAAAAGAACGTATCTGCACCAAAATAGTATCATTAGAAACGTCAGATCGGCATGCAAAAAAATAAACCCTCACCCAACCCAAGATCACGAAAAATGGAGATGCTACGTGTATCGGAAAATGGTGCAATTTTTTTCGTCTAAAAAAGTTTGGAATTTTTTTTCATCACTTAGATAAAAAAGAACCTAGACCACGTATCTCTATGGGGCAACTAGGGGGGTTGGAGGAGGGAGCGAGGAATGGTTAAAAAGGGCTATAATTCCTAATTTCACTGACCAAGAGCTGGAGTTTCTCAATGCCAAGATTACAGAGGATGAGGTTAAATCGGCTATCAAGGACTTTGGTAATGGAAAGGCTCCGGGACCAGATGGTTTTGGGGTGAATTATATATATATATATATATATATGTATTTTGGGTCCTTCATTGACCTCATTGTAGTTATAAGTTGGTTTAGCATTGGTACTCATGTGTGTCATTAACAATTGGCATTAAAAAGCAGTATCTGTTGCAGCAGTTTTTTGAACTCAGTCTGCATGCTTAGAAGCCACTTCCATTTTATACAAGTGGTTAATGATGGGGTTATAACTTCTTTTGGGCAATATCATGCAGTATTTTTTGTGACATTTGAAATGTGGCATTGTCGGTCTTTTTGTTGCTATTGGAAAGAGTGTGAACATACACTGCATGCTTAGAAAACACTGATTTAACCAACATTAGGTTTTTCCTACAGTGAGCACATCTGAGTTGGCTCTAATAGTTTTCTGAGCACCATTTTTTCATCTATACCAACTATTAGTTGGCGGTGTAAGCAGTATCTAATTTCTGTAGCAACTTTTGAAATTTAGTCTGCATGTTAAGAGACTATAGTCTATTTTGGCAAATCAAGGGCCCAAACCCCTGGAGTATTATTATCCTTTGACCACGTTGTGAAATTATGTCAATCGTCACCAACTGCCTATTGTGTTCTTTTTGTTTTTAATTGGGGTCTAGGGTCCTCTTAGATATAGGATCGTCTATGTCTATTGATAGGGGTTCCTTTAGGACATCGGGTAGAAGGGTTCCCCTAGCGGCTGTAGGGTGATACAGGGCTCCCAGGGTCAGCCATTGTGGAGCGGGGGCGCCACAACGTTCCCCCCTAGGGTGCCAACCTCCGCAGCCAGGAAGGTGACAGCGTAGTTGACGTAAGAGGGACTTCTAGCTTACCCATTTTATTGGTAATTTTGGAACACGTTTGTTTTTGTTTGTGCACGTTTTTTTTTGGTGTGAACCATTGTATATGGTTTTTTAATCAATAAAGATAATTTTTAGGGATATATATGATTTAACAGACTAATTAAATAGAAAAAGGAATAACATAATTTTTGTGAACATGTATTCCCATTAAAATTAGATTTTAATGATGAATTTAAAAGCACCTATTCCCGTGAGCAAATGATAAAGAAGACAAATAATTGTATACAAAAAAGCCCTATTAAAGGCTACAATGGACTATCTGTACCCTTCCTTGCCGTGGAGGTTGGCACCCTAAGGCTGGAGTCACACACAACCATTAAAAAAACGGTCCCATTTTAACGGTCCGAAATTGCACAAAGGTATCTTAACCATTGATCCATTTTTGATGCGATTTTTCTTCATTGATGCGATTTAAATCTCATGTAAGGATCCGTTTGACATCCGTCTGGCGAGATTTTCTCGCAGGGTAGCTAAATGGACATATAATGGAGCCCAATGACAGGTTTCCCCACACAAAGAATGAATAAATCTAGACACTGTGATAAAACACTCCTGGATCGCCTTTGCTGGGGTCAAAGGTCACGTGCGTTCAGCATGAAACTCAGGCGCAGAGCTGGGATTCGGGTGTAACTGACCCTGAGTCAGGTTTATTAACGGTGAAAGCAATGCAAAAAGGAAATAAAACACAAAACAAATCCTTGCCTGTCCGGCACTAACTAAACAATGGACAACCTAACTACCAACTGGTGGGCTTCTCCCGTCCAGCCAAACCACAGTTGCAGTGGGCACTGCTTCCACTCACGTGTGTCTCTCACACAGACAGGCTCTCTGTGTTCCCAGGCTGAGACCCTCACACAACCACCTGGCATCCTTTTATATCCACCTCCCATTATTCATTAGCAAGCAGGTGCGATACTGACCAGGCTAGGCCACATAGGAAAGGAATCTGGGCGAGATATACCTGCCCTCATCCACTATTCCCACATGATTCTCACAACACATATATATATATATATATATATATATCTATATATATTTTATACATGTCTTAGAGACTCATTAATATATATATTACAAATTCATACAGTTCATCATAGCAGAATAGCCGCAGAAACATTTGCCAGCTTTTGTATAATTATTCTCCTGCCCGACATGAAATGACACATGGTTTACATATAGTTAACCATTTCATTTCATGTTTTTTTTGTTATGTCTATCACTATTAATTAGATGAGGGTTTGTGGGTAAAATTTTGGACTTGTAGGGGTTAATTTAAGGGGTTAATTCGTTGTATGAAATTACGGGGACTCCCTGCAGCCTCAGTGACGTCAGCGGGAGTCCCAGCAATTTCATACAACGAATTAACCCCTTAAATTAACCCCTACAAGTCCAAAATTTTACCCACAAACCCTCATCTAATTAATAGTGATAGACATAACAAAAAAAACATGAAATGAAATGGTTAACTATATGTAAACCATGTGTCATTTCATGTCAGGCAGGAGAATAATTATACAAAAGCCGGCAAATGTTTCTGCGCCTATTCTGCTATGATGAACTGTATGAATTTGTAATATATATATTAATGAGTCTCTATGACATGTATAAAATATATATATATATATATGTGTGTGTCTAGATCTATTCATTCTTTATTTAACCGGTCTCTGTGATTTTACTGTATTGGAAGAATTGCCGGCTTTTGCTAAAGGACACCGGGTGCGATTGTATCGCAAGTCACACATCTAGTCCGTTTTTAGTCCCATTTTTTCTCGCCCCATAGACTTGTATTGTCGAATCCGATCCGAAAATCGGTGACAATCGCAGCATGCTGCGATTGTCTCGGTCCGAGGATCGGATCTGATCAAAATCGCATGATGGGAGCTGCCCCATAGAATAACATTGGGACGAATGCAATGTGATTTTGTTTTTTATTGCATTGCATTCGTCCGATTTAATCGCCAGTGTGACCCCGGCCTAATAGATACCATTGTTTGGCGCCCCCGCTCAACGTCGACTGACCCTGTCTCCCCTATCTCACCGTAGTAACTCAGGTGGGAAAACAATGTCAAATAGAAAAGAAATGAAGGAAGGGAATAAAAAGGAAAACCTTTCTAAAATAGAAACATAAATAGTCCGACAAATAGAATATAGCAGTATATGGCGGATAGTCGCCTCTGATAATTAGAATAACCACAGGTGGTGCAATAGGATAGACATGATATTAAATTGTCCCATAACAGACACATAGATGAAAACATAAATCAAACACCACCTAGTGGTTTTACTTATCATTTAAAGTCGCCCCGACGCGTTTCCCCGGTGTAACGGTTCATCAGGAGGCCGCAGACTTTAGTACCACTGATACTGGATATACTCCATGATGCCCCAGATAACAAGATGTAAAAAGGCATGGCGGCGGTCTCAAGAGATAGGGTTAAATACCCCCGCTATCATGTACCAATAAAGCCAATTGGGCACACGGTCACACAGGATACAGATCATTCATTTAACCTAGCCAATCGCTACGTGTTTTACATTTCCTCACCCTGCTGCGTTCCAAAACAAAGCCAGCGTGCGTGTCAAGTCAAGTGCGCATTACCGGAAATGATGTACCGGAAATGATGTACTCAGAAAAAATCAAAGCTCGTTACCTCGCAACCAGCAGTAACATCCGGGCGAGTACAAAGATCAGGAAGTGCCAGCATATATAAAAACAATATCCAGACTATACCGCACTATCGCACAGACCCACAAACATCCGGACTTTATTACATAACCGGAAGTATCAGCATAAATAGATAGAATAGATAGGAACAATGTCCAGGTTCTACCGCAATATCGCGCAGACGCATAATCATCCGGGCAAAAACCCGGAAGTGTCAGTATATATAATAAAATAAGTAGAAACGATGTCCAGGTCAAAACGCACTATCGCGCAAGCGCACATAAAAATGGCACATATATCGATTTCAATTTGAACAACTATATCCATAGCTGAGCTATTAAAATTAAATGTAAGCGTCTCCAACAACAGGGATGTATTAATGCAATAACACTAGGAAAAATGAATTTATAATAATATGCTTAAATAATGATAAATAAAAACATCATATTTATTTATAATAAACAAACTCATAATAGAGTTAGTGTGAAAATTACGCACTACTTACAAAAGGACTAGCTACACATTTTCAAAATAATGAAAAATTTATAAGGGCCAAAGCAATCATGACTCTTAGAGGAAACATGTGAATGACAGGCACTCATTCAGACCTTTTGGGGAAAGGGATTGGAGTCTAAATATCCATTCTGCCTCTCTTCTTTGTATAATTTTATCAAGGTCTCCCCCCCGGGGTTTGGGTCTGACCAACTCAATCATACAAAAAGTTATATCCTTCAGGGATTCACCATGAACCTCATTCATATGTCGGGCAATAGATGTATCTATTTTATTTCTGATGTCATTCAGATGCTCACCTGCTCTTATCCTAATAGTTTTGCCAACATAATCCAGAGGGCAGGTGCATGTTGTTTTATTGACCATACCAGAAGATCTGCAATTACCAAAATCCCTAATATGGTATATCTTCCCATCTACCGAACTACAGAATGTTTTACATTGTAACATAACACCACACCTCGAGCAGTTCCCACATTTGAAAAAACCTTGTGGTTTCCGATCAAGCCAAGTACCTTCTTTTTTTGGTCTCTGATAAAAACTATGCACCAAACGGTCCCCAAGGGACCTACCCTTCCTGTAGGTAATACTAGGCTTCGGCGTAATAATGCCCTTCAAATCAGGGTCTGCCAAAAGAATACCCCAGTGCTTTCTAAAGATGTGGTATACCCTTTCCGCTTGGCCATCAAAAGTGCCTATCATCCTAACCGTCTTCCCATCATTCCTCTTTTCTTTAACCCCCAAAAGTGAGGATCTATCAGCCGATAGCGCCTCATAATATGATTTTCTCAGAATATGTTCTGGATAGCCTCTCGTTTGAAACCTATGATGCAAATCATCAGCCTGGTTTCTAAAGGTAACCAAATCAGAGCAGTTCCTCCTGATACGGAGGAACTGTCCCTTTGGTATACCTCTTTTTAAAGGGGTTGGATGATGACTTGTCCATTTAAGGAGATTATTTGTAGATGTCGGTTTCCGATATGTAAGAGTCTCAATGTTGCCATCCTGTTTTTTAATAATAGTCAAATCCAAAAAATTGATACTATTGTTGTGACACTCAGACGTAAAACGTAACCCTATATTATTGATGTTAATACCTTCCATAAACCGGTGGAACTCACTTTCGGGGCCAGACCAAAATATCAGGATGTCATCTATATATCTGGCCCATAATGTAATATAGGAGTTCCACCACATGTCCTCACCACTAAAGATGAGTGTTTCGTCCCACCAGCCCAAGAATACATTAGCATAAGTGGGGGAACAAGGGCTCCCCATTGCTGTACCCCTGAGCTGGTGGAAGTACTTACCATCAAAAAGAAAGTAGTTATGTGTAAGGGTAAATAAAAGAAGCTCCTCTATCAATAAATTATGATCTCCACATTCAACCGCTCTGGATTGAAGGAAATGATTCACCGCTTTCATTCCACAATCATGTGGAATGCTGCTGTAGAGTGCCACTACATCAATAGAGGCTAGGATTGTATTCTCATCAATAGAAATTCCTTCCATCAAATTTAACAAATGCGATGTATCTCGAATGAAAGATGGGAGAGATGTTGCAAATTGTCTTATCAACTTAAATACCAACATTCTGTGTTAACGATTCTATGCCTGCCACAATTGGTCTACCTTTTAAAGGTGCAAGACCCTTATGTATCTTTGGCAGAGCATAGAATGTTGGTATTACTGGTTGAACAGGTAACATAAACTTGAATTCATTCAAAGAAATAAGTCCCATCCCTCTTGTATTTGTCAAAATCTCAGTTAAAGCAGAATGATACTTTTTTGTGGGATCCCCACATAGCACCTCGTAGGTGCCATGCTCATACAGCACAGAATGACACATGTGAAGGTATTTTTTATGATCAAGGATGACCAAATTCCCACCCTTATCTGAAGATTTTATAACTATCTCATTATTTTTTTCTACTGCCACTAGGGATTCCCTTTCACCCTCAGGGAGATTATAGGTATTTTTGATGTGATCATTCTTGATTTTACACAAATCAGATTCCACCATCCTCATAAAGATATCAACACTAGTGCTACTCGTCATAGGTGGCATACGAGTACTCCTATTCCTTAAATCAGTGAAAGGGCCCTTGCCACGTGATTGATTGTTTTCTTCTAGAAGAGATGTCAAAATTTGGACACTATCATAATCCTCCTCAGATATACCCAACCTTTTGCATTCATCTCTGTTATGTTGCTGAAGGAAAAGCTTCCATTTCAAATTACATCTGAACAAATTCAAATCCTTTACCCACCTAAAACAATCAAAAGAAAAGGTAGGCACAAAATTGAAACTCTTCTGCAACAATAGATAATCATTACCAGATAGCTCACAAGATGATAGATTGATAATCTGTCTCTGATTTATACTTGTCTTCTCCTCAGATCGTAGCCCATTATGGGGCCTCTGTCTAAAAAAAGACTGTGGTACTGATGAGGAAGATGCAGGTGATGCACCAGGAGAGTTTTTCAAATCCCTCACATTTCCCCGTTGCCTGTACTGACCTCTTGGCATGCGCCATTTGCCCCGATTTTGTTTACCTCTCCCCCGATGACTATAATAATCAGAATGCTCTGTGTCTGAAGTATCCAAATCAGATGAAGATACCTCCGCAACAGTTTTAACTTGATATTCGTAGGCTTTATCTTTAAATTCAGCAAAATCACGCACAAACTGTGCGTGTTTTCTGTCTTTTAATCTAGTTTGGAACTTTTCCACTGAGGTCTGTATTAAAGGCTACAATGGACTATCTGTACCCTTCCTTGCCGTGGAGGTTGGCACCCTAATAGGTACGATTGTTTGGTGCCCCCACTCAACGTCGACTGACCCCAAATGTGGGAACTGCTCGAGGTGTGGTGTTATGTTACAATCTAAAACATTCTGTAGTTCGGTAGATGGGAAGATATACCATATTAGGGATTTTGGTAATTGCAGATCTTCTGGTATGGTCTATAAAGCAACATGCACCTGCCCTCTGGATTATGTTGGCAAAACTATTAGGGAGCTTAGGATAAGAGCAGGTGAGCATCTGAATGACATTAGAAATAAAAGAGATACATCTATTGCCCGACATATGAATGAGGTTCATGGTGGATCCCTGAAGGATTTAACTTTTTGTATGATTGAGTTGGTCAGTCCCAAACCCCGGGGGGGGAGACCTTGATAAAATTATACAAAGAAGAGAGGCAGAATGGATATTTAGACTCCAATCCCTTTCCCCAAAAGGTCTGAATGAGTGCCTGTCATTCACATGTTTCCTCTAAGAGTCATGATTGCTTTGGCCCTTATAAATTTTTCATTATTTTGAAAATGTGTAGCTAGTCCTTTTGTAAGTAGTGCGTAATTTTCGCACTAACTCTATTATGAGTTTGTTTATTATAAATAAATATGATATGTTTTTATTTATTATTATTTAAGCATATTATTATAAATTCATTTTTCCTAGTGTTATTGCATTAATACATCCCTGTTGTTGGAGACGCTTACATTTAATTTTAATAGCTCAGCTATGGATATATTATTGTTGTTCAAATTGAAATTGATATATGTGCTATTTTTATGTGCGCTTGCGCGATAGTGCGTTTTGACCTAGACATCGTTTCTACTTATTTTATTATATATGCTGACACTTCCTGATCTTTTTACTCGCCCGGATGTTACTGCTGGTTGCGAGGTAACGTGCTTTGATTTTTTTCTGAGTACATCATTTCCGGTACATCATTTCCGGTCATGCGCACTTCACTTGACACGCACGCTGGCTTTGTTTTGGAACGCAGCAGGGTGAGGAAATGTAAAACACGTAGCGATTGGCTAGGTTAAATGAATGATTTGTATCCTGTGTGACCGTGCGCCCAATTGGCTTTGTTGGTACATGATAGCGGGGGTATTTAACCCTATCTCTTGAGACCGCCGCCATGCCTTTTTACATCTTGTTTTCTGGGGCATCATGGAGTATATCCAGTATCAGTGGTACTAAAGTCTGCGGCCTCCTGATGAACCGTTACACCGGGGAAACGCGTCGGGGCGACTTTAAATGATAAGTAAAACCACTAGGTGGTGTTTGATTTATGTTTTCATCTATGTGTCTGTTATGGGACAATTTAATATCATGTCTATTCTATTGCACCACCTGTGGTTATTCTAATTATCAGAGGCGACTATCCGCCATATACTGCTATATTCTATTTGTCGGACTATTTATGTCCTTGGTGCATGTATATTCTGTGAAACATGCTCTGAGCAATGTATGGTGTTTTTTTGGCCCATTGTTCTATAGTAGGCAATAATTAATTGTTTTTGACATTTCCATGTTTGTGAGGTTAAATGTCAGTGGTCAGCCCTATTATAATCTAGGTTTGGGCATACCTTTTTATTGTGGCTATTTTTTCTATTTTAGAAAGGTTTTCCTTTTTATTCCCTTCCTTCATTTCTTTTCTATTTGACATTGTTTTCCCACCTGTGTTACTAGGGTGAGATAGGGGAGACAGGGTCAGTCGATGTTGAGTGGGGGCGCCAAACAATCGTATCTATTAGGGTGCCAACCTCCACGGCAAGGAAGGGTACAGATAGTCCATTGTAGCCTTTAATAGGGCTTTTTTGTATACAATTTGTCTTCTTTATCATTTGCTCACGGGAATAGGTGTTTTTATATTTATCATTAAAATCTAATTTTAATGGGAATACATGTTCACAAAAAATATATATGATTTAACAGTTGATACCCTTTTTGGTTCAATTTTTGATAGTGAATTTTGTAAAGTCTTAAAAGATCAGGTCTCACGGACGCTAACTGATATGTTTAACATTTGGATAGGGGGAGGGGAAATACCCAGCCATGCTAATACGGTTTATATAAAACTACTGCCTAAGGGTTATAAGAATTTGGGGGACCCTTCCCATTACCGGCCAATTTCATTTATCCACCAGGATTTCAAGCTGATTTCCAAAATTTTGGCAGATCGACTGGTAGCGATTTCGCCTAGAATTATCATGTCACACCAATCAGGTCTTACAGTTGTGGCCAAAAGTATTGACACCCCTGCAATTCTTTCAGATAATACTCAGTTTCTTCCTGAAAATGATTGCAAACACAAATTCTTTGGTATTATTATCTTCATTGAATTTGTCTTAAATGTAAAAACACAAAAAGAATTGTCCTAAAGCCAAATTGGATATAATTCCACACCAAACATAAAAAGCAGGGTGGACAAAAGTATTGGCACTGTTTGAAAAATCATGTGTTGCTTCTCTAATTTGTGTAATTAACAGCACCTGTAACTTACCTGTGGCACCTAACAGGTGTTGGCAATAACTAAATCACACTTGCAGCCAGTTGACATGGATTAAAGTTGACTCAACCTCTGTCCTGTGTCCTTGTGTGTACCACATTGAGCATGGAGAAAAGAAAGAAGACCAAAGAACTGTCTGAGGACTTGAGAAACCAAATTGTGAGGAAGCATGAGCAATCTCAAGGCTACAAGTCCATCTCCAAAGACCTGAATGGGTTTATTCGGTGGAATGAGAAGATATATACAGACACTCTACTCGAACCCCCAGTGTATACACCTGGATTTTTATGAGCTGTATTTCCATTATAAAAGGGCACACACCCAGGGCTGCCCATTGTCGCCCTTACTGTTTAATATGGCCATCGAATCCCTGTTGAGGGTCCTTAATAGCGGAGAAAGCCACGAGGGGATGAAAATAGGGAATGAGATGTTCCGATCTGCTTTGTTTACTGTTTGCATAGTGTTATATATGTTTGATCCATACAAAGATCTTATGCGAAGGTTGAAGCTCATAGAGAAGTTTGGGGAATTCTCAGGTTTTAAAGTTAACAAAAACAAATGTGAGTTATTATTTTTGCGAGGAGGGGATGGGACAAGAAACGTTAGTGAACTCACCGACAACGGGGGGGATCAGGGTAGCAAAATCCTCGGTCAAATACCTGGGTGTTCACTTGGGCCGCACGGCGGATTCAGTCTATGCCCTAAATTATCCGTTGTTTTTGAAAATATAAGCACAGCTGAGAGGTTGGAGGGGTCTGCCTTTGTCACTTTAGGCCAGAGGACACCTGATTAAAATGATGAGCTTTCTGAGACTGCTGTACCCTCTTCAGACGATTCCCCTGTTACTTAAACGAGGAGATATATCTAGATTGAATGGAGCGTTCACAAGGTTTCTTTGGAGAGGGAAGAGGCCTATAATAGGTTTGAGTACTCTTTTATGTCCCCTGTGGAGGAAGGAGGGATTGAAATCCCCAATATTAGGGGGTATAATCTGGCATGTTTGGCTAGGCACGTGATTGATTGGTTGCACAGAACGAGTCATCATTCGGATGTGTATTTGGAGAATGAGTTTTGTAAGCCTTGGGACTTGGCCTCAGTTCTACACTCCCCCCCCGTCCTGTCTTGGTTCGACAGTGAGGACCTCGATGATATGTAGGGACATAATAGTATCCTGGAAGGCGGTAAGAAAAAAAATTGGGAATACCGTGGAAGTTATCCAAATATCTCAATCCATGGGCCCATCCAAATTTTCAATTAGGAAGGGAGAACAGATTATTTAAAGAATGGCGAGAGAAGGGTGAACTGAGAATGAAAGATTTGATGCATGTAGATGAAAGGAGATGGATGACTGAAGCAGAGGTGACTGAGAAGTTTGCACTTAACAAGTATCATGGTATGCAATATTCACAAATACATCACTTTGTTTTGCGTGATCTGCGTGATGTTTCTAAAGAATTACTTAAAAACGAATTTGATATCCTGATTGAGTGTGATCTCCCCAGTTATCAAGAATATACGGGGTCCTGAGGGATTGGTTAACTCGGGGAAACAGACTTGCGCAAATGCGTGGATAAAGCAGTTGGGAGACATGGACATTATGGACAAGATTACTCAGGGGTTGTGTATATTAAGGAAAAATATCACTAAGGCTAATTTCACATTAGCGTTTTTTTCCGCAGTGCATCGTGCGCAATAGAAACTCATGCAAAAAACGCATCATGCGTTTATGCATGCATTTGCATTTTTATGTGCATTCGTTCTCTAGGGGTAAAAACCAGTATCTACACATTTTTATGCCAAAAATTCATACGCGCGAAAATGCAGACAAACGCATACCCATGCGCACGCCTGTGGTCCCATAGACTGTAATGCATTATTTTGTCGCATTCTGCGCGCAAGCATGCGCATGCATTTTTTTGATGCCTTTCGGCGGACCCAAAAATGCAACAGGTTGCGTCTGGCGCACCTAGGCGAACACCTTGAAAAATGCATGTGCATGAAAACGCATACAAACGCGTGCAAACGCAAGACCATGCGCACGCCATATTAAACATAGGTACGCATACACATGGACGCACACGATGTGTTGTGCAAAAAACGCTAATGTGAAACGAGCCTAATGAAAATTGGGGTGACACCTTGTTCAGAATTATTCATGGGGCCATATATGGTTTTAGTATCCCAATGCAATCAGATGTTATTCAGATGCGGGTCAGAACGCACGGATATGTATCACGGTTTGTGGGGATGTATAGTGATACAAAAGTTCTGTTCATCAGTTCCAGAGTTTAGCAAGGGGATGGGGGGAAAGACTGGGATCTCAATCCAATATGTTATGATTGGGTCACCGAGGAGGAAAGCAAAGACCAAGCTAAGCCACAGAAAACCAGAGAGGTTGGTAACTAAGCGGATTGCAGACCCCTAATCCTATCCACACAACTAGCAGTAGCCGTGGAGCGTACCTACGATGATTCTAGACGCCTCAACACAGCCGGAGAACTAAATAAGCCTTAAGCAAGAAAGGGGAAATCTAAACTGCCCCAGAGCAGACCCCAAAGGAATAGATAGCCCCCAAACATATATTGTCAGTGAGACAAGATGAAAACACAAACGCAGATAGGAAAAAAGGCTGAGCAAACGATGGGGCCCAAACTAACTAGACAGGACAGGAAAGGAAAGACGCTGTCTGCAATCACTCAAAAAACCCTGCAAAAAAATGCCCAACACGTCTGATAGAAAAAATACTGAAGTCACTAGACTTTGCCCACTATATCAGCACTCTGGTATATTCTGAAAACAGAACAAAGAGAGGCCAATCTAATAAGGGACAAAAACAAACTGGCACAAACAGTAACATAGATGGAAATTCAGCACAGCCCCAGACGGGGCTGGCTGACCACAAAAAACTGAAATAGACAAAACCAAATCAAATGTGAACATTAGCAAAAGAACACTTAGCTTGAACAAGCAGGGACTGAGCTGGAAACTAAGACCTCATGAGGCAGGAAAAAATTTAGATAGAGGGAGTCGGCTGTCTTAAATCCAGTCAGAAACTCCCAATGTCCAATCGTCCTCATTATCAGGTGGCAGGCCTCTGTTAATTAGATCAGCTCCATTACCTCCTGTAACCACCAGCGGGAGCCCGGAAAGAGAACTCGTGACCCCTCTGTCAATACAACCATCTCCACTACCTTCACCAGCAACCAGAGGTAGGCCAGAAAGTGAATTCACAACAGTACCCCCCCTTGAGGAGGGGTCACCAAACCCTCATCCACGCCACCAGGCCGATCAGGATGGGCCCGGTGAAAAGCACAAACCAATCTATCGGCATGAATGTCAGAAGCAGAGACCCAAGAATTATCCTCCTGGCCATAACCCTTCCATTTGACCAAGTACTGGAGTCTCCGTCTAGCCAAATGAGAATCCAATATTTTCTCTACCTCATATTCCACATTGCCTTTAACCAATACAGGGTCAGGAGGTGCTGCCATAGGAACTACTGGCTCCACAAACCTCTTCAACAGAGATTTATGAAACACGTTATGGATCTTAAACGTAACTGGAAGAGCCAATCGAAAAGAAACAGGATTAAGAATCTCCAAAATCTTATAAGGTCCAATGAATCTTGGCTTGAACTTTAGAGACGCAACCTTAATGGGAATATTCTTTGACGACAACCAAACCATATCACCCACTTTAAACCGGGGACCAATGGTCCTATGCCGGTTGGAAAACCGTTGGGCTTTTTCCTGAGAGAGGGACAACATATCCACCACTTGGTCCCAAATCTGCTGCATTCTCTCTACCACAGTGTCCAGACTTGGGCAGGTCGAAGATTCCACTTGCCCTGAAGATAATCGAGGATGAAACCCAAAGTTACAGAAAAAGGGCGACATCAAAGTGGCAGAACTAGCTCTATTGTTTAGCGTAAATTCGGCCAAGGGCAAAAATGAGACCCAGTCATCCTGGTCAGCAGATATAAAACATCTCAAATAGGACTCCAAAGTCTGGTTTGTTCTCTGTCTGCCCATTGGTCTGAGGATGAAACGCAGAGGAGAAAGATAACTGAACTCCCAGATTGGAACAAAAAGTTCTCCAAAATCTGGAAACAAACTGGACTCCTCTGTCCGACACAATGTTCTCAGGAATCCCATGCAACCGAACCACCTGTTGTAAAAACAAGGGCACCAACTCTGAAGAAGATGACAACTTTGGGAGTGGTACAAGATGGATCATCTTAGAAAATCTATCACAAATCACCCAGATAAGTCATTCTCTGAGAGACAGGAAGATCAGAAATAAAATCCATTGAGATATGGGTCCATGGCATCTTGGGCACCGGCAGGAGCATCAACAACCCACTAGAACGAGAACAGGGTTTAGACCGAGAACAAGCCCCACAGGACTGCACAAAATTCCTGACATCACGAGATAAGGCAGGCGACCAAAAAGACCGACTCACCAAATCTCTGGTACCAAAAATACCGGGATGACCAGCCAACACGGAGCAATGAATTTCAGACATTACTCTCTTCCTCCACTAGTCATGAACATACAATTTTCCCATAGGGCAATGCTCAGGTTTATCCTCCTGAAATTCCTCCAAGGCACATCTTAAATCGGGCGAGATGGCGGAAAGAACTACCCCCTCACCTAGAATGGCAGTAGGCTCGGTCAGAATAAGAGAATCCGCAAAGAATCTCCTAGAAAGGGCGTCCGCCTTAACATTCTTAGTGCCCGGAAGAAAAGAGACCACAAAATTAAAACGCGTGAAAAACAAGGCCCTCCTAGCCTGTCTAGGATTCAAGCGTTTGGCTGATTCAAGATAAATCAAATTCTTTTGGTCGGTGAGGACCACAACTTGATGTCTAGCTCCCTCCAACCAATGTCTCCACTCTTCAAATGCCCATTTCATGGCCAACAATTCCCGATTCCCCACATCATAATTACGTTCAGATGGGGAGAATTTTCTAGAAAAGAAGGCACAGGGATTCATTTTAGAAGTCACCGGATCTTTTTGGGACAAAACAGCTCCTGCACCAATCTCAGAAGCATCTACCTGAAATGGAAGTGAGACATCAGGTTGCCGTAAAACCGGAGCAGAAGTGAATCTCCGCTTAAGCTCCTGAAATGCCGAGACTGCCTCTGGAGACCAATTCACCACATCAACACCCTTTTTGGTCAGATCAGTCAGTGGTTTGACAATACCAGAAAAATTACATATAAATTTACTATAGAAATTAACAAAACCCAAAAACTTCTGGAGAGCCTTCAAAGAAGTGGGCTGAACCCAATCATAAATGGCCTGTACCTTGGCCACGTCCATTTCAATAGCCGACGGAGACAAAATAAATCCCAAAAATGAAATCCTCTGTACACCAAAGAGGCATTTCGATCCCTTAACATACAGGTAATTTTCCCTCAAAATCCGGAACACAGTCCGGACATGTTCCACATGAGAATCCCAATCACTGGAAAAGATCGAAATATCATCGAGATAAATGATCAAAAACGTATCCACAAAGTCCCGGAAAATATCGTTCATAAAAGATTGGAAGACAGAAGGGGCATTAGTGAGCCCAAAAGGCATTACCAAGTACTCAAAATGTTCCTCCGTATTAAACGCCGTCTTTCATTCATCCCCGTGCTTGATGCGAATAAGATTATACGCCCCCTGAGGTCAAGCTTGGTAAACCAGCAGGCACTTTTAACTCTGGAAAATAAATCAGAAATCAGGGGTAACGGGTACTGATATTTAACAGTGATTTTGTTAAGGGAACGACAGTTAATACAAGGCCTTAATGAACCATCTTTCTTGGTCACAAAAAACCCCAGCACCTAAGGGTGAAGAGGATGGTCTAATATGACCCTTCTCCAACGACTCCTTGATATAAGATCGCATAGCATCATGTTCAGGTACCGATAAGTTGAAAAGCCGACCCTTGGGAAATTTACACCCTGACATCAACTCAGTTGCACAGTCAGAACTTCTATGAGGAGGCAAAGATGCAGACTTACTCTCACTGAATACATCAGAAAAATCAGCCAAATAATCAGGAATATCATGAGACTGGGGAGAGGTGGAGAAAACAGGAGTGTCACTAAGACCACACTGACAACCCCAACTCACCACAGACACAGATTTCCAATCCAAAACAGGATTATGAGTTGCAGCCAGGGAAAACCCAGAACAATAGTATCATGCAAATTGTGCAGCACCAAAAATTTACAATTTTCTTGTTGGTCTGGGGCAACCGCATTATCACCTGGGTCCAAAACTGGGGTTTATTCTCCGCCAAAGGAGTAGCATCAATACCCTCAAAGGGATAGGAGTCCGCAGGGGTATCATGGGAAAACCACAATGTTTAGCAAAGTCCAAATCCATCAGATTCAAAGCTGCTCCTGAATCCACAAAAGCCTTAGAGGAAAATGTAGATAAGGAGCAGATCAGAGTAATTGCCAAAAGGAACTTAGGTTGTACACTGCCCACAGCAAATGTGTGCGCAAAACGTTTCTTTAGTTTAGGGCAGACAGAAATAGTATGAGAGGCGTCTCCACAAAAAAAACACAGCTTATTACGCCTTCTAAACTCCTGACATTGCGCCCTAGACAAAACCCTATCACATTGCATGGGTTCAGACGTTTGTTCAAAAGGCGGCAACGCCTCTCGTGTAGTTTTACGTTCATGTAGACGCCGATCAATTTGAATGGCTAATGACATACTGGAGAATCATCAAGACCAGAGGGAACAGGAAATCCCACCATAACATCTTTTACGGTTTCTGATAAACCCTTCCGAAAGAGAGCTGCTAAGGCACCGTCATTCCATATAGTAAGGGCCGCCCACTTTCGGAATTTGTGACAGTATAGCTCTGCAGAATCCTGACCCTGGTTCAATGCCAATAGGGTTTTCTCAGCTTGATCAATAGCATTAGGTTCATCATACAACAACCCCAAGGCTTGAAAAAATGCATCCACATTAGTCAGAATAGGATTTCCAGGTGTCAGAGAAAAGCCCAATCCTGGGGATCGCCGCGCAGCAAGGAGATGACAATTATAACCTGCTGCACAGAGCTCCCCGATGAGTTAGGCTTCAAGGCAAGAAATAGTTTACAATTATTCTTAAAATTCAAAAATTTAGACCGATCCCCAGAAAACACATCCGGAGTAGGGATCTTTGGTTCAACAGCAGGTGATTGAGCGAGATAGGCGGAAATTCCCCGCACTTCAGCAGCGAGCTGCTCAACACGATCAGACAAATGCTTAATCTCCATCAAAGAAAAAATCCTATGGCCCAAGAGAAAAAGAGGAAAAAATATATATTAAAAAAACAATTTCTGACACTTTTTTTTTACAATTCTCTCCTGCTTTTTAGTACCCTAGAATCTGCGGTTTAGGCTGGTGATTCTGTTATGATTGGGTCACCGAGGAGGAAAGCAAGACCAAGCTAAGCCATAGAAAACCAGAGAGGTTGGTAACTAAGCGGATTGCAGACCCCTAATCCTATCCACACAACTAGCAGTAGCCGTGGAGCGTACCTATTATGATTCTAGATGCCTCGACACAGCCGGAGAACTAAATAAGCCTAAAGCAAGAAAGGTGAAATCTAAACTGCCCCAGAGCAGACCCCAAAGGAATAGATAGCCCCCAAACATATTGTCGGTGAGACAAGATGAAAACACAAACGCAGATAGGAAAATAGGCTGAGCAAACAATGGGGCCCAAACTAACTAGACAGGACAGGAAAGGAAAGATGCTGTCTGCAATCACGCAAAAAACTCTGCAAAAAAATGCCCAACACGTCTGATAGAAAAATTACTGAAGTCACTAGACTTCGCCCACTATATCAGCACTCTGTTATATTCTGAAAACAGAGCAAAGAGAGGCCAATCTAATAAGGGACTAAAACAAACTGGCACAAACAGTAACATAGATGGAAATTCAGCACAGCCCCAGCCGGGATAGAGGGAGTCGGCCGTCTTAAATCCAGTCAGAAACACCCAATGTCCAATCGTCTTCCTCATTATCAGGTGGCAGGCCTCTGTTAATTAGATCAGCTCCATTACCTCCTGTAACCACAAGAGGGAGCCCGGAAAGAGAACTCGCGACCCCTCTGTCAATACAACGATCTCCACTACCTTCACCAGCAACCAGAGGTAGGCCTGAAAGTGAATTCACAACACCGATGCTTTGGATTTTCCATTATGACTTGGACATGTAAATGGGAGGGGGGAGGAAGTCGGTATTGCATGATCTAGCAAAGAAATGCATCCTGAGGTGATGGCTTATGAGCGAGAGCCCAACTTTATTCTTTGGGTCGGTGCAATTACAGCGATACCAGATTTATGTTGAATCTGTTTTATTGAAAACAATTAGACATAACATAACATATAAGACAGCAACAAGAATTGTACACCAAACCGCACTAGGTTACAGTATAATCAGTCCCCTGTAAAGGTAAGATGTCTTCCGGCTCATATATTCGTATGCCTCGAACGAGCGGAGGTAGGCGCATATTCCTCAAAATTATCTTATGTAAGAGAATAAACAAGAATTTGTCTTCATATCTTAATAAACTCAACTGTATGAACATTCTTCATACCATAGCTACTCGTATATAATAAAACAAAATGTAAAAAGCGTCATTATGCTCTGTGTGTCCTCCAGTACATTATCAGCATCCCTAATCAAATATAAGGAGATAATAATTGCGAGCATACATAACGGCATCTTTACTTGTAACCAATGGGAGTGCACTTCTAAGACAAAGAGAGAAAGAAATTAAGAAGGGGAAAAGAAAACTCACAGGAGAGGAAGTGGGGAAAGAGGAAAGAAAGAGAGAGGGGAAGGGGAGGGGGTGAGGAAAAGCGGGCCTCGGATTTCCGAACCGACCATTAAGGAGCTTCCTCGAGTAATCGAGGGAGTTCAGAAGTTTACTTGAATAAGATCCAAGGCTGCCACGCTTGGACCAACCGAGTGTTATCACCTTCCATTTCAGCCAATAATTCCTCCATACGGAAAAAATGTCTGCAAATTCCGCCAACCATTCTGCCATAGTTGGTGGTGTTGTCGTGTGCCAGTGGCGTGGGATTACCATCCGCGCCGCGGTAATGCAAAACCTAAGAAGGCTCTTCTTCTGAGTGGATATAGAACCCGGAAGAATTGATAGGATGGCAATCTGTGGGGAGGGGGGAACATATTTCCCGGTAATCTTTTGATAAGCCCGAAACACCTTTTCCCAGAAGGATCGTACAGCAGGGCACTGCCACCAAATATGGAGCAGTGTACCCCTTTCGGTCCAACAACGCCAGCAGACATCGTCTACTGACGGGAAAATAGATTTTAGTCTGACGGGGGACAGATACCACCTGGTCAGTATCTTAAAGTTTTTCTCTTGTGCGCCCCCAGCCAGAGACATTTTGTGCGTGAAGAGGTATGCTTTGTCAAGGTCTTCACCTGAAAATTTACATCCTATCTCATCCTCCCACGCTCGTATATAGCTCAGAGCCCTGTCCGAGTCTCCTGTGTGGAATTCCTGATATAAAAGAGAAATCAGATGAAAGGGAGGGCTCTGTTGTTGTAGTAAAGTTTCCAGCCGTGTCATGGGGGGAACAGAAGAACGATCGACCAAACGTCCCCGAAAAAACGATCTCAATTGATTGTATTCCATCCAGGAGAGATCCCCATCGGGAAACTTCTCTCGTAAGGCATCCCAGGACGGAACACTCCCCCCCCCACTAGAACCCGTCCTAGTCTTAAGTCAGAACTACTATGCCAACCCAGAAATTGGTCTCTGTGACATCCTGGGGGAAAATCCGGATTACCAAATATTGGTGTCAGTGGATTTAGGGTGCTAATACATTTATTTTTATTTTTAAAACGATTCCATATCTGTAGGACTTCTCGAGTCAAGAAGCCAGTGGATTCATCAGATTCGTTTGCACCCAAATCATAATGTCGGATCCATGGAAGATGGCGCAATGGGATACTAAAAGATGTTTGCTCCAATTGAACCCATTGTTTAGAGCGGTAGTTGAATTGCCAGTCAAATAAACGTGCAAGTAAGGAGGCCCTATGGTAAAGTTCCAGGTCAGGGAGACCCGCACCACCTCTGGATTTTGGAGCAGTTAAGATAGAATATTTTAAACGGGGTCTAGAAGCCTGCCAGATAAAGTGGATTATCGCAAATCTGATGGTCTGGAAGAATGTCTTCGGCGGTACAACTGGAACCGCCTAGAACAGGTATAAAAACCTGGGAAGAATGTCCATCTTAAATGAATTCATCCTACCAAACCATGAGATAGATTTCCGTCCGTATTCCCTCAGACGTTTCAGACTCGATTCTAAGAGGGGCACGTAGTTTAATTTGTATAGGTCAGTCATGTCAGTAGGAATTTGAACACCCAAATATTGAATGGCCCCAGTTTTCCATCGAAAGGGGAAGTTTCCCATTATGCTTGTAAGTTCTGCCTGTCCTAAGGAAATGTTGAGGGCTTCAGTTTTCTGAAAATTGATTTTAAAGTTACTGACTGCTCCATATTTTCGAAACTCCTCCATTAGTGATGGGAGAGTGATGTGTGGTTGGGATATATACAGTAAGAGATCATCTGCATAAAGAGGGGCCTTATAATGAACGCGGTCCACCCAGAGACCGTGCACACTGGAGTTCTTCCTAATCGCCACCGCCAAATGTTCCATAACTATCGCGTATAAGAGGGGCGACAGGGGGCAACCTTGTCGGGTTCCGTTCCCAATGGAAATAGGGTCTGATAAAGCACCGTTAACCCTAACCCTCGCTGAAGGGTCAGAGTATAGGGCTGCGATTCTGTGTAGGAAACGATTTCCCAGGCCCAGCTGTTTTAGGGCCGAGAACATAAAGCCCCAGTGTACACGGTCAAAGGCCTTCTCCGCATCAATCGATAACAAAGCCAGTGGCTTACATTTTAATTTAGCATGTGCAGTCAATATGAGAGTTTTACCTATGCCGTCTCTCGCTTCTCTCCATCGCACAAATCCCACCTGGTCCGAATGTACTACTAAAGGTAAAAGAGGAGTCAGTCGATTTGCCAAGATTTTAGCCTATAATTTTACATCGATATTGATGAGAGATATTGGGCGGTAATTAGTTACTACTTTAGGATCTTTCCCTGGTTTCGGTATGACTGTGATAAAAGCCTCTAAGGATTGTGGGACAAACGGGGTGTCGATTGCAATGGTATTGAACACCGACGTCATGATGGGGTTAAGTTGTTCACGAAACATCTTATAAAAATGAGGGGAAAAACCGTCCGGTCCTGGACTTTTACCAGTTGGGGTATTTCGAATGACGTCGTCAATCTCCTCTGGCGTAAAATCAGTGTCTAATGGCATTGTCAGGTCTGTGGCCAATGTCGGAAGGGCCGTGTCCCGTATATAAGACTCTATATGTGATTGGGGGTCCAAAGGCGATTGAGGGGGGTAATCTCCATTAATATTATACAATGTATGGTAATACCGCCGCATTATATCCAAAATTTCTGTCGGGTTCGATGTCGTCTGACCTCTATGTCGTTGGAGAGATGGAATGTATGTGGTTTGATTGCGTGGGTGTAGAAATCTAGCTAACAAACGCCCACATTTATTGGCCTGACCGTATAATATACTCTTAAAACGATTTCTATGGTGTCGGTATTTCTCATTTAGTAGTGACTTCAAATCGTCTCTGCATTTAATCAGGTCAGTCATTGTCTCCGCCTCCTTAGTCATCTTATGTTTCGTCTCCAACATCAAAATTTTTTCCGTCAGGTCTATAATTTCCCTACTTTTTATTTGTTTTAAGCGAGATCCATGTTTGATAAATACCCCTCTGAGTACGCATTTGAGGGCTTCCCATTTGATAGGCATAGCAGTAGTGTCGTGTGCATGGTCTTGTAGGAATTCTGCTATGGTAGTCTTAATATCAGCCACACAAGTAGCGTCCTTTAAAAGGTTATCGTTCAATCTCCACGTCCACTGTCGTACCCCTGAATCGGGAGGACTAATGTCTAGAAAGACTGGAGCATGATCCGACCATAAAAAAACTGCCGATGGATGGTTTCGGATCCCAGGCCAGTGCGCAATGACTGAGGAGGAAGAAATCTATTCTGCCATAGGAGTTATGTGGCGTGGAGAAGAACGTATAATCTTTCCCGTTAGGGTTAAGTAGTCTCCAGACATTGTGTAGGTCTTTTTTCAAAGAGGACAGTTGACGAAGAGATAGATAAGATTTTGCGGTTGTGGAGTCCAACGTCGGGTTAAGAGTCAAATTAAAGTCACCCCCTAGTATAACAACCCCTTCTGCAAAGTCAGCCATTGTTTTCAAGAAGGATCTAGCTGTCCGTATTTGGTCTCGGCTGGGGGCGTACCATCCTGCTATAGTGTATATTGTTGAAAAAATCTGAATTTTCAAAATTACGTATCTGCCCTCCGCTTTATGGAGCGCTATAGATACACCTCGGGATCGGGAGCTCAGGTTGGTACTATGAAACCAGGTTGTGTAATAACGATCGTGTATATTAGGAACATGCCCAGTTTTAAAATGTGTTTCTTGTAAAAGCAACACATTTACTCTTTTCTTATGCATGCCATATAAGATATGTGACCGTTTCTGCGGAATGTTAAAGCCTCTAGTATTTAAGGAGCCCAATATGATCTTCTGCGTGGCAGTCTTACCCGGCATTGTGGATGTAGTCCGGGGTCAAGGATGTAAATTTCACCTGCAGGGATGAGTCGGCTTCGGGGTCCAATGCCCGCTACTGAGAAGGGAGAGAAAGGCTAGGAAGAGGGGGGTGGATGCAGCAAAAGGAAAAGTAAATAAAGTTAACACAGGACAAAGAATAGAAGAAATTAACAATACGAGTGCGGATAGTCACACTCCAATAGAAAATTTAACCAAGTGGAGGAAAACGTTAATGGCTGCGTGCCTCAATGGCAAAGCAGCGTCTCCAGGGGGCACGTGTACGACAAAAGAGGAGTCGGAGATACCACCTCCCTCGATACCCGACCCCGTAATGATATAACAGTCATGTTCCTTGCAAATCAAAAATGTAACGGGTAAAGACCATATGCATCCTATCATAACTATAGCACGTATGATACTCGTAACGACTCGTGATTAGCTTCAATATCGTTGAGATGAACAGTATATAAAGATACCCCATCCTGTAACTCTGAACTAGTGTAAGTTTTAGAATCCACTTCTTTTTTCAAAAACAGGACATCCTAGACTAATAATCCAATGAAGGACAAAGGACATTGCTAATTTAAGAAATATGAGCTATTTAAGAATATGAGGGGGAAACAAGGGAAGGGAGGGGAGGTAGAAAGGAAAAAAAAGGGGGGGGGAAGGAAAAAATAGAAGAGGAGAGTCGGTTAATAGCATGAACATACATGAACATTAATTCGGTATTACTTATAGAAGTAACCCCTAAGATTTAAAAAAGGCCCGAAAAATACAGGATAATCAGTTAGCTTCTCCTTCTTCCGAGTGTATGCGTCCCTGTCCATTAGGCCATCTTCCGTGACGGCGCTGTTGTTGAGGATCCAGGCCTCTGCGGGGGTCCTCCATTCGATAAAATGATGGTAAGGATGGCCAATCAGGAATGTCCACCTCAGGTATGTCGAGGGCAGCTGAAAAAGCTGGGATACCACTAGGGTGACTCAATCGATGCACTCTGCCTCTCTTCTGAACTCGAAGACAAAATGGAAATCCCCAGGTATAAGGAAGGTCACGCTGCCGCAGTTCATTCAAAAGGGGGCGAAGAGCTCTACGTCTCTGTAAGGTCCATCTGGACAGATCTGGAAAAAGCTGTATGCGAGAATCCAAATGGTGTATGGGCTTTGCTCTTCTGGCTGCTCCCATGACCGCATCTTTAAGTTGGTACTTGTGCACCCGGCATATCACATCTCTCGGTGGGTCTTGTTCTCCGGGACGTGGGCCTAGAGCCCTATGTGCACTGTCTATTTCCAATGGGGTGTCTTGAGGCCTATCTAATACCGTGTTGAAAATGCCTCTCAGAGTGGTATTCAGCTCCTGGGGAGGTATAGATTCAGGTAACCCCCGTATTCTTATATTATTCCTGCGTCCCCTGTTCTCGGAGTCATCCAGCATTTCTGCTATGGTCTGTAGTTAAGTACAAATATATCCCAAATACTGGAAAAAATCTTCAAAAGCTCAACTCACTGAAAATACAATAGCAAAAAAATCTCATAAATGAGCTATTAAGCATCACAAGAGATCAAAATTGGAGTTTTTCAAGCTAAATAATTTATTTAGAATAATTAACAGAGCATAAATGCTAAGTGCAAGTTACAGCAGACATAAACACAATATAATTAGACCAGCACCTTGACAGTTAATAAAGTTTTTATCTGTATAAAACATGTAGTTTCTTTGCTTTCCTTTCACAAATAGAATGCATGATAAACAGAAAACTCCCCATTTACATAATATGTATGCCCAGATAAGGTTTTGCATACAATAAGTGCCCAGAGTAAAATGCTGAATATAAAGTGCATAAGTGCCTTGTATCAATAAGCCTGGTAGGCATTAAGTGTACACAGAGTAAAGACTGTCTATACAAATTCCAGAGTGGGATACAAGGGCTGCATTAGAAAGTAACACTTACATGTGCTGTGTATGTCGCTGTTAGACCTGCCGCCCCACGCACGTTACGCCGCAGCTTCCTCAGGAGGCGTGGTTTACATGTGCCCCGGATCTAGTTTATATAGTGCGGTCAGCCAATGAACCGCTTTCCCTAATAAAGCTTGTAAAATTTAGGACCTGCGCTGTAGCATCCACGGTGACGTCAATAGTATCCAGTTCTAAACATCCACAGCATTACCAGCGCATGCGCTGTTGAGTCCCCACTATAAACAGGGAGTCTATCATCAGCGCTCATCATCAGCATGAAAGTGGCTCGAGCTGCGAAGCAGCCAGAGACAGCCACATACCAGACTGAGCACGTCAGAAGGCTCCTAGGGAGGACAGAACTGGGCATGCGCTCATGTGAGTACATGAAAATAAAATAATTATGAAGAATAATAATCACTATTTTAAGTGATAACAAGTGTTGAAAGTGAGGGGATAAAACATAATGATGCTGAAATAATTATAGCGGTGTGTATGAACCATAAAAGTGAATATGCCTGACATAGGCACACTATGCAAGCAAAACAAAAAATCCAGTCCAGTCCTGTCACACATACAATATAGTTGCACTAAAAAGCTTAATCTGGTCCGATTTTTTGGCTAGTAGTCCGCAGTCTTTTATGCCAAGGGCTCAATCACATTTGCTTATTTTAGATTCGTTTTCATTTTTTTTAAATTTGGCAGTAGATGTTCATGATTTAATTTACATGTCACTTGCAAAAAGAGAAGAAAAAGTGACCTGTAAATATATATTTTACTTTTTCTTTATTTTAATTTTTTTCTAAAATGCCCAGCATGTGGCAACAGCTCGGTATTGGTACCATTTTTACCACATAGACGTTTATTTAAGAAAAAAACAAAAAAAAGATTAATTAGTTTAAGCATGCATTTTTTTTTGTTTTTTTTTCATTTGCTTTTCTGCAAAATTGGTTAATGCTTTAACCAAAAACAAAACTACTAGATAAAAAATGGACAACGCTGAGCAAAAGGGTTACAATATGGGGAGAAATGTGGGGGGGGGGGAAATACTGCATTCGACAACACATGCCTGATCCATATTGTCAAGTGTGAGAGTAAAGCCTCAAGACATAGACAGTAGTCCCTTTGGGTGCGTCTTGCTTAGCCATTGTGCCGCCATATGGTGCTCTATAAATGGAATCCAAAAAAAATATGGATGCCATGAAAAAATCCTCCATATGAGACCTAGAGGTGCAGAATTGGCTCTAGTTTGGCTATGATTATACAACGCTTTGCTTGTATGGAGCCATAATACAGTCATGTGCACAACACCGTACTATCTAATATATAAAGCTCAATGTGGGAGTGTATGTACTGTATGTGTGTATGTCCGGGATTGGCATCCGCACCGTCGCAGCTACAGCCATAAAATTTGGCACATTCAAGCAAAAAAGGAAGCACACTGTAGCGCCAAACCATGCAAACATGAAAAATGAATAATGAATTGCATTACTGCATTAGAAATATGAAAAATTGATAAAGTTTAGTGCATAAAATGGCCAAGTTTATGCGCTAAACTTTCTCAATTTTAACCCCACGTGTTCCAATTCACCAAACAATTTTACCCCTATCTACAAAATGGGGAAAAAGTGTATGTATGTATTGGCATCTGCACCGTCGTAGCTACAGCCATAAAATTTAGCACAGTCACACGCCTGGGCACAGAGAGTGTCATAGGCTATGTTGTGAGGCAAAATTTTAACTCCGCACATTCCAATTCACCAAACAATTTTGCCCCTATCTACATAATGGGGAAATAGTGAAAGGAAAAGTGTTGGAGGCAAATTGACAGCTGCCAGATGTGAACAAGGGGGACTTAAAGAATGAAAGCGATGGCGCCAAACAGTATATACCGTACAGTTGCTAAGGAGGGGCCCTGACATGGGATACTCACCACACACCGGGATATGAACACACACACAAAATGCGCCACACACTACCACGTGCTTCAACACATATACCACCCTCAGCACACATTTCACCACACATAAACCAACCTCGCCACATAAAAGTCCAAACACAAAAGTCGAGAGAGCAGCCAGAAAGACAGCGGGGGACGAGAGAGCAGCCAAAGAGAGAGCGGGGGACGAGAGAGCAGCCAAAGAGAGGTATGGAGCGTATGGAGAGAGAGAAGGGGAGGGGGAGAGAGAGAGATGCGTGCCGGGCACTTGTGGGGTTAAAACTCACAGTGCCCGGGCATGCGCTGTTGAAAAAGCCGGTCCGGCGCTGCAAAAAAAGTCGCAGCCTTACGGCGCATGTTTGCCGTATCCGGCAAAACCCGGAGGCCGCCGCATGTCTATCCGGCACGATGCGGCGATCATTACATTCTATGTGAAAAAACCGGATCCAATTCCGGATCCGGTTTTCACAATTTTTGGCGCATCGTGCCGGATTTAAAAAAACGGATGTGTGAAAGTAGCCTAAGCAATACTTTATTCCCACATCAGACTTGGGGGCACAACAGCAACATGGATAGTGAGCCGGGACTAGGAAGCAAGAAGTTCCCGAAGCAGGCTACAGCTGTCTGCCGTACAAGGAAAGTTCATAATAACATCGGACAGGAGGAACTCCAGTGTAACTCAGTACTGGGAGTACTTCATTTATAGGCGTTATAAGAGGAGACGTTCAGAAAGCCACATGTTGGCGGAGTGTTGGAAAGCAGTATTCCACCTGGCCTGGAGGTTGACTGAGTCCCTGACCTGGAGGACACGGCACGGAGGCAGGCACCTCTTTGCACAACAGACTGTAAGTAAAGCTTTGGAACTACATGCCCTGGTGTCCTCCACTTATTCCGGCGCCAACACACCCGACACTGCTACATCTTGGTGCCCAACACCGACTGACCTACATCTCCCCTTGACCTCCACATCTACACTGCCCTGGGACTACAGCTTCAACTGTGGGGAGCTTTTATATCTTTGCTACACTATACCATCAGTCCCAGAGGATCTGCATGCAGCGTCGGCTTAACACCTCCCTTGCCGAACACCGCAGGTGGTGTCACGAACTATTCATTTAATCAACTACAATCCACCATTCAATCTCCTTTTTACTTGGGCGCGCAGGGCCATGGACCGGGTCACCGCTGCTGTGACACCTTTCCCCCTGAGTGACCGGCTTGGTACCGAGTACCCCACAGCCCTGGGAGGGCGACCCAACTTGGCGTCACGAACAGGATGACGAGACCCGATGCCATCGGGTTCTGTGTGCCTAAGACTCAAAGTTTTTGAAAATGTGCAGAAGACCCAATTTAATAGACTGTAAAATGAATGCTAAAAATGGCCGCTGGCGCGGTGAAGAAGAGCGTGACAACATGGGAGGTCCTAAGAAAAGACCGGGAACTGTCCTGGGCCTCCCCTGCCTGAATTACTATGCGACAGCGACATGGCCCACCCCCCGAGGGGTTCGTATACTGGCCTGGTATGGAGGAGTTGGAAGAAGACGCCGCCCCCAGAAGGAGGAGCGGAAGCCAGTGGCGGAAAAAGAGCCCAGACAGGAAGAAGAACGCCAGAACGCCATATTGGAAGGAGAGGGGAGGAGACGGGAGGAGGCCTGCGGATTTCAAGGAGTTTAAGCTGAATCTCCTCGGCGCCATGGCTGAAGGCTCCAAGCCAGTTTCCGAGATGAACCGCCAGCAGCTGGAGGACGAAATAGCCCAGCTGACGCGCCATCTGCAACTGAGGCAGGAGGCGCTATGGACTTTGAACCTGCAGTGCGCCCAGGAGGGGGTCTACACCTGCGGTACCCGCTACACCGGTACCCGTCGCTGCTGCACCGGATCTCATCCAGGCAGACTCTGGAGCCTGCGACCGCTGCCATACCACCGGCAGCCTCCATTGTCCCCTCTCTGCCGTCACCACGGGAGGAGTTGTACGAGGCCTTGTGAGCCGAAGCGGAGGAAGAAGAGCTCCCGCCAGGACCTGACGCGGCCGCGCAGGTCCCGCCGGAGCCCCCCGTGGATCGGGAGTCGCCATCTGCTACCACTACTGCCACCGGGAGCCGCACCATGCCTGTACCGGACCCGAGACTACACCACCAGGATGTACCAGGTATATATCCCGGCCCTCCTAACGGGTTAGCCCCTGAATTCACATTGTCAGAGGCTGGCTTGCTGGAGCTCGAAATGGGGATGTTGGATGAGTCATCCGGGGGCACTAGGCTGTCGGAGATGGGGAGGTGGAAGAGGTCCCTACTGAGGAGGGTACGGCTGGAACAGGCACGCATGATTCGGCGCCTTGAGGGCTGGGACGAGTCTAGGTCACTTTGGGATAGTGAAAGGCGCCATGAGATCCCTTGGCTACTGAATCCCTGTGTAGCCGCCTACCAACGCCAACAGGCCGCAGCCTCCCCAGATGTCAGGCCATGCACCAGAGCAGCAGGACCACCCGCCAATGAGGAACAGCATCCATTGGTACCAGTTGCTACTCCTGCTGAATCACTGGTAGCCGAAACATCACCAGCAACCACTGCTATACCACCCCTGCTGTACCTCAGGCAGCAGCCATGCCAGATGAATACTGGCAATTCACCAACCTGTCAGGACACCCAGAGTATCTCCCCTGGAAGCAGCCCAAGCAACCAGCTTCCAGAACCCAGGAGGGGATAACTAGCTCTAATGTTGATTCAAACTAACTCTCGCTACCCAGGAGGGTATTAACCAAGTTTTCTATTTTTTTTCTATTGTTCAATTTTTCTATTTTGATTATGTTTACCCAGTTGTTGCCTAGTTCCATTGGCAGCCTTTACACTTGAACTGTGGAGATCATGGACGCTGAGTGATCCAGAACTGTTATGTAAATAGTTTGCACCTCTTTAGGTGCTCTCTCTTGGTTTTACATAGGAACCTCTCTTTGAAAAAAAAGGGAACTACCTCATTATAGGGACATTTCAAGACATGATGGCCGGACCAGTGTCTACAATTGCACTTATTGAAAACCAGCTGAATAGCCCGGCGTTGCCTGGGCATATTAACCAACTGTGGTTAGTTATAACAAATTATAATGATTATATTGCACATAAAAACCGTGCATCTAATCCTATACTGTGTGATACTGACTGCTGAGCCATGTATCTAATCCTATTCTGTGTGATACTGTCTGCTGAGCCGTGTATCTAATCCTATCCTGTGATACTGACTGCTGAGCTGTGTATCTAATCCTTTCCTGTGTGATACTGCCTGCTGAGCCATGTGTCTAATCCTCTCCTGTGTGATACTGACTGCTGAACTGTGTATCTAATCCTATCCTGTTTGATACTGACTGCTGAGCCGTGTATCAAATCCTATCCTGTGTGATACTGACTGCTGAGCCGTGTATCTAATCCTATCCTGTGTGATACTGAGCTCCCCCTGCAGTCTGTGTCAGAGGGTGGTTTGTGTTGGCACGGTAATAAATTGTGTTATTTCCAGCTTTTCAGAAGGACGATAACACCATAGAAATGATAAGAATAACACAGGTCTGCAAAAAAAAATTTTTCAAGAGCTGTTTTGGTTATTCCACGTAATTTTTATGTTTTTGAGTGCGCTGAATCCGATAATGACCTCCGTTTTGTCATAGGGCATCACGTTTTCTGACAATTTAAGTAACTATGTTAAATAAGACAATACCTCAAAATAAATGAAAATAGACTCATAAAATTAATTTTTTATTACAAGAGTTTCATGAAAATCATTTTTTTAACTGCAATGAGCTCACTAACACACACTTCTTCCCTGTGAGGCTTCTCTTGGTACATTTACACTTGTGAGTAGCATCTGTAATGTCTCTCTGAAGCGTCCAACAGTAGTCTGCCATCATTGTAATGCTCCATCTTCCCTGGTATCTTCTTTCCATCTCTTTAAAGTCCTGGTGGAATCGTTCACCTTGCTCTTCACTCACAGCTCCCAAATTTTCAGGAAAGTTGTCAAGGTGGGAATGGAGGAAATGCACTTTCAAACTCATCAGGCAACCTAAAGCTTGAAATGCTTTCAGCATTCGTCTGATGATTTTTTTGTAGTCAGAGTCTATGCTACTGCCTAAAAATTTCTCTACGACCTCTTTAAATGCAATCCACCCTTCTTTTTGATGATGCGTCATGGTATTGATAAACTCTTGATCAGCTATAAGCCTTCTAATGTCTGGTCCGACGAACACACCTTCCTTCAATTTTGCCTCCGAGAGGCTTGGAAACTTGGTGACCAAGTATTTCAAGCATTCTCCATCTTTTGGAAGTGATTTTCCGAATTGCTTCATCAATCCCAATTTGATGTGAAGAGGTGGTAGAAGAGCTTTATGGGGAGGAACCAAAGTTTCTCAGAGGACATTTTTTTCACCAACTGTGAGCACCATCTGCTGCCAATTCTTCTTGGTCCAGTGGTTTTGTCAGTCTCGACTGCCCCATAGACACAGAAAACAAGGGTATTTAGTATACCCAGCTTGTTGCCCGAGCAGCATGCACAAGACTTTCAAATCCCCGCACACTTGCCAACCGTGGTCTTCATAGTTAAGTTTACGAAGAACCAATTCTCGTAGGTTTCCTTGAGTTGTACGGAATGACCTACAGGGATGGAAGCATAAAAAACCGCCGTTGTGGAGTAAAACTGCTTTGAGACTTCTTTTTGAAGAATCTATAAAAAGACGCCATTGCGCTGAATCATATTGGATTTTGAATTGACCCATCAAACCTTCGACATCAATGCAATAAACCAACTTTTCTTCCTGGGCAAAGTAAGGAATGAACTCGTCTTCACGATGTCTGAACCATGAGAAAGACACTCCTGGCAACAATAAATTCTTGCTTTTGAGCCTCGATCTGAGTAACTTAGTGGCATCTTTGGGAAGATTCAAGTCTCTTACCAAATCATTCATCTCCTCCTGGGAAAACAATTTTGTTCTTGTATCATCTTCAAAGTCAGAACTTGATTCATCATCTGGTTCAGGTATGACTCCACCTTCATCGGAGCTAGTTATCTCTTCCAAGGTAGCAGGGGCCTTGGGTACTGGTATATCTGTGCCATGGGGGATGGGATGAATTGCTGAGTGAATATTGGGGTATGAAATGGAATGCTTCCATTTTGAATTATACCCTTTCACATCGCATGAACAAAAGTAGCAATCGTCACTATGGTTCTTTTGCTCTCGCCATACCATAGGAATCCCATAATGGAAAGCTTTTTTCTTAGGCCTGTTTCACACTTCCGTTTGTGACCATCAGTCAAGATCCGCCGATTTGGAAAAAAAACATATCCGCCATTTTTCTTGGCAGATCCTTTTTTTCCTCATAGACATGCATTATCGGTGGATCTTGACGAATGGTCGTCCGTTTGATCCATTTTTGTACGGATCCGCCAAGATTTTGGCATCCGCTCAGCGGCCCGAACGGAGCATGTAACTTTTTTTTGTGTCCGGATCCGCTATTTGCAGATTTAACCCACGTTTCTGTCTGGCTGCTGGAGAAAATTCTCTCTCTCTCTCTCCTTTTCCCCAGGCGCGGTTCCTTTAAATTTTTACCTTCGGCGGATCCGTTCATCCGCCGATCCGCTGACCCCCGTTTCAGTCAGTCCGCCTGCGGATCCGTTTTCCGCTATTTTGGCGGATTTTAGCTGACAGAAAAAACTGAAGATGCCCAAGCTTTATCTTGATCTCCAAGCTTTAGTCCGAAATATGCGAAGTATATTTTTTTCACAAAGTCTGTAATATTCAGCTGTTGCTTCAACACTGTATATTCACCACAAATGTAACAGAAACTGTCAGGCGAATTAATACACTTCCGCTGAGTCATAATGCTAATTTTGGGAAACACGGTTGAATGTGACGAGCTAACACGAACTGAGATTAAAAAGTGTGAACAGGCGAGAAGCAAGATAAAACAATTGAAACAAGCCGGGGCATGTCAGAGCCCGCTCGTTCAGCTTGCAACATGTTGATGCTGGTTTCATTAGCTCACTCTGCAAGTTCTTTTCTTTGAAAGTTATATTTTTTTGGCATTGTATATCTTCAATGCATTGATGTGAATTAATTAATAGTAATTTTGACTTTTTCAAAACCCTAAGATAAAAAAAAACCAAAAATTGAGAAAAATTTACTAAATTTGAAGAGAATTTTGCATTTTGTGGCAATCCTGACGTCCAGGATTTTTTTCAATATTTCTTTTGTTTTCAGCACACCAAAATACATGGAAATTAGATGAAAATAATCAAACAGCTTTTTAGTCGCAGACCTGTGTAATAGGTCTCAGTTACCACAACTGTCTACAAAGAAAACTGTTGCTGATAGCAACCAATCACAGCTCACTTTTCATCTTTTAAACAGCTCTGGGACAGCGTGGCGAGTTTTGAGTGGCGACTTTTGTGTTTGGACTTTTATATGGTGAGATTGGTGTATGTGTGGTGAAATGTGTGCTGAGGGTGGTATATGTGTTGGAGCACGTGGTAGTGTGTGGCGCATTTTGTGTGTGTGTTTATATCCCCGTGTGTGGTGAGTATACCATGTCAGGGCCCCACCTTAGCAACTGTACGGTATATACTCTTTGGCGCCATCGCTCTCATTCTTTAAGTCCCCCTTGTTCACATCTGGCAGCTGTCAATTTGCCTCCAACACTTTTCCTTTCACTTTTTCCCCATTATGTAGATAGGGGCAAAATTGTTTGGTGAATTGGAACACGCAAGGTTAAAATTTCACCCCACAACATAGCCTATGACGCTCTCGGGGTCCAGATGTGTGACTGTGCAAAATTTTGTGGCTGTAGCTACGACGGTGCAGATGCCAATACATACACTTTTTCCCCATTATGTAGATAGGGGCAAAATTGTTTGGTGAATTGGAACGCGCAGGGTTAAAATTTTGCCTCACAACATAGCCTATGACGCTCTCGGGGTTCAGATGTGTGACTGTGCCAAATTTTGTGGCTGTAGCTGCGACGGTGTGGATGCCATTCCTGGACATACACACATACATACATACATACATACATACATACACGCCCACATTTAGCTTTATATATTAGATGTTTGATATTTTTGAACAAAAAGCTATAAAGTGATAGTGTGTAGTGAAAGTACTAATGACAGATTTTATAAGGTTTAATTGAGGAAGAAATACAGTGAATGTTTTACAAAGTTTGAATAAAGATGTGAGAATGGAATAAAAATGTGGAGAAGATGAACCAGGCAATAGCATTTGTCACTCAGTAAAGAAGAAAGTAGCAAATGTGAGAGATGGCAGAAAAAGAAATGTGTTGCTAGCAAATGTGATACTCAAGTTAATAGTGAATTTGTTGCCATAGCACTTTGAATTAGGTAGCATAACTTTAAATATAGATAGGCAGTTAAATTGTTTGTAACATTCAAGAAACTGTGCCTCCCACATTGGGAAGTTTAGTATAAGAAATGTTCATTATGCAATATAAAATTTTTGTATGTTCCTGTATTGTCAACTTTGTTTAACTTGCAGCCTGCGAACGTGCTGTGTTTAACGGGGGGTATGTGGCGCCCCTGAAGCTCGGTCGCCACAGAGGTACTGCACCTCCTCCTGAGGTGTGGTGCCCCACCATCCAGGTAAGGTGGGAAGCTCCTGACCACACTCCAACACCTGCACCCGACACCACAAAGTAGTGTAGCAAAGCACCTTCGGCGGCTCCCTGCTTGGAGTATAGCAAAGCACCCATTGGTGGCTCCCTGCTTGGAACACGAAACGTGCTGGGAGGTGGGTGGAGTTGAGTTTACATTAAAAGAGCGGGAAGAGTTTAGGATTCAGCAGTTACTAGTCAGTCATTCAGTCATAGTCATTCAGTCAGTCACTGAGAGTGAGTGAGGATGCAGAAGGACAGAGAGTAAGACAGAGAGGATCCCCGGGAGAGGGATGGATGAAGTAAGTGCTGCAGCAGGCCACAGTGACCTGGGTCTGCTAGCACAAGAAAGAGACATAGAAAGGACACCTGATAGTTCCATAGAAAAAAAGGATTAGTGCGGAACGTGAGGAGTAAAAGAGAGAACATGATGTGGGTTAGAGAAGAACCCTGCCTAGGATTTCTAAGCGCAAGGCCGGGGCCCGGTCCCCGAGGTTGTATGGATACTAATGATCCTGCAGCAGACACCGGAGGAATAGAAGTTAGCAATACTTTATTCCCACGTCAGACTAGGGGGCACAACAGCAACATTGATAGTGAGCCGGGACTAAGAAGCAAGAAGTCCCGAAGCAGGCTACAACTATCTGCCGTACAAGGAAAGTTCATAAGAACATCGGACAGGAGGAACTCCAGTGTAACTCAGTACTGGGAGTACTTCATTTATAGGCGTTATAAGAGGAGACGTTCAGAAAGGTACATGTTGGCGGAGTGTTGGAAAGCAGTATTCCACCTGGCCTGGAGGTTGACTGAGTCCCTGACCCGGAGGACACGGCACGGAGGCAGGCACCTCTTTGCACAACAGACTGTAAGTAAAGCTTTGAAACTACATGCCCTGGTGTCCTCCACTTATTCCTGCGCCAACACACCCGGCACTGCTACATCTTGGTGCCCAACACAGCCTGACCTACATCTCCCCTTGGCCTCCACATCTACACTGCCCTGGGACTACAGCTTCACGTGTGGGGAGCTTTTACATCTTTGCTGCACCATACCATCAGTCCCAGAGGATCTGCATGCAGTGTCGGCTTAACACCTCCCTTGCCAAACAACACAGGTGGCATCACGATCTATTAATTTAATCAACTACAATCCACCATTCAATCTTCCTTTTACTTGGGCGCTCAGGGCCAAGGACCGGGTCACCGCTGCTGTGACACCTTTCCCCCTGAGTGACCGGCTTGGTACCGAGTACCCCACAGCCCTGGGAGGGCGACCCAGATACACGGCTCAGCAGTCAGTATCACACAGGATAGGATTAGATACATGGCTCAGCAGTCAATATCACACAGGATAGGATTAGATGCACGGTTTTTATGTGCAATATAATCATTATAATTTGTTATAACTAACCACAGTTGGTTACTATGCCCAGGCAACACCGGGCTCTTCAGCTAGTATAATATAAACACCAGCAAATCTAATAAATGGATAATTAGATACTCGTGTCCATGGGATTAGCTCAGTATTGTAGCTTCATTGATGTAAAATGGGATAAGCTGCAATAAAAAGTGCCGTCCTATGAACAGTGTCTCGGTTTCTTCACACCGATTGCTGTTTTGCACATCGGCAGCAAATAAAATGTTCTTACCACCGACATTTGGTTTAAGTCCGGGATCACACATGCGAGAAACTCGGACGAATCTCGCATGTTAATACCCGGCATTGCCGCCTGCACTCGGGAGCGGAGCGTGCGGCTGCATAGCAATGTGTGATCCTGGCCTAATTTGAAAACTCCCACATCAGGTGTCTGACAGGTTCACTGCCAAAAGGGTTTCTGGGGATTCAAATCAGCAATAATTTCTTTAATGGGAAAAATAGGTATGCATTTATTTTTTGTATTTCTGAATACTCCATTTATTATCAACATTGTGAAGGTTTCTTTGTTTTTTTTTTTGTTGTTTGTGAAGTTGCCTTTTTCATATTTTACTTTATAAATAAAAATGACAGACCACAAGGCTGAAACAGTATAACATCATATATTACATGTGGGTGCAGATGAAAAGAAAACCAACACAATCAGCCCATGGAAAATCAGTGTAGGACACACTGTAATCAATAAGAAGCCGCAAAAGGAAATCAGTGCATAGATGTCCAAGGTATGATAAAATCACAAATCTTTATTAGATAACACAGGTAGAAAAGCACAAACAATGACAAACAAAGGGTGACACAAACAGAAGCAGAGCAAGAGGGCATACAGTGTCAAAAACCTCACTCTGACCCTTATCGTGAGTAAACACCTGGTGGTAAAGATAAATAAGTATCTAAGTATAAACACCCAATATATAGCAGGCAGACCAGTGAAAAGCAGTAAGGGGTAAAATCCCCAGCTGGACAGCCATATAATCAGGGGTGAAGATACAAAGACACAAAAGCAAGGTACATACCAGGAGGGGAGAGGTGAGAGACACTGAATCCAAAGCTCAGCTGACCCCGACGTACGTTTCGGAAATGATCTTCCTTCCTCAGGGGGCGTGTCAATAGGGTGTTAATTGCGGGTTAAATAGGGGAAGTAAAAACAAGCACCAATCATGAGGGGTGACGCTGACCAATCCCCCCACATCCCCCATCACTGCCTTAGCTGGCGCTGATCAGCACGGGGCCCCATGACGTCAGACGCCAGACCACAGGCAGACGGGGGCGGGACAGGAAGCGTGTCCACCCACACATGTACAGGAACAGGAAAGACGGCCGCCACCATCTTGGATATGGGCAAAAGGCAGGAAATCTGCCAGAACTGTGAAGGGGAATAGTGAACGTCCCTGAAAAGACCTTACAAGATAGAAGCGGGCTGAATAGCGCTACAACTAATTTAGTACCCTAATATAACAATGTAGTAATGCATCACCAATGATATACAAATTAATTAATATATAGGGGAGCGCAAATAGGGCATTAGCAAGAAATGGAAATGTAAACTAAGTGTATAAATTACATCTAGGCAGCAAGAATAATCGGTAAGATGAGAGGCAGAGCACATAATATTACAGAGTTAATAACAATAACCAGTGTTCAGTGCCCATACCTATCATATATAATCGAATACATGATTTTAAATACATAAAGCTCCACAAAAGCTGTATACGTGTCAATATATACATCAGTATACACATCCATAATATTGAGCCATAAAATACACCTATATATGGATACAGCAACATCATTAGTCCAGCATTCATAATAATGAGATGGAGAAAAAAAAAAAAAGGACTAGGGCACCACCATATTCTCCATGAAAATGTGCCATAAATTAAACTTGCACATAAATACAGAGACATTATTAAACCAACATTCATAGTATTGTGATGAAAAAAAGATGATGAGGCCTTGAAACCGCCAAATTCTCCATTCAAAATGTGCCATAGAGTAAACTGGCACATAAATACAGAGGCATTATTAGTCCAGCATTCATAGTATTGCGATGAGGGAAAAATGAGGCCTTGAAACCGCCATATTCTCCATACAACAATGGAGGAGTAGATGTATCTTCATCTTCCCAAGTAGGATATCCATCCAACCCAGCAAGGAAAGCCACAAGAAAACCATCAGACAGGTGCCTGCAATTAAAACTAAAATAAAAACAAATGTTAAAACCAAAGACACAAAGAGTCACCCAACTGGCAGCAGCAGAAAAGGGGATAGAGAGGATAATCATAAAAATGGAGCAAATGACAGACACTCATTAAGACACCTCGGATGAACCGTTTGCAACTTCCAGATCCACCTGGTTTCCAATTGACCCAGCCTTTTAGATAGGCCCCCACCTCTGATATCTATTCTCAGAGCCTCGATGCCACGCACTTTAAATAAAGATGCGTCACATTTATGATGATCTTTGAAGTGCTTGGGAATAGTTCTCAGGGTGGAGTCATCCATGTGGTCCCGTGCCGCCTGGATCCCCAACACATGCTCCCGCACACGGACCTTTAGTTGGCGTGTTGTAAGGCCAACATAAATAAGATCAGCGCCAGCTAAGGCAGTGATGGGGATGTGGGGGGATTGGTCAGCGTCACCCCTCATGATTGGTGCTTGTTTTTACTTCCCCTATTTAACCCGCAATTAACACCCTATTGACACGCCCCCTGAGGAAGGAAGATCATTTCCGAAACGTACGTCGGGGTCAGCTGAGCTTTGGATTCAGTGTCTCTCCCCTCTCCCCTCCTGGTATGTACCTTGCTTTTGTGTCTTTGTATCTTCACCCCTGATTATATGGCTGTCCAGCTGGGGATTTTACCCCTTACTGCTTTTCATTGGTCTGCCTGCTATATATTGGGTGTTTATACTTGGATACTTATTTATCTTTACCACCAGGTGTTTACTCACGATATGGGTCAGAGTGAGGTTTTTGACACTGTATACCCTTTTGCTCTGTTTCTGTTTGTGTCACCCTTTGTTTGTCATTGTTTGTGCTTTTCTACCTGTGTTATCTAATAAAGATTTGTGATTTTATCATACCTTGGACATCTATGCACTGATTTCCTTTTGCGGCTTCATATTTTACTTTATGCAAATAAATTTTGGTTTGAATTCTTGCTGCAAGATGGTTTGTATTCTTGTGTTACCTGACATTAAAATTCTGGTAATGTCTATTATAAAAATGTATCCCTATCGTATAGCTATCAATGTAGTGTTGGGAGTAAGCAATGCCACAGGAGATAGGGGTTGTGACAAGAGTTGAGCGAATTTTGCAAAATTTGGTTCGGATTACGATCGCCGGCGAATATTGTATTTACAGTATTCACCAAACGTCAATGGGTCTAGAGTTGAGCGAATATGTTCGGGACTGATCGTCAAACATAAATTCTGCACGAATAGAGTACAAAAAAGCCATGAATATGGCAAACTCGGATTTGAGGATGGTTTCATATTCTCCAGTTGTAAGGCTACACGAGATGGAAAAAGCTGACCATACACATTGGGTAGCCGTGTGCTGAATGTTCGGCCAAAGGCTATCACTCCCGACTCCACATACTTGTGAGTGCTGGGGATTTTGAGATTATCTCCCCTGAGAACAAAAGTATCAGACATTGCCGCTCCACCTGCCCGGTCCTTCTCTCTCCTATCGGGGAAGAGCCGGGAGGTGCCCCTACACATCAGATGGCCGAGCGATCCTCCCAAAATCTGTGGCTTTGACCGGCTTTCAACTAACATGTATTGGGGCTGTTATTCTGACTGTCCCAAAAAAGGTAATGGTAAACTGTACCTCCCTTCTAATGGGATGTTGTCCCTTTACCTCTATGTAGTCCACCTCTAATTGGCAAGTAACAGTTCGGTGCTCATATTCTGCTACATGTGTAAGCTATTAAAATGAGCCTTTATTAGATTTTAATAACTTCATTATTCACTATTTTGAAGTCTTTTGGGTCCTGATTTATTAAGCTGATTTCAGCAGAATTCTGGTGAAGTTGCGCAAAAATATTGCAACATTTGGAGTTTACTTTACAAGCCAGCTATGCCAATATGGACAGGGCATGGCTGCACCCACCTGCATAAAGAGTCTGACTGGGGTACATTGACGGCACCAGAATTGGGTGTACTCCAGCAATCCTCTTCTTAAACTGGCCTGCACAGCACAGTCTTAATGACTCGTGCCTTCTATTTCATTATTAAAAAAAAAAATTGTATATAATTATTTTTTTTTCCCCAAGCCAAATCTAACCACTATTATTTCAGTTGCCAATACTTGCAGCAGGTCTTTGAAACCAAAATCGGCCAAGATATAAAAGTACATGCGAATAATTGCACTATGCTGGACTATGGATACACAAACACTGTATTTTTCCAGTTAATGATCTTCACTTGTAGGCTTTCCGTGAATGCTTTATATGTGTATCAATTTTTTTTATTAAAGTTGTGGATCATTTGAATCTTTTGTTTGTTGCAATGTAGCAACAAAACTGTTTGGGTATGACACTTGCGCACCGCAAATACTGCAGCCATAGGAGACTAGAGACGCACAGACCACAATCTCCTATATTGTGTCTGCCTCAGCTGTGGACTGTGTATTCCCCATGGGGTGTCCAGTTCAACGCTGCGGGGGAGTCAGGTGCCATTTTATTGTAGTCCAGAACTGTGCTCTTCGCTACAATTTACACCCCAATATCAACAGCTCACGTAGCTGTCGGTGACAGGAGGTCTGCGCAGTGGTTGTGAGATGTGGTGAGCACAGATCAGGAGCCTGACGCTGTACTAATATCAGGCTATTGAGCAGCTCGGTGGCCTGGGATTAGTCGTACAATGTCAGCCTGCCGACCTGTACTCACTTCAGTATTCAGAGTTCATCATCACGTTGCTGTGCTCTGAACACTGACTCATCTCTGCTCAGTCAGTGTAAAGCCTCATTCAGATGTCCCTACATGATACATCTGAGTGAGGCTTTACACTGAGCACAGCCATGTATCTAGTCCCATCATGTGTGACGGTCTGCTGAGCCATGTATCTCATGCGGTCACTGAAACGGTGAGCAGCGCAGCTTCAACTAACAGAATCGGTGCTAACGACCGACCTCTGTGTCACTGTCCACTTGTCAATATCACTTTGCCGCCACTAACAAAATGGCTCCTATGCTTCATCCTGCCTTATCCTTTGGCAAACATCTAGAAGGCGAGGAGTGATGTCTCACACATGGAGCAGATCCCACCAATGTGTACTGCAGTTGCACTATCTCACATTACATTAAATTTTTATGGCAAATATCAGCAGTTGCCCCCCACTCCCTCCAGTTTTTCAAGTTGAAAATATGAACAAAAATTGCTATTTTATACCATTAAAAAATATACGTTTTTGCATTTTTTTTCCAATTGTTGAGAAAAAAATGGGCACATTCCCTTTAAATCTTCCAGATCCATTTATCATGTACTGTAGATTATAAAGGGAATGTTGCTGATTAAATGTAGCCATTAAAATGAACTGTTATGCTCTGACTGGAACTAATTGTTTTTTGTTCTGGCTCTGACCGCCGTGAAGCCTAAATGCCTGTAGGTCCACTCTGATTGTCACTCGGGATCAGGAAAAAACTTTATTTTTTTAATAAAGCCAATCGGTTCATGTTTTGTACTCCGTTAAGTGAATAAGGTAAAGCAAAGTTCTATGATCAACCTCCGACCCTTCCTTCTGATGTCTGCTCCTTCTGACATGGATATATTCTCAAGGTCCATACAAGAAGATGTCATAACTATTATTGGCATAGTGTGTTTTTTTAACCTATGCATTGTCTTAAGCGTTCTGGGTTGACAAATAACCTGAATAAATGTTCGGCACTCCTCACTAAGGAATTTGGCAGGAGATAGCAGTAATTACATATACTACTACTACTACTTTTTGAAGCTATTTGACTATGGAGCCAGCCTGGTATGTATCTCGACCCGTGTGCCCGACCACAGACTATTTAAAAGTTATTTTTTAGCATCTCCATTTGGACTACAAGCAGTGAGCTGAATCCATTTTTTTTCTTTCTTCTTGATGGCTATAGCTTAATTACTTAATCAAAGTTCACATTGTGTCTTTGTCTACGGTTGGGGGCTTGCAGCTGAAGCCCTAGAAAAACGTTTTCCGATGTTTGTGTTAATGGAGCCATCTACTATATAATAATTCTGTCTGTCTGTTTGCAACGGAAATCCCGCGTCGCTGATTGGTCGCGGCCGCCCGGCCGCGACCAATCAGCGACAGGCGCAGTTCGGCCACAAATTGGCGCAGAATTCGAACGACGCATGCTACCGCTACCATCGGGAGATCTGCGGCTCCTGCCGCACGGATTTGCCGCAATCAGCGATATTGGCGTGGAATTTAAAGGGGATCTGTCACCCCATTTTTGGCCTATCAGCTGCAGCCACTGCCATCAGGGGCTTATCTACAGCATTCTGTAATGCTGTAGATAAGCCCCCGATGAAACCTGAAAGATAAGAAAAAAGAGTTAGCTTATACTCACCCCGGCGTTTGGTCCGGTCCGATGGGTGTTGCTGTCCCATCTGACACCTCCCATCTTCATATGATGATGCCCTCCTCCTTGCTTCTCCCTCAGTTCCTGCGCACGCATACTTTATTGGCCCTGTTGAGGGCAGTGCAGAGTACTGCAGTACGCAGGCGCCTGACCTCTCTGATCTTTCCCGGCGCCTGTGCACTGGAGTACTTTACTCTGTCCTCAACAAGGCAGATAAAGTACATGTGCGCAGGAGCCGAGGGAGAAGCAAGGAGGAGGACATCATTGTATGAAGATGGGAGGCACCGGACAGCAACGAATCACCGCCCCCGCCCCCGCCCCCGGTGAGTATAATCTAACGTGATTTTCTTATTTTTCCGGCTTCATCGGGGGGCTTATCTACAGTATTACAGAATACTGTAGATAAGCCCCTGATTGCGGTGGCCCCTGCTTATGGGGTGACAGATTCCCTTTAAATAAACTACATACATATTCTAGAATACCCGATGCGTTAGAATCGGGCCACCATCTTGTTGATTATAATGATGTAGATGGAGTCATTGTGTGCTCTATAGGTCATAATTTTTGGCCTCGTATGCCTTTTTGAGGCAGACACCAAGATGGCGTCTTGGTGCCTGCCTCAAATAGGCATATAATAATGCTAACATAGAACACTGACTCTGCCTGCATCATTATATTCAATGTTCCTGTTGGTGCGAACATCTGAATCCCATTCTATGGGGCTTCAGACACAAATACCGACAGGGCCACTGATCATAGTCCAACGTGAACAGTCTGAGAGGCACGGCACCGTATAGGGAATGTGTGTCTGACTGCAGAGCCCCCATAGATAGGTTAAGCTATAAAGGAACTTTGGGCAGTGCTTCCCCCCTCCCACTACTTCTCAGGTGATGCCATATATTAGAACGCCCACTGACCAACGGGAGAAAGGGGAAGGGGCGTCCGGCCACACCCTCAGGGGTTAAATTCTTGTGCTGGGCCGGATAATTCCTCTTCCTCCCCTGGCTGACCATTCGAAGTTTTGTCCCACCCTCCCTCCCTTATAAATTCGCAATTGTGCTGTGCGGCTATTGTATATAATGTTTATTTAAAAAAAAATAAATTTTGGACTATGTTTTCATTACTTACATGATTTTGTTGTATCCAATGTCACAGCGGTAGTATGGGGGGGCAAAGGTTCGTAACCTCTCATCAGCTTCCTTACCCACTGTCAGTTATGGGGGGTTTTCGGCTCTGAGTCTGTTGAGAATTTGTATTTGCCTCTCTCGGTTTAGAATTCAATAAACTGTGACCGACCTGTTCAACCCATCCAGGCCTTTTTGTTGTTTCGTTATTATGGGATTGGTGGGAGGCGGGGAGGCACCGTTTACGTCATACGGGTCTCTGCAGTCTAAGCAGGACTGTCTTAAGATGCCCAAGTCCTACTAGTTAATGAATGTCTCTAGAACCTTTTATAAGGGAATAATTGTCATGGCTAGATGATGACAAGGTCACAACATCTCCCACATCGGCAAGTATGTAGTCAGTAAAGGGAAACCTGTCACCTCGTTTTTCAGCTATAAGCTGCGGCCACTGCCTTTCTACTGCATTCTAGAATGCTGTCGATAAGCCCTGAAAGGCAGTGGCCGCAGCTTATAGCTGAAAAACGAGGTAACAGGTTGCCTTTATCAATGTAAGCCTATGGAGCATCAGAACAAGGCCCCATAGGCTAGTATAATAGAAGAGACTTCTCGCTCACACCGAGAGCATAGAGTGAGCCGAAGAGTCTGGAGAGCGATGAAAGGCGATTCCGACAGCTAAATAGGAAAGGGTTATTATTTACAGTTAGAGCAGTCACACTGTGGAATGCCGACCACAAGAACTAGTAATAGCAGACACTACAACAGCTTTTAAAAAGGGCTGGATGATTTCTTCAATACACATAACATTGTGGGTTATATTTAATTTAGTGACAAAATGGACAATTGGTGGAGAAAGGTTAAACTTGATGGACCTAAGTCTTTTTTCAACCTTTGTATGTAACTATGTATCTATGACATCACATAAAAGTGGAGCTGGACAGAGCTTGATCTCAGAGAAGACAGCAGTTGGGAAGTATATTACCCCACCACACTACAGTACATACACGTTTAGTGGAAAAAAACAAAACTTCATGAGGATACTTCAAACATGTACGACGTACAGTATTGGTATGCCATATATTTCAGAAATATTCTATTACAAAGGAATATTAATTAATTCAGAATTTTTATTTCATTTTTTTAAATTAGGAATTCCCTATCAGTATGTCTTTGGAGTGTGGGAGGAAACCGGAGTACCCGGAGGAAACCCACGCAAACACGGGGAGAACATACAAACTCCTTGCAGATGTTTTCCTTAGTGACATTTAAACCCAGGATCCCAGTGCTGCAAAACAACAGTGCTAACCACTGAGCCCCCGTGCTGCCCAAGTACAGCTTTGATGATGGACTTGCTGTAATAGATGTATATGGTGCCCTAAAGACAAATTGGACAAATGCATCTTCTGATGCTGTGAGCGGCCCTGGATAATCCACGCCGGCAGGATGATATAATCCGGCGGAAGATGGATCCTAGGAGAAGAGATATAAAACTAATTTAAGTAATGGGACTCCGTATTAGAGGATACTGCTTTGGTGTCATTGTGGCAGGACGGTAGAGAAATCTTATCCGTGCAGAGGAACAGGATCATTGTCACTCATCATACATGTGACAATCCCACCACTGACAGAAAACATCTCCACATGAATTATTCTCACTGGCCAACATCAAACAACATAGACCTTATTATCACACTTACGTCTTCTAGGTTCTCGCTCTTCTACTATTTTGGCATTTTGCTCTTCTACCAGTTTTATTGCAGAGTTATTTTTCTTCTCAACTAGAAATTCATATAAAAAGTGAAAAAACAAGTCAATGATCATTGTCAGTCATCATACATGTGACAATCGTACCCACTGGGAGTTAACATCTCCTCCTCGTGACTAATTCTTAATCGGCGACATCAGACAACATAGACCTTATTGTCACACTTACCACTGCTAGGTTCTGTCTCTGGGACTATTTCTGGGTCTTGATCTTCTCCCAGTCTTAGTGCAGATGTATTTATTGTCTCAACTGGAAATTCATGTAAAAAAGTAAGAAAAACAAGTCAATGATCATTGTTAGTCATAGATGTGAAAATCCCACCACTGACATATAGCGATGAGCGAGTGTGCTCGTTACTGGAGTTTTCCGAGCATGCTCGGGTGTTCTCCACATGTATTCAGGTTCTCTAGCAGTCTCAAATCATGCAGCTGCGGGGACTAAAAGTTGATTTCCGAGCACGCCCAAACTACTCAGAGAACACCCGAGCATGTTCGGAAAACTCGAGTAAAGAGCACACTCACTTATCACTACATATAATATATCCTCCTCATGAATTATTCTCAGTTGCCGACATCATACAACATAGACCTTATTGTCACACTTACCTCTGCTAGGCTCTGTCTCTGCAACTATTTCTGGGTCTTGTTCTTCTCCCAGTTTTAATGCAGATGTATTATTGGCCTCAACTGGAAATTCATATATAAAAGTAAGAAAAACAAGTCAATGATTATTGTCAGTCATAGATGTGAAAATCCCACCATTGACATATAGTGATGAGCGAGTGTGTTCGTTACTCGAGTTCTCCGAGCATTTTGAGGGTGCTCATGAATTAAGTTTTAGTCCCCGCAGCTGCATGATTTGCAGCTTCTAGACAGCCTGAATACATGTGCGGATTGCCCGTTTTTTTGGAAATCCTCACATGAATTCAGGTTCTCTAGCAGTCTCAAATCATGCAGCTGCGGGGACTAAAGCTTGATTTCCGAGCACGCCGAAACTACTCAGAGAACACCCAAGCACGTTCAGAAAACTCGAGTAAAGAGCACATTCGCTTATCACTACATATAATATCTCCTCCTTGTGAATTATTCTCAATCGCCGACATCAGACCACATAGACCTTATTGTCACACTTACGTCTGCTAGGCTCTGTCTCTGCCACTATTTCTGGGTCTTGCTCTTCTCCCAGTTTTAATGCAGATGTATTTTTTGCCTCAACTGGAAAATTATATAAAAAAGTAAGAAAAACAAGTCAATGATAATTGTCAGTCATAGATGTGAAAATCCCACCACTGACATATATAGCGATGAGCGAGTGTGCTCGTTACTGGAGTTTTCCGAGCATGCTCGGGTGTTCTCCACATGTATTCAGGTTCTCTAGCAGTCTCAAATCATGCAGCTGCGGGGACTAAAAGTTGATTTCCGAGCACGCCCAAACTACTCAGAGAACACACGAGCATGTTCGGAAAACTCGAGTAAAGAGCACACTCACTTATCACTACATATAATATATCCTCCTCATGAATTATTCTCAGTTGCCGACATCAGACAACATAGACCTTATTGTCACACTTACCTCTGCTAGGCTCTGTCTCTGCAACTATTTCTGGGTCTTGTTCTCCCAGTTTTAATGCAGATGTATTATTGGCCTCAACTGGAAATTCATATATAAAAGTAAGAAAAACAAGTCAATGATTATTGTCAGTCATAGATGTGAAAATCCCACCATTGACATATAGTGATGAGCGAGTGTGTTCGTTACTCGAGTTTTCCGAGCATTTTGAGGGTGCTCATGAATTAAGTTTTAGTCCCCGCAGCTGCATGATTTGCAGCTTCTAGGCAGCCTGAATAAATGTGGGGATTGCCCGTTTTTTTGGAAATCCTCACATAAATTCAGGTTCTCTAGCAGTCTCAAATCATGCAGCTGCGGGGACTAAAGCTTGATTTCTGAGCACGCCGAAACTACTCAGAGAACACCCAAGCATGTTCAGAAAACTCGAGTAAAGAGCACATTCACTTATCACTACATATAATATCTTCTCCTTGTGAATTATTCTCAATCGCCGACATCAGACAACATAGACCTTATTGTCACACTTACGTCTGCTAGGCTCTGTCTCTGCCACTATTTCTGGGTCTTGCTCTTCTCCCAGTTTTAATGCAGATGTATTTTTTGCCTCAACTGGAAAATTATATAAAAAAGTAAGAAAAACAAGTCAATGATAATTGTCAGTCATAGATGTGAAAATCCCACATTGACATATAATATATCCTCGTCCTCAATTATTCTCAGTCTCCGACATCAGACCACATAGACCTTATTGTCACACTTACCTCTGCTAGGCTCTGTCTCTGCGACTATTTCTGGGTCTTGATCTTCTCCCAGTTTTAATGCAGAGGTATTTTTTGTCTCATCTTGAAATTCAGATAAAAAAGTAAGAAAAACAAGTCAGTGATCATTGTCAGTCATAGATGTGAAAATCCCACCATTGACATATAATATATCCTCCTCCTCAATTATTCTGTCTCCGACATTAGACAACATAGACCTTATTGTCACACTTACCTCTGCTAGGCTCTGTCTCTGCGACTATTTCAGGGTCTTGATCTTCTCCCAGTTTTAATGCAGAGGTATTTTTTGTCTCATCTTGAAATTCATACAAAATAAGTAAGAAAAACAAGTCAGTGATCATTGTCAGTCATAGATGTGAAAATCCCACCATTGACATATAATATATCCTGCTCGTGAATTATTCTGTCGCCGACATCAGACATCAAAAACCTTATTGTCACACTTACCTCTGCTCGGTTCTGTCTCTGGGACTATTTTTGGGTCTTCATCTTCTCCCAGTTTTAATGCAGATGTATTTATTGTCTCAACTGGAAATTCATGTAAAAAAGTAACATATAATATATCCTCCTTGTGAATTATTCTCAGTCGCTGACATCAGACCACATAGACATTATTGTCACACTTACCTCTGCTAGGTTCTGTCTTTACTACTATTTCTGGTTTTTGCTCTTCCAGTTTTAGTGCAGATGTATTTTTCATATGAACTGGAAAATCATACATAAAATGAAGAAAAACAGGTCAATGATAAACTCCTATAAGATTAGAGTCTTATCTTTATGGTTGCTGCTGCCGGATTGCTATGAGCGCAACCCTGTGGTCGGCGTTCATAGCACACCTATAATTCTGCTACATAGAGGTGATCTATGCATCTCTTCTATGTAGCAGAGACGATCGATTTATGGCAGTTTCTAGCCTCCCACGGAGGCTATTGAAGCATGCCAAAATAAAAAAATTGTTTTAAAATATTAAAAAATGTAAAAAAACAAAAGTTTAAATCACCCCTCTTTCGCCCCATTCAAAATTAAACAATAAAAAAAATCAAACCTACACATATTTGGTATTGCAGTGTTCAGAATCACCCGATCTATCAATAAAAAAAGGATTAACCCTATCGCTAAACGGCTGAGCGAGAGAACAAATCGAAACGCCATAATTAAGTTTTTTTTGCCACCGCAATATTGCATTAATATGAAATAACAAGCGATCAAAAGAACGCATCTGCATAAAAGTGTTATCATTAAAAACGTCAGCTCGGCGCGCAAAAACTAAATCCTCGCCCAACCAGAGATCCCAAAAAGTGGAGACGCTACGGGTCTCAGAAAAGGGCGCAATTTATTTTTTTTTTTTGCAAAGTCTGGAATTTTTTTTCACCACTTAGATAAAAAAGAACCTAGACATGTTTGGTGTCTATGAACTCGTAATGACTTGTAGAATCAAAGTCACAGGTCAGTTTTAGCATTTAGTGAACCTAGCAAAAAAGCCAATCAAAAATTAAGTGTGGGATTGCATTTATTTTGCAATTTTACTGCACTTGGAATTTTTTATCCTGTTTTCTGTTACATGACATGGTAAAACCAAAGATATTGTTCAAAAGTACAACTCGTCCCACAAAAAATAAGCCCTCATACGGCAATATTGACCTAAAAATAAAAAACTTATGGCTCTGGAAAGAAGGGGAAAGAAAAACGAAAACGCAAAATCGAAAAAAAGATTCGGGCGTTAAGGGGTTAAAACATCTGTGGCACATTAAGGGTATATATAGGGTTAGTTTGGGGCCTGATTGAGCCATGGGCAGAGTATTCGTGATCAGTATCAGGCACCAGACTGTATGGCCCCTTATACCTTTTAATGCGCAGCACATAAGAGTGAGAATTTTATACAGTAAAGTGTTGGATTGTTGATTATTTTAAAGGCACAAAAAAGCAGTGATTTTCTGAGCCCTCATGTAACATTTACATTACACCTTATGATCAGTGGCGACAACAAGATGTCCTATAGACCTGCACATACCTGGCAATATGGGAGAGGGTGACTTGTTGTTTTCAGTAGCGAAGCACTGGTTATCACCATCATTTCCAGTTGGAGAAGATTCTTTCTGCCTGTTTAGTAGAAAAAAAAAATAAATTACATGTGAAAGCAATGAAAAATAAAAAGACTCCTTTTTTATGGGCAATTAGGACACTTGGACAAAATGAAGGGTATACCTTGCACAGGACTGCCTTCTGTCAGCAAGAATGAAGAATAACTAGTAATAAAGGGCTTTAATGAAATGGAAATGAAAGGCTGGTCATAATGATCAACTGTTATCACCAGCGTTATCACAAGCCAGACATTACAGTGATGATCAATCATGGGGGCGGTGAGTTCTGGATTTAGTATTGTGTCATATGCGTCTTGTATTTGGTATTCTGAAGATATGTCAGTACTATACCCTGTAATAATCTACTCACACGTCTGAGTGTTTTGTGCTGGTCTCTAGAGAGCTATCTGGAGATGGCTCATGATGTTCATCTCTCATCATCATGGTATTGGGGTCATATAGCTAAAATACACAGAGTAAAATTAATTATATATATATAGTATTTTCATACTATTATAGTTATAGTTTTGTGGATTTGCTGATCATATACATACCTTAGAAAGTCTTTGAGAAGATGATACATAGTTTAGACTTTCTGGCCAATCACTGACCTCCTCACTTGTGTCATCCTCATCTGAATCCATATGTTTGGGTCTCTCAATGCCAGCTACAAAGTACAAGTATTATCAAAGATTATTAATATAATCACAGACAGTCACCAAGTTATTACTAATAATGATGGGAACATATTGTCACATAAAATGAAAGACAAGACAAATGGCAACTTTAACCAGATGACGTCTCATTCTACTTACTGAGAAAGTAGCGGGTGTCCTCCTCTGACGTAATATCTGGCCTTAACGTTGGCATATTTTGAAGGTTCTCAAAGTCTAACTCACTCAGGAATGGATGACTCTTGATTTCATTTGCTCCTCCTGGAAACGGAAGACAAGAAAAAAGTGATCCAGACAATGTTAGGAAGACTGTACATTTTAAGTTAATCTAAACTGAAGATATAGCAGATCCAAAATATACTGTAAGTCATGGCATGAAGAATGGGGAATGGACAAGACGATAACGCAGAGACCTCAGTGTTTATCCTCATGGAAATGATCTATTTGTCAGGTCACAGAGGAGCTATAAGTCATTATTAATACTACTATATATATTACCTGTCCCGAGTCTATGTGTTGGATCTTTTATGAGTAGCTGAGTAATGATGCTTTGAGCTTTGGGATGAATAGCATGCTTTTTAAATTTCAAAGTGATGTCATCTGTTATGTAAAAAGTAAATATTACAGAAAAGAAAGTCTCTACATTTACTATCATTTAAAAAAACTCATCAAAAGCAACAAGTAACTAAAGCAAAGAATGAACATAGCAACTGAACCAAATTACTGTGGCATCACACAGCATCAGAATATTTTACTTACCTGTGGTGATACTGTTAAAAATAATACTTTTGTATCTTCCTTTAAATGGCACATCACCAGTAAGAAATTTATACATGATGATCCCTAGTGACCACCAGTCAATAGGCCTTCCGTAGCGCTCCCCTAAGATGACTTCTGGGGCTATATAATGCAAGGTGCCAATCTTCTGAAAACCAACAGAACAATAAGAAGATGATCAATGAAAATAACTGTGACAAATAATATCAGTGGAAAAGTTTTCTATGTGAGAAAATATCAGAGAAGCAGAAATAGATCAGATCTGTAAAGAATAAGTTTTTTATGTATAGCTAACCCCATCATCAGGAAACTCTCTGGTGATGTCTTCAGTTTGAGCCTTGTAAATGTCTGATGTTGGTCTCATGAGTCCGAGTTTTGAAAGCCCAAAATCGGTGACTTTGATATGTCCAGTTGATGATATCATGAGGCTGTAAAAGAAAAGATATTGTCAGCCCTAAGTAATAACCCATAGACTGTATACCAAACTATAACTGTCTCCCTTTATTATACTGCAGCGTTCACTTACTTTCCAGGCTTCAGGTCTCGGTGAACCACACCATAGCTGTGCAGATATTCCACAGCAACAACCGTTTCTGCAAGGTACCTGCGGGCCCAGGCGAGGGATAAATGACCATATAACTTTAAGAGACTGCCACAGTCTCCTCCTAGAGCAGAAAGCAAATATGACAGGTGAGGGTTTGTTACAATGTAAGTTACACATGATGAGTGTGAATGAGAAATAAGCTGAGACATTGGGGCAGGGAGTCAATCATAGAGATACACTGTGTACTGTAGAGCGTATACTGTATACTGCAGAGTAATCCTATACAAAAAGAGAGCTGAGATCTGCCCCCTGCTGGTAAACTCTTACATTGCACTGTCAATCTCTGACAGCGGCATTTACAGCAGGTGACCTGGAGGTGAGCTGCTCTAAGCACTCATCGCTCCCATTCCATGTCAGTGGTTTGCTATGGCTGCTGAGTGTCTGCGGAAGACTACTATCCTTGCCACTATGGTACTTCTGTGAAGGTCAGTGTGTAGCTTGGCTTCATAGTGGACCAAGATTTTTACCATATTCTGCAATGCCCATATTGCAGTACATAGTAATTACGATTATATAATCGCAAGTTCAGGTCCCTTATGGAGACTAAAAAATAAAATAACAAAAATATTTGGGGAAAGAAAATTTTATATAAACATCACTTTTTTCTCCATTCAAAATAAATAATAAAAAAACAAACTCAGATGGAATTGCAGTGTTTTTGTTGCCCCAACATCAGAAAAAAATGCAATAAGAAGCAATGAAAATTATTATCTGTCAGAAAGATGTAACCTTCCTAATCTGTTCTTCTGAGCATGTAGAATAATGAAATATAAATACATTGGTAGCTTTATATATTTAAGCAGAAATGGGCTGATTATAGATACAATGGATATGTCTTACCTGCTTCAAAGTCCATGACCATACACAGATGTTGTTTAGTTGGGAAGGAACAAAGCGTGGAGACAACAAAGGGACAATCAGCGAATATTGCGATGTCCCTTTCCTGATAGGCCATTTCAAGATACTCTGGATCCTCCAGGTTACTCCTTGCTTGTTTCTTCATGGCGAATACCTTGTTTGTGTCTTTATGACGCACTAAGTGGACGGCCCTGTAGAGGAGAAAAATCCATAATTTATACAGAATTCTTACTAACAGTCTGTCTATACTGTATGTCAAATGATCTTCTGTCCTAATAGTTAATAGTGATTAATAGTGATGAGCGAGTATCCTCGTTACTTGAGTTTTCCGAGCATGCTCGGGTGTTCTCTGAGTATTTTGGCGTGCTCGGAGATTTCGTTTGTGTCGCCGCAGCTGCATGGTTTGCGACTGCTAGACAGCCTGAATACACGTGAGGAGGAATGCCTGTTTGTTAGGAAATCCCCACATGTATTCAGGCTGTCTAGGAGCCGCAAATCATGCAGCTACGGCGACACAAACTAAATCTCCGAGCATGCCAAAATACTCAGAGAACACCCGAGCATGCTCGGAAATCACGAGTAACAAGTATACTCGCTCATCACTAATAGTTAATACTAGATGTATGGCTGTCACTAGAAACCAATGTCTGGAAATACACAAAATTACTCAGCATAAATGATCACTTAGGGCTCATACTCACTTACGAGAGACTCGCATGATTCTCGTGCTAGTCTCTCGCATGAAAACTCGGCACTACCACTGGCACTGGGAACAGAGCGTGCGGCTGCATAGAGATACATGTAGCCGCACACTCCAGTCCCAGTGCCGGCAGCTGTGCCAGGTTTCCATGTGAGACTGGCACCAGAATAGTGCGAGTCTCTCGCAAGTGAGTATGAGTCCTTATGGGAGGTTTTCATACATATCACATCATAACTGAGGTGAATCGGGACAAATAGATGTGGAGTAGATGACTAGATGTAGATTAGATCTAGTGCAAAGTGGTACCGATAACAACAGCTCGACACACCAAAAACAAGTCCTTACAAAGCTCTATGGGATGAAAAAATAAAAATGTTACAGATCTTGGAATACAGTAACATTTAGATGTGGACTCATATACAGGAATTTCCGTAAGGCAGGACATATAGACTGAGGCATCATCATAAGGAGTTTGGGAAAAATGAAGATTATACATAACGCTCACCCAAAACCTCCACTGCTGATCTCTTTGATCTGGGTATAGTCGCTCTTACTTGGTTTTCTCATAGGGGTCAGTGATCTGATCACGGCCTAGAAGAATAAGAAATGACAATAAGACATATAAGTTGCAGGAAGATAAAAGCTGCAGATGCAGGAACTTCTCTACATTATGTCCCCGCTGATTACACTGCAGCAGATGTAGAGGACATGATACCAGCAGGACGCTCCCCAGACACTATTATATTATAGGGATATCCTCCATACACATGTATCATTGTACTGGAGGGGATGGTAAGGGACATCACACAGAGGAGACAGGAATAATAATAATAGGTCCAATCTACATTCATTAAGAATAGAGTTAACCCACTGTACTCTGGGGTGTAACATGTGATGTGTAATTCATACCCCGTTATCTGATGATATACAGATGTTTTCTCTGATACTTACACTGGCAGATTCGGGGATCTCTGGTGTCTCAGATATTCCACCGTCAGCAGTTGCCGGCTCAGTTGTCTCTAATATAATGATAAAATAATGAGACATCATGTATTAGACTATATCAGAACTTAATATATAACACATTGATATAAGGAAGGAAAGACAAGTAAATGGTATAATACTAGTTATATGGATATTCTGCACATACTGTATATACTTATGGCACATCCATAGATAGATATACTCTGCCATAAATGTGTGATTGTTCGGGATCTGACAGTGACTTGGATGGGGACCTTGTGAGGTCCTCTGTGCATTTTGGGGCTGAGAAGATCCCAGAAGAGAGAACCAGAGGGGTTTTCAGAATTGCATGAGCCCTCTCCATTACAGTCTACAGGAGGTTCAGGAGCCGTCACCGGCCTCATACAGAGGATGAAGAGTAAATTTATATATTCTCTGGTGTCTCCATAATATTAATGTTTGTAGGAATGCGAGATGATCAGCTTACCTTCAATCAGATCACTTTTTAGCCCTGGCTCACTGGTATTGGGGTCAGCGATATTTCGGTGTTGCCCCTCTTTGGAGTCACCGGCCGGTGTTTCCTGATGGATATAATATGTGCAATTAATATAACAACTCACAAATACTAAATTACAGTACACAAAAGACAGAATGGACTAAACCTGGAATAACATAATTGCGGGGAATATACACGGCCGCTCCGTCCAGTAAATCCACATTAATATATAAGGGACTTGTATATACAACAGTTTTCCAATAACATCTATTACCAGAACTGCAGCATTTACAAGAAGGAAGATTGTGAAGATAAAGCGAGACCGATGTGATATGAAAGGTCCGCACCACTGAGCACAGTACAGACTGTCACCACAGAGGATGGAGCAGAGACAGGCTGCCATAAAAGATCCTGTATCTGCCTGGAGCGGACAGGAGGCTTCTATAATGAGAAATATGACAATCTGCTATATGACTAGTAATCTGGAGAAGATCAGACAAGAAAGACCTGAGATATAGAAGATGACAGATTCTTACCAAATGCTTCAGTGGGCGGGCAATAAACTCTAGTACATACAGGAAATGTTGGGCCAATTGTTTAAAAAAGGCCAAATCTCCACATTGGGATTTTTCTTCAGCCTATAAAAATGGAAATAAACAAAAAAGGAAAATCATGAGAGAAAGTAGAGAATATAGGACGCTATTTATGTCACCATTTTACTAGTGCAATCTACAGCTACAATTAATACATATATGGATATTTCTTATAAGCTATAAATTATATTGCTCTTGGCCAAACTACATGTTTCATGTAAATAAACTTGTATTTTATAAATATTATTCATTATTGTTTCATGTGCTGTGAATATCATTTATTACTATTGTTATATGCTTTGCCCAGATTGTCTGCTACCTGTTGTACTAATGTCCTGATGTTCATCTGTAAATGCTCAAGATATTCTGAGCTTATATGACCTTGTTGGTGTTTGGTCAGGCAGTCTCTCACTTGCTTCACAACTAGCCGGTAAGTGAAGCTGAGGACGCCATCGGGTACTGGTAGCACATGGGCAGGGGCATAGATGGTAAGAATCCCCTGGAGTAGTGCCAACTCCTCAAGTTTATCTGAAGAAATTCCAGACATTTCAAAAAAATCCAAGTGCAGTCAGTATATCACCAGCTTCATAGCCAATCACTGACAACAATGACACCTGGGCAGTAAGCACTTGGGTAGGTAGTGGTGGTGCATTATGATGTCATAATGGAATCTTGTGGTGGAATGTTAACATGCCATCAGTGATGTCATCATGGAATCCAGGGATGGAATCTTAACCCAGTTACAAGTTTGAAAGTATAGTTACATCCATGGTTGTGTCTCTGTCTTTTTTTAGGCAGCACCAGAGCCCGCATCTCTACCCATACATGACAGCTGATGTGATCAGCTGTCATGTCCTGCAAATAGATGCAGATGGATTTTGGCTGTCAACCACTTAAATGCTGCTGTCAATCACTGACAACTGCATATCAGACGTGCTATCCGAAACCGTGTCACAAGTCTCGCTCAACAGCGCCCTTGTCACATGATTCTGGGGTTGCGATGGGTTATCATAAAAGCCGGGGGTCTGCAGAAGACCAGTGTGCCTGTCCATTGATCTTCTTTTAGGAACACCGACTCATGGCCGGCGTTCAGATGTTTTTCCCACCACTTAATTAAAAAAAGGACCTATACATGTTTGGTATCTGCATTCTCGTACTGTCCTGTAGAATCATATTACCAGGTCAGTTTTAGCATTTAGTAAACATTTTAAATTAAAAAAATTTGTGGAATTGCACTGTTTTGCAATTTCACAGCACTTGAAATTTTTTCCCCGTTTTCAAGTACAATATATGTAATCTATGGTGATATTTAAAACTACAACTCAGCCTGCAATAAACAAGCCCTCATAGGCTATATTGATGGTAAAAAATGTTCTGGCTCTGAGAAGAAGGGGAGCAAAAAAACGAAAGCACATAAAATGAAAAATCGTAAGGTGGTGGTTAAAGGGGCATCTCACCATAAAGGGAAGTTGCCTAGAAACATTCTAGTAACAATTAAAGTGGCAACATAATTTGTTGAGCATCAGAACCAGAATCAAGGATAGAGGGAAAATCATGGCTTTGCTCTTCTTATCAGGCTTTTACATCCGTCTTTCCCCCAAAAAATTATTTAAACCAGGTTTTGGATGCTAAATATTCTTTACATGTGTAAACATTTACTTTTTCTTCATATTGTGACCAGGGTGGACTGGGAGTAAAATTCAGCCCTGGCATTGTAGAGCACGCGGGCCCACGCTATCACCGCCCCTCCCAAGCTTGTATTTTATGAATATTATCCATTATTTCTTTATATGCTTTGCCCAGATTGTCTGTTACCTGTTGTACTAATGTCCTGATGTTCATCTGTAAATGCTCAAGATATTCTGAGCTTATACGACCTTGTTGGTGTTTGGTCAGGCAGTCTCTCACTTGCTTCATAACCAGCCGGTAAGTGAAGCTGAGGACGCCATCGGGTATTGGTAGCACATTGTCAGGGGCATAGGTGGTAAGAATCCCCTGGAGTAGTGCCAACTCCTCAAGTTTATCTGAAGAAATGTCAGACATTTCAAACAAATCCAAGCGCAGTCAGTATATCACCAGCTTCGCAGCCAATCACTGACAATAATGACACCTGGGCAGTAAGCACTTGGTTAAGTAGTGGCGGAGCATTATGATGTCATAATGGAATCTTGGGGTGGAATGTTAACTTGTCATCAGTGATGTCATAAGGGAATCTGGTGATGGAATCTTAAAGGGACATCTCACCATAAAAGGAAGTTGCCTAGCAATAATTATTGTGGCAATACCATAGGCTGAGCATCAGTTTCAAACTCAGGCATGGAGGGAAGAACCAGATTTCATAATAATAATATTGCGATATATAGTTAAGTTCTCACATTGAATATTTTCACTGCAAAGAAAACACATTTTCTTACAGTCCCCACAAAGTTGATGGGATTTCTAGAAATCTCATGCCCACTGTGATTTTTTATACCCTGTATAAAATGACCTGCGGTGCGTGTGTTTGAAATCCACAATATACAGGATACATTTTTCTTGTGATTACGCTGAGATTTATATGCAGATTTTATCTATAGAATTGCATTAGATGAGGAAAATACGTAGGTAAAAAACGCAAAATTCATAAAATCCACACATGACTCTTTCAGTAAACCTTTGTTAAAGCCGAGTACCAGGAAGTATCAAAATTAAAGCAGATTTATTCAACACATAACATAGCAAATAAACAAAAAATCACAGTCAAAAAGATACAAAAATAGGTGGAAAATGCAGCAGAAAATCTGCGACATCAAAAACTCACCAACTACTCTTCACGGGAACTTAGCCTACCAAACAAATAGCACCAGAGCAGATCAAAATATTACCAGCATATACAGTAGTGATAATACCGCCATACGGATCTTGTCCCGCAAAAAACAAGCCACATACAGCATCATCAGCAAAAAATAAAAGTTATAGCTCGCAGAATAAAGCGATGCAAAAATAATTATGCTTTATGTAAAATTGTTTTCATTGCATAAAACCGACAAAGCATAAAAAAACTACCTAAATGAGGTATCGCTGTAACCGTACTGACCCGAAGAATAAAACCGCCTTATCAATTTTACCGCAGATGGAACGGTGTAAACGCACCCCCCCAAAAGAAATTCATGAAATGCTGATTTTTGTTCAATCTGCGTCACAAAAATCGGAATAAAAAGCGATCAAAAGATGTCACGTACCCGAAAATGGTACCAATAAAAACGTCAACTCGTCCCGCAAAAAATAAGACCTAACATGACTTGGTGGGTTAAAATATACAAAAATTAAAGCTCTCAATATGTGGTGATGCAAAAACTATTTTTACAATAAAAAGCGTCTTTTAGCGTGCGACAGCTGCCAAACATAAAAACCACCATAAATAGTAAATGAACCCCCCGTTATCACCCCCTTAGTTAGGGAAAAATAATAAAATTAAAAGAAAATGTATTTATTTCCATTTTCCCGCTAGGGTTAGGGCTAGGGCTAGAGTTAGGGCTGAGATTACGGTTAGGGGTGTGTTGGGGTTAGGGTTGGAGTTATAATTGGGTGGTTTCCACTGTTTGGGCACATCAGGTGCTCTCCAAATGCAGCATGGCGTCTGATCTCAATTCCAGCCAATTCTGCGTTGAAAAAGTCAAATGGTACTCCTTCCGTTCCAAGCTCTGCCATGTGCCCAGTGTTTTACCCCCACATATGGGGTATCAGCCTACTCAGGACAAATTGCAAAACAACTTTTGGGGTCCAATTTCTCCTGTTACCCTTAGGAAAATAAAAAATTGGGGGCAAAAATATGATTTTTGTGGAAAAAAATGATTTTTTTATTTTCACGCCCGGGCGTTATAAACTTCTGTGAAGCACTTGGGGGTTCAACGTGCTCACCACACATCTAGATAAGTTCTGTGGGGGGTCTAGTTTCCAAAATGGGGTCACTTGTGGGGAGTTTCAATAGTTTAGGTACATCAGGGGCTCTCCAAACGCACATGACACCCGCAGACCATTCCATCAAAGTCTGCATTCCAAAACGTCACTACTTCCCTCCTGAGCCCCGACGTGTGCCCATATAGTCGTTTTCTCCCACATATGAGGTATCAGCGTACTCAGGACAAATTGGATAACAACTTTAGGCGTCCAATTTCTCCTGTTACCCTTGGGAAAATGAAAAAATTGGGGACTAAAATGATCTTGTTTGTGGAAAAAATGCGATTTTTTTATTTTCATGACCGGGCATTATAAACTTCTGTGAAGCCCTTGGGGGGTTCAAAGTGCTCACCACAATCTAGATAAGTTCCTTAGGGGGTCTAGTTTCCAAAATGGGGTCATTTGTGGGGGGTTTCCACTGTTTAGGTACATTAGGGGCTCTCCAAAGGCAACATGACACCCGCAGACCATTCCATCAAAGTCTGCATTCCAAAACGTCACTGCTTCCCTTCCGAGCCCCGACGTATGCCCATACAGTAGTTTTCTCCCACATATGGGGTATCAGCGTACTCAGGACAAATTGGACAACAACTTTTCAGATCCAATTTCTCCTGTTACCCTTGGGAAAATAAAAAATGGGGACTAAAAGATCATGTTTGTTGAAAAAATAAGATTTTTTTATTTTCACACCCGGTCGTTATAAACTTCTGTGAAGCACTGGGGGGTTCAAAGTGCTCACCACACATCTAGATAAGTTCCTTGGTGGGTCTAGTTTCCAAAATGGTGTCATTTGTGGGGGGGTTTTTCACTGTTTTGGTACATCAGGGGTTTTCCAAACGCGACATGGTGTCCGATCTCAATTCCAGCCAAAAACGTCAAATGGCGCTGCTTCCCTTCCAAGCTCTGCCATGCGCCCAAATAGTGGTTTACCCCCACATGTGGGGTATCAGCGTACTCAGGACAAATTGCACAATAACTTTTAGGGTCCTGTTACCCTTGGAAAAATAAGAATTGAGGGCGAAAAGATCATTTTTGTGGAAAAAATATGATTTTTTAATTGTACGGCTGTACGTTATAAACTTCTGTGAAGCCCTTGGGGGTTCAAAGTTAACACCACACATCTAGATAAGTTCCTTGGGGGGTCTAGCTTCCAAAATGGTGTCATTTGTGGGGGGTTTCCACTGTTTTGGTACATCAGGGGTTATATATATACTACATTCATACAACATACATGCATACTACATACATTCTACATGTATACTACATTCATGCAACATACATACATACTACATACATGCTACATATATACTACATTCATACAACATACATACTACATACATGCTTCATATATACTACATTCATACAACATACATACATAGTACATACATACTACATACATACATACTGCATACATACTACATACATACTGCATACAATACATTCATACAATACATACATATAGACATACAGTACATATAACATAGAGTACATACTCACCATCACTTGTCACTTTGATCCCCGAAGCCAGTGTCATCTATGAAAAAATATGAAAATAACAAACAAGCCATATACTCCCTGATCCGCAGAAATCCACGAGGGTCCCATGCCGATCTCCCGTGGAGAACAGCAGCATCAGCTGATGCGACCGCTCTCTAGGGGCTTCACTAATCCAATGACGGGAGGTAGGTATCCTTCAGCACTGTATTCCTCCGCCACCGTAAAAAAATAGTCCCTAGTCTCACTTTTGGCATTGCTGTGTGAGAAAGTTCCCATGCAGCTTTTGCCATAAAGTGAGACCAGGGACTATTTTTTTACAGTGGCGGAGGAATACAGTGCAGAAGGATACCTACCTCCCGTCACTGGATTCCTGGAGCCCCGTAGAGAGCAGTCGCATCAGCTGATGCTGCTGTACTCCACGGGAGATCGGCGTGGGACACGCGTGTGTTATGACTGAGTCACCGTAGGAGGCAGACACAAAAATAGAAGCTACGTCCAGAAAACCAGAGAAGTTGGCAACTATCAGATTGCAGACCCCTGAACCTATCAACACAACTAGCAGTAGCCGTGGGGGGTTCCTACGATGCCCTAGACCCCTCGATCACAGCCGGAGAGCTAAATAGCCTAAAGACAGAAAAGGAAATCTAAACTGCCCCAGAGCAGACCCCAAAGTAAAAGGCAGCCCCCAACATATAATGACGGTGAAGCAAGATGAAAAAACACTCACACAGATAGAAAGATAGGCTGAGCAAATGATGGGGCCCAAGCCAACCAAACAGAACAGGAAGGTTGCTGTCTGCAATCTGCCAAAACCCTATCAAACACATAAGCCAACAAGCTGATATGGAAAAAGACCCTGAAGCAGCTAGGCTTCAAAAACTAAATCAGCACTCAGGTATTTTCAGAAGACAGAGCTAAAGGAATTCAGCACACCCCAGCAGGGAATGGCAGAAATCCAGAAAAACAAAGCAAAACAAAGTCAAAGCACAAATGCAAAAAGCCGAGCAGAAAACTTAGCTTTAGAAGAGCAGGAATTCAGACTGGTCTTCAAGGATCCCACAGAGAAATCACCCGCAGGGCAGAAGGGCGTCGGCAGCCTTATATCCAGTCAGTAACTCCACTCAGCCAGTCATCATCATCAGGCTCAGGTGTTTGATAATCAGGCTCACTACCTTTCTTTACCAGAAGAGGGAGTTCCTCGGGCCTCGGTAGTGAAGGGGAAAATGAACTCACAACACGCGTGGATTTCTGCGGATCAGGGAGTATATTGTTTGTTTGTTATTTTCATATTTTTCCACAGATGACACTGGCTTCGGGGATCAAAGTGACAAGTGATGGTGAGTATGTACTCTGTTATATGTACTGTATGTCTTTATGTATGTATTGTATGAATGTATTGTATGTATGTAGTATGTATGTATGTATGTACTATGTATGTATGTTGTATGAATGTAGTATATATGAAGCATGTATGTAGTATGTATGTATGTTGTATGAATGCAGTATATATGTAGCATGTATGTAGTATGTATGTATGTTGCATGAATGTAGTATACATGTAGAATGTATGTAGTATGTATGTATGTTGTATGAATGTAGTATATATGTAGCATGTACTGTATGTAGTATGTTGTATGAATATAGTATATATGTAGCATGTATGTAGTATGTAGTATGTATGTATGTTGTATGAATGTAGTATATATGTAGTATGTATGTATGTTGTATGAATGCAGTATATATGTAGCATGTATGTAGTATGTATGTATGTTGTATGAATATAGTATATATGTAGCATGTATGTAGTATGTATGTATGTTGTATGAATGTAGTATATATGTAGCATGTATGTAGTATGTATGCTGTATGAATGTAGTATATATGTAGTATGTATGTTGTATGAATGTAGTATATATGTAGTATGTATGTAGTATGTTTTTTTTTTTTACATTCAACACATTAGCCAGATGATGGAACTACTACTGTCCCATCATTGGCCAATGTGTCAATCACTGTCATTGTAGCAGGCATCGCCCGATGGGACTTGTAGTCCCATCGGACGATGCCTGCACACACAAGACCCCCTGCAGGCCCGCACAGACCACCGACAGCCGGCACAGGCCCCCGAGAGGCCCGCACAGACCACCGGCAGCCGGCACAGGCCCACGGCAGCCGGCACAGACCACAGACAGCCGGCACAGGCCCCCGAGAGGCCCGTACAGACCACCGGCAGCCGGCACAGGCCCCCAACAGGCCTGTACAGACCCCCGAGAGGCCCGTACAGGCCCCCGACAGTCGGCACAGACCCCCGAGAGTCCCGCACAGGCCCCGCCCGCACACACAGACACGCACAGTGTCCGCCCACACACCGCCCACACTCTTCCCCCTTCCCAAACAGGATGTACAAGGCAAGAAAGGGTTTTTTTTAATTACGATATTTCTGTCCCATTGACTTGAATGGGACTTCCGGTATCGGAATCGGCGATACCTGATACTTTTTGTGTATCGGGCCGATCCAATCCGATCCGATATTTCTGAATATTGGATGGTATCGCTCAACACTAGTTACTATGGACGCTGTATATCTATGAGTAGCGGTGGCCATGTTTTAACTGTAATGCGCAGTATGCCTGTCATTATGTTACCAGGGATGCTTTGTATTTATGAGCGGTGATGATTACTTCTTGTTTGTCACGCGCTATTAGGGCCTGGTCTCCTGTTTTCACACATATTGCAACGATTCACAGCTTATAATGATATGGTTTTGATTAAATGACGTATGAGGTAGAATAGGATGGGAGGTTCATCATGGTGATTGTTAAACACACCCTTCCGCTTTGATTGGCCAGTTTTGCTATATCCGATGTGCGATTGGTTGAGTTTGGGTATATATACTTACCTGTCTCCTATAGGCGCCACCCCCTGATGAAGGCTAAGGGTCGAAACACGTGTTGGGGAGGGCGGCTGTCCAGATCAGGTGCAGTGTAGCTTGTAAGTTATACCTTATACTTACCATACTCTTTGATGTCTAACGCTGTTTTCAGAAATTTTCCTGGTCCATGACATAAACTATGCATATACTGACACCTATTGGTGCTATTGGGTATTATTCCCATTATTCACATGGTATATCTATGCAGTGACACATATGGTGTTCACTATTTTTGCACTAATATTGCATTTTAATACCTATATATTTTTTGCACTTTATATACGTTTTCTTATTTGTATAATTATGATGTACACCTATAGGGAATTGATATAAAATTTTTACTAATTTGTATGCACCTTACTTATGAATATATATTATCATTTTGGTTTTTAAAATTTTTTTTTCACTGTTGAGATATATATATATTTGTTAGCACCATTTACTGCAATAATATGTCCTTATGAAATGGATAGTACTGCCCTCTTATGTATATTTTTATATTATAAAACACTGATGCTTTGCCACTTTTAAAATACCTCAAGTACCTTTATTTATAAAATAATAAAGAATGTATATATTTACATTCAGGACTTATGGTCAGTGTGTTCTTGTGTGTTGTGCTGGCTCACACCTTGAACCTGGTGGTGCAGTGCTTCCTAAACAATTATCCAGAGTTAACATCCCTGCTCCATAAGATGCGAAGACTGTGCTTGCATATCCGTTGCTCGCCCGTAGACTCCAGTCATATGCAGAGGCTGCAGCGATCGCTCCACCTCCCCAAGCACTGCCTAATCAGACGTTGCAACAAGGTGGAACTCCACCATGCACATGGTGGAGAGGCTGTGCGAACAGAGGCAGGCTATAATGCATTTGTTGGAGGATACACGGGCAGGCAGTTTGAGGGCAGACATGGAGTTGTCGGGTTTGCAATGGTCCAAGCTGAAAGACCTCTGTAAAGTCCTTCAGTGTTTTGAGGAATGCACACGGCTGGTAAGCGCAGACGACGCCATCATAAGCATGAGCATACCACTTATGCATCTGCTCATGCAAACTTTGACGCACATTAAGGATCAGGCATCTGCAGGAGGAGGAAAAGGAGGAGGAGGAGGAGGAGGGAAGCCTTGATGACAGTCAGCCATTGTCTGCTCAGGGAACTGTCCTGGACGAGGTGGAGGAAGAAGAGGAGGAGGAGGAGGATGAGGGGGATGATTATTTTGGGGAGGAGGATGCTTCTCGGGGGGGCAAGAGAAAATGTTGGCTTGCCCAGGTCATGTACAGGGTTTGTGCGTGACTGGAGGGATGTGGATTTGGCAGAAAGTGCTTCTCCACCCACCACTGTCAGTGCATCATTGACACCTGGAACATTGGCCCATATGTGTGATTATCTCTTGCGGATCCTAAAAAGGGACCCCCGCATTGTCAAAATTATGAAGGATGACGACTATTGGTTGACCAGCATCCTCGATCCATGCTATAAAGGCAAATTACAGAACATCATGCCACAGGAGAACCTAGAGCTAATACTGGCGAACAAACAAGCAACTCTGGTAAACCGTTTGTAAGAGGCATTCTCAGCACACAGCAGCGGTGCAGGTTCTACCACGAGCCGTACTGGGCCAAATAGAAGAGGTGTTCGTGGTGCACACAGCCGAACTGGCGTTGGAGACAGGGGTTTCATGACCATGTTGTGGACTGATTTCTCGAGGACCGCTCACATGACTGTTAATACTGAATCGATTGCAACAGACAGGAGACAGCAGTTGTCAACTATGGTTCAAAATTACCTCTCCTCCCCTATCGATGTTCTCCCTCACAGTTCATTCCCCTTTGACTACTGGCCCTCTAAACTGGACACCTGGCCTGAATTGGCACAATATGCCTTACAGGAGCTCGCTTGCCCTGCTGGTAGTGTGCTATCAGAAAGAGTCTTCAGTGCTGCTGGATCAATCCTGACAGAAAGAAGGACCCGGCTGTTGACCCAAAATGTTGGTGATCTCACCTTCATTAAAATGAACCATGCCTGGGTTTCAAAGGATTTTGTACCACCTTCCCCTGATGAATTGAAAAAGCAGGTAGTCATATACAGGATATTTCCCAAAGAGTGTATTACATAAACACAATAGAACCTCACAAAAATCCCTCCCAACTCACCCCCCACCCTCACCCGAAAAAACACCTCTCGTCTCTCCCGATGCATTTGATCTCTCATAGCTACAATTTTTGGGTTATATCCTCCTCAATGCTCTCATCCATGTTAATCTAGGAGGTGCCAACCCGGGTGTGTCCAACCAAGGTGCCCACATATCTTCCCATTTCTTAGTTGTTCTTCTCTTTTGATACACATATTTTTCCATATCCATATTATTATTAACTGCATCAGTAACTTCCATGATTGTGGGTATGGAAGATCTCTTCCAGTGAGCCACCACCCTTTTACGAGCTTGATATAATATTCGTGAGACTGCCTGCTGGTGCTCCTCCGAAAGCGGCAAAGTCTCCACCCGCCCCAGAAGAGCCATTTTGGGGTCTAGTACCATTTGACATTGATAGACAGTATTAAGTAAATCATTCACACCTCCCCAAAACCTACGTAACCGAGGACAGTTCCAGGTCATGTGTATCAGATCAGCTTTAGGCGTTCCACATTTCCAACAATCTGCCTCTCTAGCATAGCCCATTTTCAACAGCCATACAGGGGTTCGATAAACTCGATGAAACAAATAAAGATGCGACACTCTGAGCCTCGCTAACCGAGACTTTCGTGACTTCTTGCAATGCATTCTCCCATTCATCATCTGTTAAATCACCTACATCAACTTGCCACTTATTCTTCAGTGTCTCCAAACTTACCACTCTCTTTTCCAACATGGTTGCATATATCATGGATATAATACCTCTTGATCCTCCTCCCATCACTACTCTATCCAACAGCGGAGTTTTAGCTGGATTACCTAGTGGAGCGAGTCACTGTTGTGCTTCACAAGTATGTCTCAGCTGGAGATATTGAAAAAATCTTTTATTAGGGATGGAAAATGTCTGTTTGAGATCCTCAAAAGATCGAAACTAACCTTCCGAATAAAGCTGTGATACTAGTTTAACCCCTTCATGACCCAGCCTATTTTGACCTTAATGACCTGGCCATTTTTTGCAATTCTGACCAGTGTCCCTTTATGAGGTAATAACTCTGGAACGCTTCAACGCATCCTAGCGATTCTGAGATTGTTTTTTCGTGACATATTGGGCTTCATGTTAGTGGTAAATTTAGATCGATAATTTTTGCGTTTATTTGTGAAAAAATCAGAAATTTGGCGAAAATTGTGAAAATTTCGCAATTTTCAAATTTTGAATTTTTATTCTGTTAAACTAGAGAGTTATGTGACACAAAATAGTTACTAAATAACATTTCCCACATGTCTACTTTACATCAGCACAATTTTGGAAGCAAAACTTTTTTGTTAGGAAGTTATAAGGGTTAAAAGTTGACCAGCGATTTCTCATTTTTACAACAAAATTTACAAAACCATTTTTTTTAGGGACCACCTCACATTTGAAGTTACTTTGAGGGGTCTATATGGTAGAAAATACCCAAAAGTGACACCATTCTAAAAACTGCACCCCTCAAGCTACTCAAAAATACATTCAAGAAGATTATTAACCCTTTAGGTGTTTCACAGGAACTAAAGCAACATGGAAGGAAAAAAAGGACATTTTAATTTTTCCAACAAAAATTTTCTTTCAGCATCAATTTTTTCATTTTTCACATGGGCAACAGGATAAAATGGATCATAAAATTTGTTGGGCAATTTCCCCTGAGTACACCGATACCTCATATGTGGTCAAAAACCACTGTTTGGGCGCACGGCAGGGCTCAGAAGGGAAGGAGCGCCATTTGACTTTTTGAATGGAAAATATGCTGGAATATTTAGCGCTTGCCATGTCGCGTTTGGAGAGTCGCTGTGTGCCTAAACACTGGAGCTCCCCCACAAGTGACCCTATTTTGGAAACTAGACCCCCCAAGGAACTTATCTAGATGCATAGTGATCACTTTGAACCCCCAGGTGCTTCTCAAATTGATCCGTAAAAAAAAAAAAGTACTTTTTTTCACAAAAATTATCTTTTAGCCTCAGTTTTTTCATTTTCACATAGGCAACAGGATAAAATGGATCCTAAAATTTGTTGGGCAATTTCTCCTGAGTACACCGATACCTCATATATGGTCATAAACCACTGTTTGGGTGCACAGCAGGGCCCGGAAGGGAAGGAGCGCCATTTGACTTTTTGAATGGAAAATTAGCTCCAATCGTTATCGGACACCATGTCGCGTTTGGAGAGCCCCTGTGTACCTAAACATTGGAGCTCCCCCACAAGTGACACAATTTTGGAACCTAGACCCCTTAAGGAACTTATCTAGATGTGTAGTGAGCACTTTGAACCCCCAAGTGCTTCACAAAAGTTTATAACATAGAGCAGTGAAAATAAAAAATCATTTTTTTTCCTCAAAAATGATTTTTTAGCACGCTATTTTTTATTTTCACAAGGGTAACAGGAGAAATTGAACCAAAAAAGTTGTTGTCCAGATTGTCCTGAGTACGCTGGTACCCCATATGTGGGGGGGGGGCCACTGTTTGGGTGCACGGCAGGGCGCAGAAGGGAATGAGCGCCATTTGACTTTTTGAAATGAAAATTAGCTTCAATCGTTAGCGGACACCATGTCGTGTTTGGAGAGCCCCTGTGTGCCTAAACTTTGGAGCTCCCCCACAAATGACCCCATTTTGGAAACTAGACCCCCTAAGGAACTTATCTAGATGCATAGTGAGCACTTTGAACCCCCAGGTGATTCAGAGAAGTTTATAATGCAGAGCAGTGAAAATAAAAAATCTTTTTTTTTCCTAAAAAAAATTTTTTTAGTTGGCAATTTTTTATTTTCACAAGGGTACTAGGATAAATTGGACCCCAAAAGTTGTTGTCCAGTTTGTCCTGAGTACGCTGGTACCCCATATGTGGGGGGGAACCACTGTTTGGGCACACGTTGGGGCTCAGCAGGGAAGTAGTGACATTTTGAAATGCTGACTTTGATGGAATGGTCTGCGGGCGTCATGTTACATTTGCTGAGCCCCTGTGTGCCTAAACAGTAGAAACCCCCACAAGTGACCCCATTTTGGAAACTAGACCCCCCCAAGGAACTTATCTAGATGTGTGGTGAGCACCTTGAACCCCCAAGTGCTTCACAGAAGTTTATAATGCAGAGCCGTGAAAATAAAAAATCATTTTTTTTCCCTAAAAAAAAATGAATTTTAGCACGCAATTTTTTTTTCACAAGGGTAACAGGAGAAATTGGACCCCAAAAGTTGTTGTCCAGTTTGTCCTGAGGACGCTGATACCCCATATGTGGGGGATGACCACTGTATGGGCACACGTCAGGGCTCGGAAGGGAAGTAGTGACGTTTTGGTATGCAGACTTTGATGGAATGGTCTGCGGGCATCATGTTACATTTGCAGAGCCCTTGATGTACCTAAACTGTGGAAACCCCCCACAAGTGACCCCATTTTGGAAACTAGACCCCCCAAGGAACTTATCTAGATGTGTGGTGAGCACCTTGAACCCCGAAGAGCTTCACAGAAGATTGTAACGCAGAGCCATGAAAATAAAAAATCTTTTTTTTTCCTCAAAAAATGAATTTTTAGCTCGCAATTTTTTATTTTCACAAGGGTAACAGGAGAAATTGGACCCCAAAAGTTGGTGTCCAGTTTGCCCTGAGTATGCTGATACCCCATATGTGGGGTGGGACCATTGTTTGGGCACACGTCGGGGCTCGGAAGGGAAGTAGTGACGTTTTGAAATACCGACTTGATCGAATGGTCTGCGGGCATCATGTTAAGTTTGCAGAGCCTCTGATGTGCCTAAACAGTGGAAACCCCCCACAAGTGACCCCATTTTGGAAACTAGACCACCAAGGAACTTATCTAGATGTGTGGTGAGCAGCACTTTGAACCCCCAAGTGCTTCACAGAAGTTTATAATGCAGAACCGTGAAAATAAAAAATCTTTTTTTTACTCAAAAAAGGATTTTTTAGCCCGCAATTTTTTATTTTCACAAGGGTAACAGGAGAAATTGGACCCCAAAAGTTGTTGTCCAGTTTGTCCTGAGTACACTGGTACCCCATATGTGGGGGGGAACCATTGTTTGGGCACACGTCAAGGCTCGGAATGGAAGTAGTGACGTTTTGAAATGCAGACTTTGATGGAATAGTCTGCGGTCGTCATTATGTTTGCAGAGCCCCTGCTGTGCCTAAACAGTGGAAACCCCACACAAGTGACCCCATTTTGGAAACTAGACCTTCCAAGGAACGTATGTAAGATGTGTTGTGAGCACTTTGAACCCCCAAGTGCTTCACAGAAGTTTATAATGCAGAGACGTGAAAATGAAAAAATCATTTTTTTCCACAAAAATAATTTTTTAGCCCCCAATTTTTTATTTTCCCAAGGGTAGCACGAGAAATTAGTCCCCAAAAGTTGTTGTGCAATTTTTCCTGAGTACGCTGATACCTCATATGTTGGGGAAAACCACTGTTTGGGCACACGTCAGGGCTTGGAAGGGAGGGAGCACCGTTTGACTTTTTGAACGCAAAATTTGCTGGAATCAATGGTTGCACCATGTCGCGTTTGGCGACCCCCTGATGTGCCTAAACAGTGGAAACCCCTCAATTCTAACTCCAACCCTAACCCCAACACACCCCTAACCACAGCCCTAACCCTAACACATCCCTAACCACAAGCCTAACCCTAATTCCAACGCTAACCCTAATTCCAACCCTAACCCTAACCCTCTTTCCAACCCTAACCCTCTTTCCAATCCTAACCCTAACCCTCTTTCCAACCCTAACCCTCTTTCCAACCCTAACCCTCTTTCCAACCCTAACCCTAACCCTCTTTCCAACCCTAACCCTCTTTCCAACCCTAACCCTAACCCTCTTTCCAACCCTAACCCTAACCCTCTTTCCAACCCTAACCCTCTTTCCAACCCTAACCCTCTTTTCAACCCTAACCTTCTTTTCAACCCTAACCCTCTTTTCAACCCTAACCCTAACCCTCTTTTCAACCCTAACCCTAACCCTAATGGAAAAATAAAAATAAAAATATTTTCTTTATTTTATTAGTTGTGGGGTGATAATCGGGGGGTTTATTTACTTTTTCTTTCATTTTGATCACTGTGAGAGTGATCAAAATGAAAGAATTGAATCTGCAGCCGGCAGATTCGGGCGGGCGCACTGCGCATGCGCCCGCCATTTTCTAAGATGGCGGCGCCCATGAACCGGACCCGCCGGACACCGGGAGCGACACGGGGACTTAGAAGGTGCCGGGGGAGGTGAGATGCGGTGAGGGGGTTATCGGAAGCTGGCGGGGAGCAGAGGGAATGGGAGGGGGGCAGATCATGACAGCGGCGGCAGATCGCCGCTGTCATTCAGTTGCGGGGGGGGGCGATCGCCGGTGGGGGGGGTGGAATCGGTGTCTCCAGCCATGTCCGATGCTACAGCAGCATCGGCCATGGCTGGATTGTAATATTTCATCAATTTTCATTGATGAAATATTACTATCGCTCTGATTGGCTGTTTAACTTTTAACAGCCAATCAGAGCGATCGTAGCCACGTGGGGGCGAAGCCACGCCCCCTGTGGAGAAGAACAAAGCCCCCTGTATCTGCGGGTCGGGTGACCTTTCAGTGACCTAGGTCACCCGACCCGCAGGGGGGCTTTAAAGTCATGACGCCACATAGGCGTCATGGGTCGTTCTGGCACGACTTTTCATGACGCCTACGTGGCGTCAAAGGTCGTGAAGGGGTTAAGCCCTCTCCTCTCCCATAGTTCAAACCCTCTAATTTATTTAGCTCTGTACATGTCAAGTTTCTCCAGATCAGGGAATGCGCCGTGACTCCCTGTATACCCAATATTTCTTTGACCGTGTTCCATACCTTATCCATGTACTTCATTATCGGAGTATTGATAGCTTGACCCTGACGGAACTGCACTGAGTCTAGCGCCTGCAGCAGTAAGTCCCTTCCCACTACGCATGTAAGCATACATCACGAGGAACTTCACATGAAGGAATCCTCCTCCCCCCATCCTCTAAAATGTTGCAACTGCGCTGCAAGATAATACAGAAATGGGTCAGGAACCGCTAACCCCCCCAGTTCTTTAGATGTACGCAAAACCTCCAACCGAATTCTAGGAACACTCCTCTTCCAGATAAGCTCTCTAAATATTCTGTTTATCTGATAAAAGATTCGACCAGGAATCCAAATGGGCGCATTGTGGAGGGCATACAAAGCTTGTGGCATGAGAACCATTTTTACCAGGTTTGCCCTTCCCACCATACTCAGTGGTAACTTGCACCAGTCATTTATTTTTTTTTTAAATTTAGCAAGTAGCGGGGTAATATTTAAATGCTCAAAATCTTGTATATTATATCCAAGATGAATAATGGAGAATTGGGCTGAAAAATGGCAAATGAGGTTTAACACAGATAAGTGTAAGGTTATGCACATGGGAAGGAGAAACAGATGCTACAATTACTTACTAAATGGGAAACTGCTTGGGAAATCAGACATGGAAAAAGACTTAGGCATCTTAGTCAATAAGAAGCTAAATTGGAGTGCCCAGTGTCAGGCAGCTGCCACCAAAGCAAATAGGGTCATGGGATGCATTAGAAGAGGTCTGGGGACACGAGATGAAAACATAATTCTCCCTCTGTACAAATCACTCGTCAGACCACCCTTGGAGTATTGTGTGTAATTTTGGACGCCGGTGCTCAAGAAAGACATTACTGAACTTGAAAGGGTTCAAAGGCGGGCTACTAAAATGATAAATGGAGTTGGTTCACTACAAAACCCAGAAAGGTTATCAAAATTAGGTCTATTTACTCTAGAAAAGAGAAGACTTACTGGAGACCTAATATATATGTGCAAGTATATCAGAGGGCAATACAGAGATCTCTCCAATGAACTGTTTGTACCAAGGACTGTGACAAGAACAAGGGGGCATTCTCTTCGTTTGGAGGGAAGACAATTTCTGCACCAGCATAGAAGAGCGTTCTTCACGGAAAGAGCAGTGAGGCTCTGGAATTCTCTTCCTGAGGAAGTGGTGATGGCCAACTCACTGAATGAATTTAAGAAAGGAATGGATGTTTTTCTTGTGAGTAACAGTATAGAAGGTTACGAATAACATAATATTATAGGTAGATGGTTGACCCAACTTAGGGGAAGGGATTTTTTTCCCTATGGAGAAAATTGGCTTCTACTCTGTGGGTTTTTTGCCTTCCCCAGGATCAACAATGCAGAACAGCTGCACTAAAAATAGGCTGAACTAGATGGACATAAGGTCTTCCTTCAGCCTTCAAAACTATGTTAGGCTGGTTTCACATTTGCGTTTTTTTTCGCGGTAATTTAGCGCTAAATAGCGCATGCGTTTTTTTTCCTATACTTTGCATGGGATGCGCTTATGTGCGCATACACATGCGTTTGTACGCGTTTTACCGCACATGCGTTTTTTTGTGGTATGCGCTCGGGCACACAAAATGCAACCTGTTGCATTTTTTGGTGCGTCCGACTTGCCTCAAAAAAACGCATGCGCGCGCAATGCGTTTTTTTTACAGCAAGACACCCATTATAGTCTATGGGTGCGCATATGTGCGCATTGGCATGCTTATGTATGCGTTTTTTTGCACATGCGTTTTTTTTGTTAACCATGGAATTTAGGGGTTTGGGTTAGAGTTAGGGTTAGTTAAGGGGGTTTAGGGTTAGGGTTAGGGTCAGGGTCAGGGTTAGGGTTAGGTTTAGGGTCAGGGTTAGGGTTAGTTATGGTTTAGGGTTTGGGTTAGGGTTAAGTATGGTTTGGTTAAGGGTTAAGGTCAGGGTTAGGGTTAGGGTTAGGGTAAGGGTTAGGGTTAGGTTTAGGGTCAGGGTCAGGGTTAGGGTTAGTTAGGGTTTAGGGTTTGGGTTAGGGTTAAGTATGGTTTGGTTAAGGGTTAGGGTCAGGGTTAGGGTTAGGGTTAGGGTCAGGGTTAGGGTTAGGGTTAGGTTTAAAGTCAGGGTTAGGGTTAGTTAGGGTTTAGGGTTTGGGTTAGGGTTAAGTATGGTTTGGTTAAGGGTTAGGGTCAGGGTTAGGGTTAGGGTTAGGGTTAGGGTCAGGGTTAGGGTTAGGGTTAGGGTTAAGTATGGTTTGTTTAAGGGTTAGGGTCAGGGTTAGGGTTAGGGTTAGGGTCAGGGTTAGGGTTAGGGTTAGGGTTAGGTTTAGGGTCAGGGTTAGGGTTAGTTAGGGTTTAGGGTTTGGGTTAGGGTTAAGTATGGTTTGGTTAAGGGTTAGGGTTAGGGTTAGGGTTAGGGTCAAAGTTAGGGTTAGGGTTAGGGTTAGGGTCATGGTTAGGGTTAGTAAAGTCATGGTTTGGGTTAGTGTGAGGGGCCACCTAATGTTGGAAAAAAACGCAAACGCGGTAAAAACGCACTAAAAATGCATACAAACGCATAAAAACGCTGCGTTTTTTTCATGCATGCTCATAAAAATGCTTGAAAAAAACGCAGCAGTTGTATGCTTTTGTATGCGTTTTTTCAATGCGTTTTTTTGCGGGAAAAACGCGCTGCAAAAAAAAGCAAGTGTGAAACTAGCCTTACTATGAATTCCCAATTATTTAAACTCTTTGACTACATTTAATCGTCTGGCCAATTCCAAGGAGTTCTCGGGAGCATCTCCCACCGGCATAATTGAAGATTTCTCCCAGTTAATACATAAACCAGAGATCACTGCGAAGGATCCAAAGACTTACATTGCCACCCTCAGAGAAGATGGCCACTCTCCCAAAAACAAAAGCATGTCATCAGCATACAACACTAGTTTTTCTTGCAAAGACTCATACCAAAACCCCTTAATTTCAGGTGTCGCCTGAATTACTACTGCCAAGGGCTCAATGCCAGATCAAACAGTAGAGGAGACAGGGGGCACCCCTGTCTGGTCCCTATGTATAAGTTAATTGTATTTGAGATATCCCCATTAATTCTAATTTTGGCCTCTGGACTCGAATTGAGCAGCTGTATCCAGGCAATACAATTTTTACAGAAACCCATCTTGGCTAATATAGCCCAGAGATATGGGTATTCGACGCAGTCAAATGCTTTAGCAGCATCCAAAAATGCAACAGCCCTAGGTTCCTATCCCTTAGATGGGATCTGTAAATTTAGATATAACCGCCGGATATTAATTGCAGTTGATTTCTCTGGCATAAAACCAGTTTTATCTGGATGAATAATACTAGATATTACTCCAGACAGCCGCATCGCCAGAATCTTTGCAAAAATCTTGACATCAATGTTTAAAAGGGAGATAGGCCTGTATGACTCTGGAAGACAAGGATCCTTATCAGCATTGGGGATCACCACTATGATTGCTTCATTCAAGGACCGGGGCAAGTGCCCATCTTCCCTAGCTGCCTCAAACACCTTCAACAGCTGTGGAGGCATTATATTTGAGTACTGTTTATATACCTCCACAGGCAGCCCATCAGACCCCGGTGTCTTATTCCCTGCCATAGAATCTAGAGCAGTGATGGTGAACCTTGGCACTCCAGCTGTTGGAGAACTACAACTCCCAGCATGCCTCAACTGCTGCCTCAACTGCTGCAGGTTGCAAGGGCATGCTGTGAGTTGTAGTTTTACAACAGGTGGAGTGCCAAGGTTAACCATCACTGATCTAGAGCCTCCTCTAAAGCCCCCGTTACACACTGCGACATCGCTAGCAATATCGCTGTAAAGTCACCGATTTTGTGACGTTGCAGCGATATTGCTAGCGATATCGCTGCATGTGATACTTACCTCCGACCGGCTCATCGCTGATCGCGCGAGAAGCTCCTGGACCATTCCTTGTCGGTCACTTCCTGCGGCGCTTCCTGCTGTGACGACGAGCGACGCGTGGACGTGGGCGGGAGGACGCAGGATCGCCGCGTCTGACAGGTAAGTAGCGATCCCCGTCCCCTGCGATGTCGCTGGTGAGATCTGCCTGAGTGGCAGCTCACTAGCGACCACCTAGCGATGCACCAGCGATCCTGACTGCGTCATATTCGCTAGTCGGGATCGCTGGTGCATCGCTAGGTGTAACGGTACCCTTATTCCTCCAGACTAATTGGTGCCTCCAGCCCAACAGCTTCCGATTCCGACAGAGAAGGCAGACCAGCAGTCCCCAAAAAGCTACTGAGCAACTCGTCAGAGAACCCGCCCTGCGAATTATATAATGTCTCAAAAAACTCGCTAAAAGTTGCTAGAATTGCCCCAGAAGATCTTTCTAGTTCCCCATTTTTGTTTTTTATCTCCGCTACCATTGCAGGGCCAGATTGAGTCTTGATCAGGGTAGCTAGTAGATGTCCAGTTCCCTCCCCCTCCCCGAAATAGACCTGCCGCCGGAAGTATTGTTTATCTGCAGCTTTTGAAAGCTTATGTTGGGTTGATTGTTTTTCCCCATCTTTTAATGCGTTAAAATGTATATCCGACTGAGTTTTCAAATATTGCAATTCTGCAGAGATAGCTTCCTTCTGTAAAAGTTCCTCATATTCTCTAGACCAGTGGTCCCCAACCTTTTTTGCACCGGGGACCGGTTTCAAGCAAGACCATTCTTCCATGGCCCGGCAGGGCGGGGATGGAGGTGTGGCAGGGGCGGGGCTTTGGTCATAAGGGGGCGGGGCTATGGACACGGTTGTAGTGTAGCAGTGCATACTTATAATTAAATAACATTTATAATGTGACTCAACTCACCATAGGTTTTGAATAAGTGCTCCATCACCCCCTTCTCCCCATCATTGCCTTCACCCCATCACTCCCTTCTCCCCATCATTGCCTTCTCCCCATCACTGCTGTCTCCCCATCATTGCCTTCACCCCATCATTCCCCTCTCCCCATCATTGCCTTCACCCCATCACTGCCATCTCTCCATCATTGCCTTCACCCCATCACTGCCATCTCTCCATCATTGCCTTCACCCCATCACTGCTGTCTCCCCATCATTGCCTTCACCCCATCACTGCTGTCTCCCCATCATTGCCTTCACCCCATCACTGCTGTCTCCCCATCATTGCCTTCACCCCATCACTGCTGTCTCTCCATCATTGCCTTCACCCCATCACTGCCGTCTCTCCATCATTGCCTTCACCCCATCACTCCCCTCTCCCCATCATTGCTTTCACCCCATCACTGCTGTCTCCCCATCATTGCCTTCACCCCATCACTGCCGTCTCTCCATCATTGCCTTCACCCCATCACTGCCGTCTCTCCATCATTGCCTTCACCCCATCACTGCCCTCTCCATCATTGCCTTCACCCCATCACTCCCTTCTCCCCATCATTGCTTTCACCCCATCACTCCCTTCTCCCCATCATTGCTTTCACCCCATCACTCCCCTCTCCCCATCATTGCTTTCACCCCATCACTGCCGTCTCTCCATCATTGCCTTCACCCCATCACTCCCTTCTCCCCATCATTGCTTTCACCCCATCACTCCCCTCTCCCCATCATTGCATTCACCCCATCACTGCTGTCTCCCCATCATTGCCTTCACCCCATCACTGCCGTCTCTCCATCATTGCCTTCACCCCATCACTGCCCTCTCCATCATTGCCTTCACCCCATCACTCCCTTCTCCCCATCATTGCTTTCACCCCATCACTCCCTTCTCCCCATCATTGCCTTCACCCCATCACTGCCGTCTCTCCATCATTGCCTTCACCCCATCACTCCCCTCTCCCCATCATTGCCTTCACCCCATCACTGCTGTCTCCCCTTCATTGCCTTCACCCCATCACTCCCCTCTCCCATCATTGCCTTCACCCCATCACTCCCCTCTCCCCATCATTGCCTTCACCCCATCACTACCTTCTCCCCATCACTGCCTTCACTCCATCACTCCCCTCTCCCCATCATTGCCTTCACCCCATCACCCCCTTCTCCCCATCATTGCTTTCACCCCATCACTCCCTTCTCCCCATCATTGCCTTCACCCCATCACTGCCGTCTCTCCATCATTGCCTTCACCCCATCACTCCCCTCTCCCCATCATTGCCTTCACCCCATCACTGCTGTCTCCCCTTCATTGCCTTCACCCCATCACTCCCCTCTCCCATCATTGCCTTCACCCCATCACTCCCCTCTCCCCATCATTGCCTTCACCCCATCACTCCCTTCTCCCCATCACTGCTGTCTCTCCATCATTGCCTTCACCCCATCATTCCCCTCATGGCCTTCTCCTCATGTCCCCATCTCCTCCAGGGCCAGGCTACACAAACACAGACCAACACACACACACACACACACACACACACACACACACACACACACAGACATACATGTACACACATTATACACACACACACAGACAGACATACATGTACACACAGACACCACCTCTCTCCTCTCACCTGGCCGCCGCCCGCGCTTCCTCGCACTGACACAGCAGCGGCCGCGCTCTCCTCTCTGTGTCAGTCAGAGACAGGAAGCGCGGGCGGCAGGCAGGAAGCTGGACGGGTCCTTGCAGCTCCGCTCCTGCTATTCCCTCTTGCAGGCAGCGGAGCTGCTTGATCGCTCCCTGCCCGCCGCTAAGAGCTGCTGCGCGCCGCCCCAGCCCCCGCTATGCCACTGACCGCCCCTGGCTCCCCTTGTGTCCGCGGACCGGCAAGGGCACTGCAGCGGCCCGGTGCTGGGCCGCGGACCGGCGGTTGGGGACCCCTGCTCTAGACTTAATTCTAACTCTATTCACTTCCGAGATCAACAGTCCTCTCAGATAAGCTTTAGACGCATCCCATATTATTTCCCTGGGGGCTGCACCCTCATTAATAGCAAAAAATTATTTTAGCAATCAGGGATCCTAGCATCTGCTTGAATAATAGGTAACCAGAATGCGTTAAACGACCATGGTGCCCGTTCCCCTCTCCCGCCATTTTCCCAATTAAATGTCGCCATAACAGGGGAGTGATCTGACAAGGCCCTAGGTTGATACTTGTTTGCATAATTATTACTAGGCAAGTTGTATTTGAGAGGATTCTTTTTATTATTGAACAACAACTATGTTCTCAATCAACCGAAAAGACTCATAAATATCAAAGCTTAATATTTTTGGAAGTTGGAGTGGGTTTTTTTTAGATTTGGCTATCTTAGGAGGATATCTGTTTGTGCAGGTAACTATTACTGTGCAGTATATACCCATCTCACTTGTTTATTTTCACCAGGTAAACCAATATAACAACACAAAATGTAGAAATAAACATTTCTGACATTCAAAACAAAAAAAAGGACCAACATAGCCACCTTTCTTTACGATGACACTCAAAAGCCTTCCATCCATACATTCTGTCAGTTGCTTGATCTGTTTACGATCAACATTGCGTGCAGCAGCCACCACAGCCTCCCTGACACTGTTCCCAGAGGTGTAATGTTTTGACTCCCCAGGTTCTCTGTGGGGTTCAGATTAGGTGAACAAGGGGGCCATGTCATTATTTTTTCTTCTTTTAGACCTTTACTGGGCAGCCACGCTGTGGAGTATTTGGATGCATGTGATGGAGCATTGGCCTGCATAAAAATCATGATTTTCTTGAACAATACTGACTTCTTCCTGTACCACTGGTTGAAGAAGGTGTCTTCCAGAAATTAGCAGTAGGTCTGGGAGTTGAGCTTCCCTCCATCCTCAACCCGAATAAGTCCCACAAGTTTATCTTTGATGATACCAGCCCATACCAGTACCCCACCTCCACCTTGCTGGCGTCTGAGTCAGAGTGGAGCTCTACAGCATTTACTGATCCAGCCTCGGGCCCATCCATCTGGCCCATCAAGAGTCACTCTCATTTCATCAGTCCATAAAACCTTACAAAAAACTGTCTTAGGCTAGTTTCACACTTGCTTTTTTTTGCAGCGCGTTTTTCCCGCAAAAAAACGCATTGAAAAAACGCATACAAAAGCATACAACTGCTGCGTTTTTTTCAAGCATTTTTATGAGCATGCATGAAAAAAACGCAGCGTTTTTATGCGTTTGTATGCGTTTTTAGTGCGTTTTTACCGCGTTTGCGTTTTTTTCCAACATTAGGTGGCCCCTCACACTAACCCAAACCATGACTTTACTAACCCTAACCCTGACCCTAACCCTTAACCCTAACCCTGACCCTAACCCTAACCCTGACCCTAACCCTTAACCAAACCATACTTAACCCTAACCCAAACCCTAAACCCTAACTAACCCTAACCCTGACCTTAACCCTGACCCTAACACTAACCCTAACCCTGACCCTAACCCTAACCCTAACCCTGACCCTAACCCTTAACCAAACCATACTTAACCCTAACCCTGACCCTAACCCTTAACCAAACCATACTTAACCCTAACCCAAACCCTAAACCCTAACTAACCCTAACCCTGACCTTAACCCTGACCCTAACACTAACCCTAACCCTGACCCTAACCCTAACCCTAACCCTAACCCTGACCCTAACCCTTAACCAAACCATACTTAACCCTAACCCTGACCCTAACCCTGACCCTAACCCTTAACCAAACCATACTTAACCCTAACCCTGACCCTAACCCTGACCCTAACCCTAACCCTAACCCTGACCCTAACCCTAACCCTAACCCTGACCCTAACCCTAACCCTTAACCAAACCATACTTAACCCTAACCCTGACCCTAACCCTTAACCAAACCATACTTAACCCTAACCCTGACCTTAACCCTTAACCAAACCATACTTAACCCTAACCCTGACCCTAACCCTAACCCTAACCCTTAACCAAACCATACTTAACCCTAACCCTGACCCTAACCCTAACCCTAACCCTGACCCTAACCCTTAACCAAACCATACTTAACCCTAACCCTGACCCTAACCCTAACCCTAACCCTAACCCTGACCCTAACCCTAACCCTAAACCCCCTTAACTAACCCTAACTTTACCCAAACCCCTAAATTCCATTGTCTAAACTAATGGTAAAAAAAAAAAACGCATGTGCAAAAAAACGCATACATGAGCATGCCAGTGCGCACATATGCGCATCCATAGGCTATAATGGCCAATTTTAGCGCAAAACGTGCGCATACGTGCGCATGCGCTTTTTTGCAGGGCCAAAAAATGCAACATGCTGCGTCTGGAAAATACAAACGCACACCCCAAAAAAACGCAGCGCATGAAAATCGCATACGTGCGCTTACCAGCGCGCAGGTATGCGCACCCATGTTAAATATAGGGGAAAAAACGCATGCGCACGTATGCGTTTTTTTCCAGCGCAAAAAAACGCAAATGTGAAACCAGCCTTAACATATTTCTTGGCCCAGTCTTGACATTTCATCTTATGTTTCTTGTTCAAAGGTGGTCGTTTTCCAGCCTTCCTTACCTTGGTCATGTCCCAGAGTATGGCACACCTTGTGCTTTTTGGTACTCCAGTAACGTTGCAGTTCTGAAATACGGCAAAACTGGTGGCAAATGGCATCTTGGCAGCTTCACACTTGATTTTCCTCTATTCATGGAGAGTTATTTTGAGCCTTTTTTTATCAACACGCTTCTTGTGACCCTGTTGGCTATTTGCCATGAATTGCCTGATTGTTCAGTGATCACGCTTCAAAAGTTTGGCAATTTCAAGACTGCTGCATCCCTCTGCAAGACATCTCACAATTTTTGACTTTTCAGAGTCCGTCAAATCTCTCTTCTGACCCATTTTGCCAAAGGAAAGGAAGTTACCTAATAATTAAGCACACCTTATATAGGGTGTTGATGTCATTAGACCACACCCCTCCTCATTACAGAGATGCAAATCACCTGATTTACATAATTGGCAGTTGACTTTCAAGCCTATATAGCTTGGAGTAGGACAACATGTATGAAAAGGATGATGTGCTCAAAATACTCATTTGCCTTATAATTCTGCATGCAGTGTATAGGCCCATCATACACTGGAGCATCATCCATGGGGCCCTTCATATAATGGAGCATCATATGGGGCCCATCATATTCTAGAGCATCATATGGGGCCCATTATATATGGAGCATAATATAGGCCCATCATACAATGGAGCATCATCCATGGGGCCCATCATATACTGGAGCGTCATATGGGGCCCATCATATACTAAAGCATCATATGGGGCCCATTATATATGGAGCAATATATAGGCCCATCATACAATGGAGAACCATCCATGGTGCCCATCATATACTGGAGCATCATATGGGGTTCATTATTTATGGGGCTGGAGCCCATTCTGTATGGAGCAATATATGGGGCTCATCATATACTGTATGGAGCTTTATATGCGACTCATTATACTGCATGGAGCAATATGTGGGGCTCATTCTATTCTATGGGGACCGTCCTATACTGTATGGCACATTATATGGGGACCATCATATATTGTAGCATTATGTGGAGCTCATCATATACTGTATGGAACATTATATGGGACCGATTATTCTGTATGGAGCAATATATGGGGCTCATTATTCTGTATGGTGCACTATGTGGTGGACATAATACTGTATGGAGGAATATACTGTCCGGTTTTTGAGCTATTGTAGAATTTAAAATAGATATCAGTCATGTAATGTAAGAAGTGAAGTATTTCTCATTGCACTATACCAATATTTCTCTGCTGTATCGGAGCATCATGAATTGTGGTATGTGTTAAAGGGGCCCACTGACACTCTTTCGCCCGGGGCACACGAAAACCTGGCGCCAGCCCTTCCCCCCCACAACTTTAGCCAAATAACCCCCAGTTTTCAATGCGTAACTATTATTATAAAGTAAATTAAGCTTGACAAGCTTAAGTAATAAGAATTGATGTCGTTGGCATTGAAATGGGCACTATAGGTGTGTTTACTGTCCTCCTCTCCCTGATGACTTTGCTTCCCCATTGACTTGCATTGGGTTTCGTGTTTCAGTCGGACCTCCGACTTTTCCGGATAGTCGGCCTATTTCGTTCAACTTGACTTTTGAGAAAGTCGGGTTTCATGAAACCCGACTTGACCCTAAACAAGGCAAAGTCGCTCATCTCTACCCAAAAATATTTCTCGGATCCGTACATTCCTCAACCAAGAATCTGCAAAAACCCTAATCCATGCCCTCTTCATCTCCCACCTTGACTACTGCAACCTCCTGCTCTATGGCCTCCCCGCTAACACTCTCGCACCCCTCCAATCTATTCTAAACTCCGCTGCCTGACTAATCCACCTGTTTCCCCGCTCTTCCCCAGCCTCCCTCCTCTGTCAATCCCTGCACTGGCTCTGTATTACCCAAAGACTCCAGCTCAAAACCCTAACCATGATATACAAAGCCATCCACAACCTGTGCCCACCATACATCTGTGACCTCGTCTCCCGGTACTTACTTGCATGCAACATCCGATCCTCACAAGATCTTCTCGACTCCCCTCTTATCTCCTCTTCCCACAAACGCATACAAGATTTCTCCGGTGCATCCGCCCTACTCTCGAACTCTACCACAACATATCAGACTCTCACCTACTGTGGAAACCTTCAAAAGGAACCTGAAGACCTACCTCTTCCAACACGCCTATAACCTGCAGTAACCACCGATCCACCAAACCACTGCATGACCAGCTCGGCCCTCAGCTATTGTATCCTCACCCAGCCCTTGTAGATTGTGAGCCCTCGTGGGCAGGGTCCTCTCTCCTCCTGTACCTATTGGGACCTGTGTTGTTTAAGATTACTGTACTGCGACATCGAATAGCTAAATCAGTCCTCACCTCTCCAAAAACGCAGGGGGTATTACCTTTCCAGACATCTGGAGATATAACTTGGCCGTGCACCTTAGAAGGATACCAGCTTGGGCCTCTTGCGGGCTTATAGCAAATGGGTAGAAATCGATAAACTTTGGATGGCTCCAGCATATCCCAATTCATTGTTATGGAGAGATGGGAGTACATGCCCCTCAGTTCCTCTGCTGGGCTCTATGGCATTTACAATGAAAATTTGGAGGATAAGCAACAGGGCCTTTCCATTGATCTCCCCCAGGTACCCATATGATCTCCTTCTTTTTTACACTCTCCATACTTTATAGTATTCCTGCAGCTATGGCAGAACCATGGCTTCAATCACAATTATTTTATTATGCAGATATTGTAGACCCCTTTAACATAAATATTCTTCCTTTCCAGACTCTTAGAGAGCGGTTTAATCTCCCACTTAGGACCTACTTCTCATACTTACAAATTCGCCATCTGGCCTTATCTTTATATAAAAACACAACGTTCTCTACCCCCACTCCCTTTGAGCGACTCTGTAAAGGGAACCCCTCTACAAAGGGTTTGATCACAGACTTTTATAATATACTGTTCACTCTGCCATTAGACCCCCTCCTAAACATACTTACATGATTAAGTGGGAGAGATACCTGGGGAGGGAACTTCCACTTCCTATCTGGCAGGTCATATGGTCTAAAGCCCCCGTTACACACTGCGATATCGCTAGCAATATCACTGTAAAGTCACCGATTTTGTGACGTAGCAGCGATATTGCTAGCGATATCGCTGCATGTGATACTTACCTCCGACCGGCTCCCCCGCTGGTTATCGCTGATCGCGCGAGAAGCTGCTGGACCATTCCTCGTCGTCCACTTCCTGCGGCGCTTCCTGTGGCGCCGACGAGCGACGCGTGGAGCCGGGCGGGAAGACGCAGGATCGCCGCGTCTGACAGGTAAGTAGCGACCCCCGACCCCTGCGATGTCGCTGGTGAGATCTGCCTGTGTGGCAGCTCACTAGCGACCACCTAGCGATTCACCAGTGATCCTGACCGCGTCATATCGCTGGTCGGGATCGCTGGTGAGTTGCTAGGTGTAACGGTACCCTTAGGCAGCTAAATCATCACCATGCACAATACAGAAGGAAAATCAGTACAAGATACTGATGTATTGGTATCATACGCAGGAGGTTTTACATAATATTTACCCTGCCATGTCAGATAGATGCTGGAGATGCCTGGGGGCTGAGGGCTCATTGCCACATATATTCTGGGATTGCCAGACTATACCCCCCTTCTGGAAGAGAGTACAGGGGTTGATTTCTTAGGTGTTGGATGTAGAGATACCTCTGGATCCTGTGGCTTATTTACTTAATGTTCCACCCGTATCTATGAGCAAGGGTCCAGCCAGGCTGCTCCTCCATATTCTAACATCGTCAAAGTGTCTAATAGCCTCATACTGGAAAAAAAGATCAGCTCCTTCCATGAAAAAACTCAGCTTGAAGATTAAAGAAATGAAGACGTATGGAGATTCTTACGGCCTGTATTAATAATGAACTTGATTTGTTTAACCCCTTCATGACCCAGCCTATTTTGACCTTAATGACCAGGCCATTTTTTGCAATTCTGACCAGTGTCCCTTTATGAGGTAATAACTCCGGAACGCTTCAACGGGTCCTTGCGATTCTGAGACTGTATTTTGTGACATATTGGGCTTCATGATAGTGGTAAATTTAGGTTGATAATTTTTGCATTTATTTGTGAAAAAACGGAAATTTGGTGAAAATTTTGTAAATTTCGCAATTTTCATATTTTGATTTTTTATTCTGTTAGACCAGAGAGTTATGTGACACAAAATAGTTAATAAATAACATTTCCCACATGTTTACTTTACATCAGCACAATTTTTTTGGAAACAAAATTTTGTTTTGTTAGGAAGTTATAAGGGTTAAAAGTTGACCAGCGATTTCTCATTTTTACAACAAAATATACAAAACCATTTTTTTAGGGGCCACCTCACATTTGAAATCACTTTGAGGGGTCTATATGGCAGAAAATACCCAAAAGTGACATAATTCTAAAAACTACACCCCTCAAGCTACTCAAAACTACATTCAAGAAGATTATTAACACTTCTGGTGCCTAACAGGAACTAAAGCAATATGGAAGGAAAAAATGGACATTTTAATTTTTCTGACAAAAAAATTAATTTAGCATCAATTTTTTCATTTTCACATGGGTAACAGGATAAATTGGATCCTAAATTTGTTGGGCAATTTCTCCTGAGTACAACGATACCTCATGTGTGGTCATAAACCACTGTTTGAGCGCACGGCAGGGCTCAGAAGGGAAGGAGTGCCATTTGACTTTTTGAATGGAAAATATGCCAGAATATTTAGCGGTTGCCATGTCACATTTGGAGAGTCTCTGTGTGCCTAAACATTGGAGCTCCCCCACAAGTGACCCCATTTTGGAAACTAGACCACCCAAGGAACTTATCTAGATGCATAGTGAGCACTTTGAACCCCCAGGTGCTTCACAAATTGATCTGTAAAAAAAAAAAGTACTTTTTTTCACAAAAATTATCTTCTAGCCTCAGTTTTTTATTTTCACATGGACAACAGGATAAAGTGGATCCTAAAATTTCCTGGTCAATTTCTCTTGAGTAAACCGATACCTCATATGTGGTTATAAACCACTGTTTGGGCGCACGGCAGGGCCCAGAAGGAAAGGAGCACCATTTGACTTTTCAAATACAAAAATTAGCTCCAATCGTTAGCGGACATCATGACGCATTTGGAGAGCCTCTGTGTACCTAAACAGTGAAAAAAACACAAGTGACACCATTTTGAAAAGTAGACCCTTTAAGGAACTTATCTAGATGTGATGTGAGCACTCTGAACCCCCCAAGTGCTTCACAGAAGTTTATAACGCAGAGCAGTGAAAATAAAAAATCATTTTTTTTCCTCAAAAATGATATTTTAGCCCACAATTTTTTATTTTGACAAGGGTAACAGGAGAAATTGGACCACAAAAGTTGTTGTGCAATTTGTCCTGAGTACGCTGGTATCCCATATATGGGGGGGAACCACTGTTTGGGCACACGTCGGGGCTCGGAAGAGAAGTAGTGACGTTTTGAAATGCCGACTTGATGGAATGGTCTGCGGGCGTCATGTTACGTTTGCAGAGCCCATGATGTGCCTAGAAAGTAGAAACCCCCCACAAGTGACCCCATTTTGGAAACTAGATCCCCCAAGGAACTCATCTAGATGTGTGGTGAGCACTTTGAATCCCCAAGTTCTTCACAGAAGTTTATAGCGCTGAGCCTTGAAAATAAAAAAATCATTTTTTTCCACAAAAATCATTTTTTTAGTATTTTCCCAAGGGTAACAGGAGAAATTAGACCCCCAAAGATGTTGTGCAATTTTTCCTGAGTACGCTGATACCCCATATGTTGGGGTAAACCACTGTTTGGGCACACGTCAGGGCTCGGAATGGAGGGAGCACTGTTTGACTTTTTGAAAGCAAAATTGGCTGGAATCAATGGTGGCACCATGCCGCGTTTGGAGACACCCTGATGTGCCTAAATAGTGTAAACCCCCCATTCTAACTCCAACCCAAACCCCAACACACTCCTAACCCTAATCCCAACCCTATCCATAACCACAACCCTAACCTCAACACACCCCTAACCCTAATCCCAACTCTAACCCTAAACACAAGCCTAACCCTAATCTTAACCCTAATTCCAACCCTAGCCCTAATCCCAACCCTAATTCCAACCCTAACCCTAATTCCAACCCTAACCATAATTCTAACCCTAATTCCAACCCTAACACTAATTCCAACCCTAAACCTAATTCCATCCCTAACCCTAATTTCAACCCTAACCCTAATTCCAACCCTAACCCTAATTCTAACCCTAATGGAAAAATAAAAAATATTTTCTTTATTTTATTATTTTCCCCTACCTAAGGGGGTGATAAAGGGGGGGTTTATTTACTTTTTTTTATTTTGATCACTGTGAGAGTTTATCACAGTGATCAAAATAAATGAATGGAATCTGCCGGCCGGCGGGCGCACTGCGCATGCGCCCACCATTTTGCAGGATGGCAGCGCCCATGAAGGATTCTGGAGGGACACCGGGATGGACACAGGGGCATCGGAGATACTGGGACAGGTGAGGGGGGATCAGAAGGCAGGGGAAGTGGAGGGAAGGGGGAGGGGAGCAGATGGTTACGGTGGCGGCAGATCGACGCCGTTAGTCAGTGGCGGGGGCTGATCGTCCCCATCATTTGGTGTGGGGGGGTCGGATCTTGGTCTCCAGCCATGACAGATGCTATTGCAGCATCAGCCATGGCTGGATTGTAATATTTCACCAAATTTCATTGATGAAATATTACAAATCGCTCTGATTGGCTGTTAAAAGTGAAACAGCCAATCAGAGCGATCGTAGCCATGGGGGGGCTAACCCACCCCCCGAGGTGAAGTACAAAGGGTCTTGTGCCTTCGGGACAGGTGACCTTTCAGTGACCCCAGTCACCCGACCCGCAGGAACGCGATCCTTCCATGACACAGCGTATGCGTCACAGGTCGGATTGGCACTGGCTTTCATGATGCATACACTGTGTCAAAGGTCGGGAAGGGGTTAATCGCATATTGAATCCATGGGATGACTATGTAACTAAGCTAACCAATTGATGTTACGTGCTTCTTTTCTTTCTTTTTTTTCCCCCCTCCCTGACTTTTTCCCTATGTCTTCCCTGTACCATACCTACTCTTAGATGATGTATTAGATGTTTGACCTAATGTTAGTAGGAGCAGAAGTGCTGAGTACTGTACCACTGGAAGAAACTTCTAAAATGTTTTGCAGAATTTTGCTACAAGTATACTTGTGTTTATGATGTTATTTGTACAAGAAAATAGAAAATATTTAAAAAATAAACAGTTTAACCCCTTAACGACCACCAATACGCTTTTTAATTGCAGTAGTTAAGGGTACTTAAACCACATCGCCGTTAATGAACAGCGCTGTGGAGAAAGTGTATAGCAACCCCCAGAGTCGGATTTTCTCCGGGGTCTCAGCTGCCGGAGGTAGCCGAGACTCCAAAGAACATGATTTGGGTTGATTTTTACTGACCCCGCTTTTGCCATCGCCGTTATTAACCGTATAACGGCGACCGAAAAAAAAGTCCAATGTGCCATTCAATTTCTCTCTCCTATGATGTGATCGCACATCAGAGGAGAGAGAAATAGGATCCCCAACCCCCCGGTACCTCCCGGTGGTCCTCGGCCCTCGTACTTACCCTCCATGGGTGACGCCATCTTCTTCTGGGAAGAAAATGGTGGGCGCATGCGCAGTGCGCCCGCCGAGATCTGCCGGCCGGTACCCGGCAACAATAGGAAGATTTTTTATATGTATATAGGTGGGCACCACGGAAAATATGACATGAATATGATAACTGGGTGCAACACTGTGCCAAATAGATCAAATGAAAAAAAGGGAGAAAAGAGACACAGGATAACATGCACACAACAGCAGAATGTCCATGTGAAAAAAAGGCTTTTATTGACATACAATAGCCAGAGAGATCCAAGTGTACAATAAAAACAATTAAAAACCACAAATGAAACAAAAGTGGGCAGGTGGAGAACACATGCAGTATACAAAGGAAGAAATGTTTCTATAAATAAGTGTTTCAAAAAAATGCATTCACAACAATGCCCTCTATCGCCATATAATATGCATAAATTGTTTAGTATAAACATATGGACAATTTGCAGCAATGAAGTCCGATCAGTCTAATAGTCACTTGTAGGTATATGAATAATCCAAATGATTACCATGCAAGTCCACAGATGAGGGAAGGCAATTGCTGGATCACATGAAAATTGCCTAAGCATACTCACACTGCCCACAGAACCCAACGCGTGTCGCTACTAACCTGCAGTTTTGTCAGGGGAAGTAAGGAACACTTATTTATATAAACATTTCTTCCTTTGTATACTGCATGTGTTCTCCACCTGCCCACTTTTGTTTCATTTGTGGTTTTTAATTGTTTTTATTGTACACTTGGATCTCTCTGGCTATTGTATGTCAATAAAAGCCTTTTTTCACATGGACATTCTGCTGTTGTGTGCATGTTATCCTGTGTCTCTTTTCTCCCTTTTTTTCAATAGGAAGATTTTTCCTATTGGTTCATTTTGGTCACTGTGATAGACCCTATCACAGTGATCAAAATTAAAAAATAGTAAATAAACCCCCACTTTATCACCCCATAGGTGGGGAAAAATAATGAAATAAAGAAAATATTTTTATTTTCATTTTTCCATTAGGGTTAGGGTTAGCATTAGGGTGGGAATTAGGGTTAGGGTTGGGATTGGCGTTAGGATTAGGGTTAGGTTTGGCATTAGGGTTAGGGTTGGGACTAGGGTTAAGAATTAGGGCTAGGGGTGTGTTGGTGTTAGGTTTGTGGTTAGGATTGTGGTTAGGGTTAGGGTTGTGTTGGGGTTAGGGTTATGGTTAGGGTTGGGATTAGAGTTAGGGGTGTGTTGGGGTTAGGTTTGTGGTTAGAGTTATGATTAGGGTTGGGATTAAGGTTACGGGTGTGTTGGGGTTAGGGTTGAAGAATTGATGGGTTTCCACTACTTAGGCACATCACAGGGTCTTCAAACGCGACATGGTGCCACCATTGATTCCAACCAATTTTGCGTTGAAAAAGTCAAATGATGCTCCCTCCCTTCCAAGCCCCGACGTGTGCCCAAACAGTGGTTCACCCCAACATATGGGGCATCAGCGTACTCAAGACAAATTGCACAACAACTTTGGGAGTCTAATTTCTACAGTTACCCTTGGGAAAATTAAAAATCTGGTGGCTAAAAAATCATTTTTGTGGAAAAAAATGATTTTTTATTTTCACGACTCTGCGTTATAAACTTCTGTGAAGCACTTGGGGGTTCAAAGTGCTCACCACACACCTAGATAAACTCCTTGGGGGGTCTAGTTTCCAAAATGGTGTCACTTGTAGGGGGTTTCCACTGTTTAGGCACATCAAGGGGTCTCCAAACGCGACATGGCGTTTGACCTCAATTCCAGCCAATTCTGCATTGAAAAAGTCAAATGACGTTCCTTCACTTCTGAGCTCTACCGTGCCCCCTAACAGTCAGTTACCCCCACATAAGGGGTATCGGCGCACTCAGGACAAATTGCACAACTTTGGGGGTCTAATTTCTCCTGTTACCTTTGTGAAAATAAAAATTCGGGGACAAAAAGATAATTTTTGTGAAAAAAATATGATTTTTTATTTTCACGGCTCTACGTTATAAACTTCTGTGAAGCACTTGGAGGTTCAAAGTGCTCACCACACATCTAGTTAAGTTCCTTAAGGGGTATAGTTTCCAAAATGGTGTCAATTGTTGGGGGTTTCCACTGTTTAGGCACATCAGGGACTCTACAAACGCGGCATGGCATCCGATTTCAATTCCATCCAATTCTGCATTGAAAAAGTCAAACGGCGCTCCTTCCATTCCAAGCCCTGCCGTGCGCCCAAACAGTGGTTTACCCCCACATATGGGGTATCACCGTATTCAGGAAAAATTGCACAACAAATTTTGTGTTTTATTTTCTCTTTTTACGCTTGTGAAAATAAAAAAATTGGTTCTGAAGTAAAATGTTTGTAAAAAAAAGTTAAATGTTAAATTTTTTCTTCCACGTTGTTCAGTTCCTGTGCAGCACGTAAAGGGTTAATAAACTTCTTGAATGTGGTTTTGAGCACCTTGAGGGGTGCAGTTTTTAGAATGGTGTCACTTTTGTGTATTTTCTGTCATATTGACCTCTCAAAGTGACTTCAAATGTGAGGTGGTCCCTAAAAAAATGGTTTTGCAAATTTTGTTGTGAAAATGTGAAATCGCTGGTCAACTTTTAACCCTTATAACGTCCTAACAAAAAAATTATGCTACTGTAAAGCAGGCATGTGGGAAATGTTATTTATTAAGTATTTTGTGTAACATATCTCTCTGATTTAAGGGCATAAAAATTCAAAATTTGAAAATTGCAAAATTTTAAAATTTTTTGCCATATTTCCGTTTTTTTCATAAATAAACACAAGTCATTTCGAAGAACGTTTACCACTAACATAAAGTAAAATATGTCATGAAAAAACAGTCTCAGAATCGCGGGATCTGTTAAAGTGTTCCAAAGTTATAACCTCAAAGTGACAGTCGTCAGAATTGTAAAAATTGGCCTGGTCAGTAAGCTGCAAATTGGCTCAGTCACTAAGGAGTTAAAAAAAGATTACTGTACTTGTCTTTTATTATGTACACCCCTCCTCACATGTAAAGCGCCATGGATTAAATGTCGCTATAATAATAATAATAAATAATAATAAGACTTTTGGTTTGGCGTTCCAGTGATTTCTACGTATGCTCCTGCTCAGGGGCATTACTATCAAGAGGCAGAATGCAAAATCAGTATCATTACAGGGAGAGAACAGGAGACATATTATTATAAGCAATCATGGGGGTAAGACGGTACGGGGTCAATATTATTACTATAAAGGGTGAAGGAGAATTATTAGAAGGAGGCATGGGGGCATTATTTCTATATGCTGCTGTACTTAGATATAAGGAAATATTGTATATGAAAGACATTAGAATGTCTGGGGTAACAATGGACCAAAAGGAATATATGAATGGATAATATCCAAATGTATATATCTAATATATAAAGCTCAAAGTGTGTGTGTATGTGTGTATGTATGTATGTGTGTGTGTGTGTGTATGTGTGTATGTCCGGGATAGGCATCCGCACCGTCGCAGCTACAGCCACAAAATTTGGCACAGTCACACGTCTGGACCCCGAGAGCGTCCTAAGCTATGTTGTGAGGCAAAATTTTAACCCCGCGCGTTCCAATTCACCAAACAATTTTGCCCCCGTCTACATACTGAGGGAAAAAGTGTGTGCGCGTCAAGCCCCGCCCCTCATTATGATGTCATAATGCCCCTATTTGCATACTGGGGAAGCAGTGTGTGCGTATCAAGCCCCGCCCCTCATTATGATGTCACAATGGTTGCCATGGCGACGCTGATGTCATCATAGGTTGCAAGCCCTGCCGCCGCTCATTATGATGTCATAATGGTTGACTATGAGATGGAGGATGTGTGATGGGTATATGGGCACTGGACTATGGGATGGAGGATATGTATGACGGGTATATGGGCTCGGGACTATGGTATGGCGGATGTGTATGACGGGTATATGGGCACTGGACTGTGGGATGGAGGATATGTATGACGGGTATATGGGCACGGGACTATGGGATGGAGGATATGTATGACGGGTATATGGGCACGGAACTATGGTATGGAGGATATGCATGATGGGTATATGGGCACGGGACTATGGTATGGAGGATATGTATGACGGGTATATGGGCACGGGACTATGGGATGGAGGATATGTATGATGGGTATATGGGCACGGGACTGTGGGATGGAGGATATGTATGACGAGTATATGGGCACGGGACTATGGGATGGAGGATATGTATGATGAGTATATGGGCACGGGACTATGGGATGGAGGCTATGTATGATGGGTATATGGGCACGGGACTATGGGATGGAGGATGTGTGATGGGTATATGGGCACTCGACTATGGGATGGAGGATGTATGATGGGTATATGGGCACTCGACTATGGGATGGAGGATATGTATGATGGGTATATGGGCATGGGACTATGGGATGGAGAATATGTATGATGGGTATATGGGCATGGGACTATTGGATGGAGGATGGGTATATGGGCACTCGACTATGGGATGGAGGATATGTATGATGGGTATATGGACATGGGCCTATGGGATCGTGGATGTGTGATGGGTATATGGGCACGGGACTATGGGATGGAGGATTATTATAATTTGTTATAACTAACCACAGTTAGTTACTATGCCCGGGCAGCGCCGGGCTCTTCAGCTAGTTATATATAAATCTCACAAAATCATATAAATATGACTGGCCATAGATCCCCAAACAATGCATAGGACTGGTAAGAACAGATTGCCAATAATCATACAAAGGAGGGAAGGAAACCAACAAAAATTGCAATCACAAGAGTCCATGTAATGCAAAAAATATATAATTTTTATTAGTCAAGATGAGCAGACAAAGATAGGAGTTAAAAACATCAGTGGATATAACACCCTGCACTGCAGCCCTGATTCATATTGCACAGTGCCCAGCTATATCAGCCATAGAGATAAAGCAGTCACTGCATACATGTATGCCCATCACTCTCACTTCTATACACAGAAGTATATGGGCTCAAACAGCAGAATGTATACATGAACAAATGTCCAACATACTGTATGTATAATAAAGTGCATAAAGTCTTACAATAATTACCCGTTGGTGATAAGTGGTGATGGATGGCAGCAGGGTCTACAAGAGGCCAGCCCGCCCTCCCCTACACACGTTTAGGATTACTCCTTTATCAGGGGGCGTGGTAAAGGTTGACCTAAGTGATGTTATAAAGGGAGGAGGCCGGAAATAATGTAATACCTAATAAGGGAAGAGGTGGTGCATCGCCATGGTGTCCAAGATGCCAGCATCCGACACAGGAACCCCCAGCATCGGAAACACATTATCATGTGACCAGACGCCGGAGGCACCACGTGTCGGGGACCGACGCGATGAACCAAGAAGGCGTCGCATGTGCAGAGGAGGGGGAGTGGGAACAAGTGACACGCTACCAGGGAGGTGAAATAGTGTATATGTACAAGGCATGGCAGCCCACACCCAAACCACGGTGTCCCTGAGGTCTGGCGTGGGATGCACCGCCGACACAAGATATGCAGAAGGGCAACATAATACAATAGAAAGCAGAGTAATACAGAATAGTACAAATACATAAGAAGCAGCACCACCGCACATGCAGCAGTGCCAACAATCAAAAAACACCCTATATGTATCCCACAAGTTTTTATAATAGAAATAGACACATACCCTTCACTGCATAATATTTAAAGGAGAATGCCATATATATTTTTTGATAGATATAAAAAAAGATAAGAATTCATATTATATTCACAATTTTCAAGCAATATCAAAATTGATATACAATCATATCACAAAGAAAGATATAATAATATTATATTTCATTATTGCCCACAAAATATATAGAACAGCATTACCAAGATATGATTATATAAAAGACATTATCATACAGTCCTAATTATATATCATTGAAAAAAATAGAAAAATAAATAAAATAAAATAAACAAAATAAAGATATCCACAAGACATCCCCCCGACTCATCTTCAACCTCGTCAAAGGATCTTCTTCAAACATAGGTATAGGATGGACACAGAAAACAGTAGAAATTAGTCCATCTGTACAAGGTACCGCCACTACCCTGGACTCCGTCCAATGATCTTCATAGATCCACAAAATATCATAAAAATACCTAATACATGAAAAACACACAATTAAAAATATAATAAAAACAATAAAAAATAGCAAGGATTAGATCCACCCAATGTCCACCTGGAACTGTAAGGTGGTCACAGGAACGGATCGAAACTCAAATTCTCGTTTAGTCCTTGTGGATATACCATATTAAGCGTCCAGATCCAGCGAGTCTCAAGTTTACCCAATCTTTGAAACAGATTGCCACCACGAATTCCAATATTTAAGGCATCGATACCCCTCACCTGTAGCACCGTACTGTCACAGTCATGAAAGTTTTTAAAGTGACGGGGTAACGTTTTAAGAGTGGATGCATCCATGTGGCCAGCCGCCGCCTGAATATCCAACACATACTCGCGCACGCAAACCTTGAATTGTCTAGTTGTTAAACCGACATAAATTAATCCACATGGACAGGTGGCGTAATAAATAACATATCTCGTAGCACAAGTATGTGTTTATTGATCTTAAAATTTTTAACGCCAACTGAATCGGAAAAAGAATCACACTTTTCAATGTTGGGACAGGCAACTCAATGTCCACACGGAACACACCCACTCCTATGTGTGAAATTATCCAAAAATGTACCCTTTCTCTCACTTGTATAATGACTATGGGTGAGGTGATTGCGCAGATTCTTAGCATGCCTAAATGTAATGACTGGTATATCCAGAATAAATTTGCCAATTATTGGGTCAATTTTCAATATAGGACATGCTTTAGACAAAGCCTGCCTGACCTGCCTAGAATGGGAATGATAATTTGCAATGAAGCGTAACTTCCAGGTCCCTCCATCTTCCTAGCTGATTCCCTATTGTACAGCAGGCCATTTTGGGAAGAATAATTAGCCCTGTTATAGGCTCTTTTGAGTAGATGCCGACTATAGCCACGTTCCAAGAATCTCATTTTTAGCTCCTCTGCTCTTCTCTCAAAATCCTCATTAATAGAGCAAATCCGACAAAGTTGGAGGAACTGACCAATGGGAACAGACCTGACCATGTGATCAGGATGACATAGCGAAGCATGTAACAACATATTTGTAGAAGTCATCTTCCTAAAAATATCGGGCTGCCCCAGACCATCAGTATCCTTTTAAACAATGACATAGAGGAACTCAATCTTATCAGCATCGCATGTGAATGTTTAACGTATATTTTGGTCGTTGCTATTCAGGCGACCAATAAACTCCTGTAGTTCCAGAGTAGTACAGAGTAGTACCCTGCCAGACCAAAAATATATCGTGGATGTAGACAGAGAGGGCAAAATGGAGGAAATATACACTCCCTGATCGCCTCCCTCCACACGACCAGGGGGACGCAGCTTCTTAGATGGCACAGAAGATTTGGCGCACGCTGGGCAGACCCTGAAAACATGACCAGTTTGCCCATAGCTAAAACATGCCCCCACACCACGACGAACTGGAGGAAACACCGCTGGGGAACCACCTCTTCCCACCTGCCTGGGCTCGTCTTCCTGCACCAGTGTGTCCTCCTCCCTAGCAAGGACTACATTGGACATATTCGCCAAAGCCACAAAAAACTCATCTACCGACCGTAGAGATGGTGAATCGGCCGGCAAGGAAAAGGCCCAGGATTGGGGTTCACCCTCAGGGAGGGCTATAGTGGATCCCACCTGCTGTTCCTCACTCCCTAATGAGCGATTGTGGAGCCTGAAGTGTAGCTTGTAGGCCTCCTTAAAAAACAAAAAATTCTCTCTCCCTCCAGAAAACCTGTCTGGGAGAGGTAACTTGGGCTCTGGTTGAGCCTGCATCTGAGCTGAAGCCCCGTACCCCACCAACTGCTGTAGCTGCTGCTCCACCACACCACGCAGCACCCCACACTCCTCAGTGAGGGTCTGCAGCAATTGGAAACAGGTCTGCATTAGGGCCATGGCTCACCAGAAAAAATGGGACGGTTGGCAATAATGTCACAGGACAGTAGGGAAAAGGCAGGAGACATGGAACCTGGGCCCCTGAACTGTCGCTCAGGCTTAGGGGGTGCCCTGACTTTCCTTAACTTGGGGGTACACTTAATGGTAGTGAGGCCCAATTCTCTGACCTGTCCTTATCCCCTGTTTAGCCATGAGCTCAACCCCAACCCCCTCCCCAGGAGGTGAGACAGGGAATAAAGTAAATTGCACCAAATAACACAAGGGAAAATAAAACAGACACCACGGGGTTAAAGCAACTATAAACCCAAACTTAGCTTTATCTGCTGCCAATGCTCCAAGCAGCAGAGAAAGGTACCCGATCAGCATCCAGCAGCAACTCAACTGCTCCAGATAAGCTGAACCCCTTCTCCACCAGGTAGGTCCAGACTTCACCAAGGTTCGTTAGCAAATGACCGGTATTACCAACAGGGAGCTGCAGCAGCTGATGATCTTTTATAGGAAGGAGGGGGGAGGTCACCACCTGCTGGCTAATTGAACATGTAGTAACACCAGCGGCCACCAGGAGAAAACCAGCAGCAGAGCAACTACAGTTGTAGTAACACCAGCAGCCACCGGGGAAAAAACCCATATTAACCCCCAGGGCCTGAAAGGAAAAAGGTTTATATAAGAGAGTCCAGACTCTGACACAGATCCAAAAATGGATTGTGACAAGTAAGCTCGGTTCTGCTCCCATACCGCTGTAGTAAGCTCCATTCTGCTCCCATATCTCTGGAGTATTCTCCGTTCTGATCCATATCTGTGTAGTAAGCTCAGTTCTCCCATATGTCTGTAGTAAGCTCGGTTCTGCTCCCATATCTCTGGAGTATGCTCAGTTCTGTTTCCATATCTCTGTAGTAAGCTTGATTCTGTACCCATATATCTGGAGTAAGCGCTGCTCTGCTCCCATATTTCTGTAGTAAGCTCTGTTCTGCTCCCATATCTCTGGAGTAAGCTCTGTTCTGCTCCCATATCTCTGGAGTATGCTCAGTTCTGCTCCCATATCTCTGTAGTAAGCTTGATTCTGCTCCCATATATCTGGAGTAAGTGCTGCTCTGCTCCCATATTTCTGTAGTATGCTCTGTTCTGCTCCCATATCTCTGGAGTAAGCTCCATTCTGCTCCCATATCTCTGGAGTATTCTCCGTTCTGATCCATATCCACATCTGTGTAGTAAGCTCAGTTCTTCTCCCATATGTCTGTAGTAAGCTCTGTTCTGCTCCCATATCTCTGGAGTATGCTCAGTTCTGCTCCCATATCTCTGGAGTATGCTCAGTTCTGCTCCCATATCTTGTAGTAAGCTTGATTCTGCTCCCATATATCTGGAGTAAGTGCTGCTCTGCTCCCATATTTCTGTAGTAAGCTCTGTTCTGCTCCCATATCTCTGGAGTAAGCTCCATTCTGCTCCCATATCTCTGGAGTAAGCTTGGTTCTGCTTCCATATCTCTGGAGTACGCTTGGTTCTGCTCCCATATCTATGCAGCAAGCTCCTTACTGTTCCCATATCTACATACCAGCCTATTTTTAAAGCCTGTTATCTCTGCTGCTTTAATACAATGGCCAGAGATAGGGAGGGAAAAGGAGGGCCACTGCAACTCGAGGGCCACTGCCTTGTGATGGCTCCCCAGGCTGAAAAGTGCCAGCCAGCCCCTGTCTGTGTTAGAGTAGTTGGTGAGTTCTTGATGTCGCAGATTTTCTGCTGCATTTTTCCACCTATTTTTGTATCTTTTTGACTGCGTTTTTTTGTTTATTTGCTATGTTATGTGTTGAATAAATCTGCTTTAATTTTGATACTTCCTGGTACTTGGCTTTAACAAAGCTTTATTGATAGAGTCATGTGTGGATTTTATGCATTTTGTGTTTTTTACCTGCGTATTTTCCTCATCTAATGCAATTCTATGGATAAAATCTGAATATAAATCTCAGCGTAAAAATGACATCATAATGCTCTGCCACTACTTAACCAAGTGCTTACTGCCCAGGTGTCATTATTGTCAGTGATTGGCTGCGAAGCTGGTGATATACTGACTGCGCTTGAATTTGCTTGAAATGTCTGACATTTCTTCAGATAAACTTGAGGAGTTGGCACTACTCCAGGGGATTCTTACCACCTATGCCCCTGACAATGTGCTACCAATACCCGATGGCGTCCTCAGCTTCACTTACCGGCTGGTTATGGAGCTAGTGAGCGACTGCCTGACCAAACACCAACAAGGTCGTATGAGCTCAGAATATCTTGAGCATTTACAGATGAACATCAGGACATTAGTACAACAGGTAACAGACAATCTGGGCAAAGCACATAACAATAATAATGAATGATATTCACAGCACATGAAACAATAATGAATAATATTTATAAAATACAAGTTTCTTTACATGAAATATATATTTATATATTTTGGCCAAGAGCAATATAATTTATAGCTTATAAGAAATATCCATATATGTATTAATTGTAGCTGTAGATTGCAGGAGTAAAATGTGACATAAATAGCGTCCTATATTCTCTACTTTCTCTCATGATTTTCCTTTTTTGTTTATTTCCATTTTTATAGGCTGAAGAAAGATCCCAATGTGGAGATTTGGCCTTTTTTAAACAATTGGCCCAACATTTCCTGTATGTACTAGAGTTTATTGCCCGCCCACTGAAGCATTTGGTAAGAATCCGTCATCTTCTATATCTCATGTCTTTCTTGTCTGATCTTCTCCAGATTACTAGTCATATAGCAGATTGTCATATTTCTCATTATAGATGCCCCCTGTCCGCTCCAGGCAGATACAGGATCTTTTATGGCAGCCTGTCTCTGCTCCATCCTCTGTGGTGACAGTCTGTACTGTGCTCAGTGGTGCGGACCTTTCATATCACATCGGTCTCGCTTTATCTTCACAATCTTCCTTCTTGTAAATGCTGCAGTTCTGGTAATAGATGTTATTGGAGAACTGTTGTATATACAAGTCCCTTATATATTAATGTGGATTTACTGGGCGGAGCGGCCGTGTATATTCCCCGCAATTATGTAAATCCAGGTTTAGTCCCTCTGTCTTTTGTGTACTGTAATTTAGTATTTGTGAGTTGTTATATTAATTGCACATATTATATCCATCAGGAAACACCGGCCGGTGACTCCAAAGAGGGGCAACACCGAAATATCGCTGACCCCAATACCAGTGAGCCAGGGCTAAAAAGTGATCTGATTGAAGGTAAGCTGATCATCTCGCATTCCTACAAACATTAATATTATGGAGACACCAGAGAATATATAAATTTACTCTTCATCCTCTGTATGAGGCCGGTGACGGCTCCTGAACCTCCTGTAGACTGTAATGGAGAGGGCTCATGCAATTCTGAAAACCCCTCTGGTTCTCCCTTCTGGGATCTTCTAAGCCCCAAAATGCACAGAGGACCTCACAGGGTCCTCATCCAAGTCACTGTCAGATCCCGAACAATCACACATTTATGGCAGAGTATATCTATCTATGGATGTGCCATAAGTACAGTGGGGAAAAAAAGTATTTAGTCAGTCAGCAATAGTGCAAGTTCCACCACTTAAAAAGATGAGAGGCGTCTGTAATTTACATCATAGGTAGACCTCAACTATGGGAGACAAACTGAGAAAAAAAAATCCAGAAAATCACATTGTCTGTTTTTTTTTCATTTTATTTGCATATTATGGTGGAAAATAAGTATTTGGTCAGAAACAAGCAATCAAGATTTCTGGCTCTCACAGACCTGTAACTTCTTCTTTAAGAGTCTCCTCTTTCCTCCACTCATTACCTGTAGTAATGGCACCTGTTTAAACTTGTTATCAGTATAAAAAGACACCTGTGCACACCCTCAAACAGTCTGACTCCAAACTCCACTATGGTGAAGACCAAAGAGCTGTCAAAGGACACCAGAAACAAAATTGTAGCCCTGCACCAGGCTGGGAAGACTGAATCTGCAATAGCCAACCAGCTTGGAGTGAAGAAATCAACTGTGGGAGCAATAATTAGAAAATGGAAGACATACAAGACCACTGATAATCTCCCTCGATCTGGTGCTCCACGCAAAATCCCACCCCGTGGGGTCAGAATGATCACAAGAACGTTGAGCAAAAATCCCAGAACCACGCGGGGGGACCTAGTGAATGAACTGCAGAGAGCTGTGACCAATGTAACAAGGCCTACCATAAGTAACACACTACGCCACCATGGACTCAGATCCTGCAGTGCCAGACGTGTCCCACTGCTTAAGCCTGTACATGTCCGGGCCCGTCTGAAGTTTGCTAGAGAGCATTTGGATGATCCAGAGGAGTTTTGGGAGAATGTCCTATGGTCTGATGAAACCAAACTGGAACTGTTTGGTAGAAACACAACTTGTCGTGTTTGGAGGAAAAAGAATACTAAGTTGCATCCATCAAACACCATACCTACTGTAAAGCATGGTGGTGGAAACATCATGCTTTGGGGCTGTTTCTCTGCAAAGGGGCCAGGACGACTGATCCGGGTACATGAAAGAATGAATGGGGCCATGTATCGTGAGATTTTGAGTGCAAACCTCCTTCCATCAGCAAGGGCATTGAAGATGAAACGTGGCTGGGTCTTTCAACATGACAATGATCCAAAGCACACCGCCAGGGCAACGAAGGAGTGGCTTCGTAAGAAGCATTTCAAGGTCCTGGAGTGGCCTAGCCAGTCTCCAGATCTCAACCCTATAGAAAACCTTTGGAGGGAGTTGAAAGTCCGTGTTGCCAAGCGAAAAGCCAAAAACATCACTGCTCTAGAGGAGATCTGCATGGAGGAATGGGCCAACATACCAACAACAGTGTGTGGCAACCTTGTGAAGACTTACAGAAAATGTTTGACCTCTGTCATTGCCAACAAAGAATATATCACAAAGTATTGAGATGAAATTTTGTTTCTGACCAAATACTTATTTTCCACCATAATATGCAAATAAAATGAAAAAAAAACCAGACAATGTGATTTTCTGGATTTTTTTTTCTCAGTTTGTCTCCCATAGTTGAGGTCTACCTATGATGTAAATTACAGACGCCTCTCATCTTTTTAAGTGGTGGAACTTGCACTATTGCTGACTGACTAAATACTTTTTTTCCCCACTGTATATACAGTATGTGCAGAATATCCATATAACTAGTATTATACCATTTACTTGTCTTTCCTTCCTTATATCAATGTGTTATATATTAAGTTCTGATATAGTCTAATACATGATGTCTCATTATTTTATCATTATATTAGAGACAACTGAGCCGGCAACTGCTGACGGTGGAATATCTGAGACACCAGAGATCCCCGAATCTGCCAGTGTAAGTATCAGAGAAAACATCTGTATATCATCAGATAACGGGGTATGAATTACACATCACATGTTACACCCCAGAGTACAGTGGGTTAACTCTATTCTTAATGAATGTAGATTGGACCTATTATTATTATTCCTGTCTCCTCTGTGTGATGTTCCTTACCATCCCCTCCAGTACAATGATACATGTGTATGGAGGATATCCCTATAATATATTAGTGTCTGGGGAGCGTCCTGCTGGTATCATGTCCTCTACATCTGCTGCAGTGTAATCAGCGGGGACATAATGTAGAGAAGTTCCTGCATCTGCAGCTTTTATCTTCCTGCAACTTATATGTCTTATTGTCATTTCTTATTCTTCTAGGCCGTGATCAGATCATTGACCCCTATGAGAAAACCAAGTATGAGCGACTATACCCAGATCAAAGAGATTGGCAGAGGATCTTTAGGGTGAGCGTTATGTATAATCTTCATTTTTCCCAAACTCCTTATGATGATGCCTCAGTCTATATGTCCTGCCTTTTGGAAATTCCTGTATATGAGTCCACATCTAAATTTTACTGTATTCCAAGATCTGTAACATTTTTATTTTTCTATCCCATAGAGCTTTGTAAGGACTTGTTTTTGGTGTGTCGAGCTGTTGTTTTTTTCTCCTTTAGGGACTTTATCGCTGTTTACATATGGATCACAGGATTTTATCTCTCTTTTTTTATACACCCTAAAATCTTGTTTGCTTTTGCAGCTGCTTCCTGACATTGAGTACTGCTGCTCAGCTTAAGGCCCCATATCCCATAACGAGATCGTTAGCGAGATCGCTGAAAAGTCACCGATTTTGTGACGCAACAGCGACCTCGCCAGCGATCTCGCTAGGTGTGACACATAGCGGCGACGGCCCCCACTGGATATCGCTGATCGTGCTCGAATGTCATGGGCCATTTTTTGATCGTCGGCGTCCCGCTGGCCAGCATGCATCGCTGTGTTTGACTCCGACGAGCGACCTCGTTGGTGACGCAGAACTCAGGGACGCAGGTGTGAGTCGTTAGATAAGCTGCTGTGTGACAAGGTATCAACGATTGCCGAGGTCGTTATACGGATCGCCAGATCGTTGCTGCGTCATTGAAGAGATCTGCCTTTTTGGCAGCTTACTAGCGACCATGTAGTGACGCACCAGTGATCCCTACCAGGTCATATAGTTGTCGGGATCGCTGATGCGTCGCTATGTGAAAAACGGGACCCTTACTTATGACCAGAATACACAAGTCCTTCTCCTGTTCTGTAATCTCTAATATATTTACATTTAATCTATATACAGCGGTATGATTACTACCATTGCGGTGCATTACTCTACATTAAACGTCATTTGCCATATGGTTACTCTTGCAGGAATAATTTCCAGATCCTTTTGTATCATTATAATGTCAAAGGTTAATAATCAACATATGCAGTTTGGAGGGTGCCTTGATCCATTGGAAAAGGTAGGGATATACAGCCGTTTTTTGGATAACAAATTTAAAAAAAAAATATTACTAGAATTGAATAAAAACAAAACATTTTGGAACAGGTCTCACTTTTTCTATTGTACTGGGTATGTTCTGTTTTTATTGAATTCTACTAAAATAGTTTTGAAAATTTTAATTTAAAAAATAGATAGATATCCCTATCGTTTCCAATTGCTACCACCAAGCAGGAGTGGTTTTTCATCCAAGCTGAGGATTCGGTCATTTAACGTGGGTGGGCTGGATCACCCTCTCTTATTTATTGCCTTGATCCATTACTTTTAGATTCAGAAAAACTGAGAAGTTGAAATAATTTTTAGTTAAAGGGAATCTGTCAGCAGTTTTTTACTATTTCATCTGAGAGCAGCCCGATATAGGAAAAGAAACCCTGAATCCAAATATTTATTGCTTAGTTTACTGGGTGCAGCCATTCTGACACAATCAGAGCTATTAGATTTAGCAATGCAGCACAGCTGAGAAAGCTAACCCCGCCCACTCCACAGCTAACCTCGCCCACACCAGGATCTCCAGGATTAGGAGGGATTTGGGGTGTAACATAATAAAAGATGAGTAAAACATCAAAGCAAACAGAAAAAGGGTCTGTGACCCACACTGGTAGCTGAGACTGGCCAGCCCCATATTATACGAGGTCACAACCAGGTTCTGCCTGAGGAAGGCAGCACTAATTAGTCCTCAGAAGCACATAACCCTGAAATATGCAGGGATTATACACTACCCATTATAGAACTGTCTTATGTGCTACTTACTACCAGGTTTTAGCTAAGATACAAGACATATGTGTAAGGAGAGATGAAAAAGCTAATGGGGGATGACATAAATGTACTGAGGAACGCTACATAACAAAATATAAGCAAAAAAGAATGGGAAGAATGGCTGCACTTCTATACTTAGACTTATTGTGACCATTCTTTTAGAAAAGATGAAGTCTAAAGACCCCTAGAATGAGCTCAGCGAGTCCAAACAGTGAGGGGATAAGACCAGACAAAGTAAGAATCCCTACAGTAAGGCTCTGTTCACTTGTCTAGTATCATCAGTTAGAGCGGATCCAGCAGCCATCAATTGACAAAAAAGTGTTGCAGACACAACTGTTCTGACCAGCTTGAAAAAAACTGGTTTCAACTGAATCTTTTTTTTTTTCTTTTTTTTTAACAATGAAGTCTATGGAAAACTAATTAAACAGTCCGGCCCCTGTGCACTGAAATGTGATTAGCAGAAAACTTCCCATGGTGACTACAGAGGAACATCAATGTGGATTCCCTCACCAAAGATATCAATGTGATCAGTATTACCGCGCCATTACAGCCATCTCTTTACTTGCTGACAGGTTCTATTTAAGGTGCATTCACCCCGGTTGACCACAGCCGTTAAAGGGGGTTTTCACCCAGAAGGAAACTCAGCAAGCAGTACAGCGTGCAGAATAACTGACAGTGAGCAGTATATACAAAGTCAGGGTTCGGCTCTGCTTGTTGGTGTCGCGTCACTGCAGGAATGTGATTTGGGCTGCATGGTGGTCATGTTCTGATCAGATTGTCATCTGCTTTACTCAACAGAACATTGAGAGAAGATATTGAGGATCTATTCAGCACGAAACTGCAACTGTGGAAATCACATTCCAGCAGTTACATGACAAAACGGTGGATGCTGTTTTAATGGCTGCATTCTGACGGTGTACATGGACCTTTCTCCTGTCCAAGATAATTGTTGAATTCAGCATCTAGTAGAGATAGCAGCCTATAGTCTGGTGTGTGTACTGGTAATGATACGGCGTGGGTATGTGCACACCATAAGTACAGGCTGCAGACATTTCTGCACCAAAAATGTGTCACTTGGCAGGAAAATCGCCTTCATATTGCTGTTTTTTTTAATGAGATTTTTTCCCGTTCTTTAGGATGGTTGAAAAATGCTGAAAGAATAGACGCTGCGGTAGTAGCGTAGCTACCAGGGGGGCAGAGGCCCCGCGCTCTCAGGGGGCCCACCCGGAGCTACGTTACAGTTACATTGTGCGGCAGAGCAGGGAGAATCAATCTTCCTGCTCGGCCGCTATGGGGCCCCTGAGCAGGCGGGGGGACCCAGTGTCAGCAATGGGCCCCCCGCCCGTCATCATAGGTTCAGCTGAATCGGCTTCATGCCGATACAGCTGACCGCATTGATGAGAGAAGGAGCGAGCGCTCCTTCTCTCATCATCCCCCTGTCAGCGTCTGACGTCACCGACGCCGACACTGACAGTGGGCTTGATGACGTCAGTACTCGGCACCTGCAGTCGGAGATGAGTGGGAGCAGCACAGGAACCATGAGGGAGAAAGGTGAGTTATTAGTTTATGGGGGAGGGGTGCATTATACTACAGAGGGTGGATATGGGGGCTTATTATACTACAGAGGGTGGCTATGGGGGTGCATTATACTACAGAGGGAGGTTATGGGGGTGCAGTATACTAAATGGGGTGGCTATGGGGCTATAATACACTACAAGGGGGTGGCTATGGGGTGCATTATACTACAGAGGGTGGCTATGGGAGTGCATTATACTACAGAGGGTGGCTATGGGAGTGCATTATACTACAGAGGGTGGCTATGGGGTTCATTATACTACAGAGGGTGGCTATGGGGCTGCATTATACTACAGAGGGTGGCTATAGGGGTTCATTATACTACAGAGGATGGCTATGGGAGTGCATTATCCTACAAAGAGTGGCTATGGGACTGCATTATACTACAGAGGGTGGCTATGGGGTGCATTATACTACAGAGGGTGGCTATTATACTACAGAAGGTGGCTATGGGAGTGCATTATACTACAGAGGGTGGCTATGGGGTGTATTATACTACAGAGGGTGGCTATGGGGTGTATTATACTACAGAGGGTGGCTATGGGAGTGCATTATACTACAGAGTGTGGCTATGGGAGTGCATTATACTACAGAGGGTGGCTATGGGAGTGCATTATACTACAGAGGGTGGCTATGGGAGTGCATTATACTACAGACGGTGGCTATGAGGCTGCATTATACTACATAGGGTGGCTATAGGGGTTCATTATACTACAGAGGGTGGCTATCGGGTGCATTATACTACAGAGGGTGGCTATGTGGGTGCATTATACTACAGAGGGTGGCTATGAGGTGCATTATACTACAGAGGGTGGCTATAGGGGTGCATTATACTACAGAGGGTGGCTACGGGGGTGCATTATACTACAGAGGGTGGCTATGGGGATGCAATACATTATAGAGGCTGCCTATGGGGGTGCATTACACTACAGAGGCTGCCTATGGGGGTGCATTACACTACAGAAGCTGCCTATAGGGGTGCATGATGCTATAGAGTCTGCCTATGGGGAGGTCATTATACAATATAGAGTCTGCCTTTGGAGAGAGCATTATACTATATGGAGACCTATGGGGAGTGCATTATACTATATGGAGGACTATGGGGAGTGCATTATACTATTTGGAGATGGACCTATGGGGAATGCATTATACAATATGGAAACCTATGGGGAGTGCAGTATACTATGTGGAGGCCTATGGGGAGTACATTATACTATATGGAGACCTATCTAGTGGCCCATCATACAGTGTGGTGATTATAGTGACAGGGCTATCATAGTGTTGGAGCCATAAAATAGTTTGGGGGATATTAAGGGGTCAGTATACAGTCATATGTAAAAGTTTGGGCACCCCTATTAATGTTAACCTTTTTTCTTTATAACAATTTTGGTTTTTGCAACAGCTATTTCAGTTTCATATATCTAATAACTGATGGACTCAGTTATATTTCTGGATTCAAATGAGGTTTATTGTACTAACAGAATATGTGCAATCTGCATTTAAACAAAATTTGATGGGTGCAAAAGTATGGGCACCTCAAAATAAAAGTGACATTAATATTTCGTAGATCCTCCTTTTGCAAAAATAACAGCCTCTAGTTGCTTCCTGTAGCTATTAATGAGTTCCTGGATCCTGGATGAAGGTATTTGTGACCATTCCTGTTTAGAAAACAATTCCAGTTCAGTTAAGTTTGCTGGTCGCCGAGCATGGACAGCCCGCTTCAAATCATCCCACAGATGTTTAATGATATTCAGGTCTGGGGACTGGGATAGCCATTCCAGAACATTGTAATTGTTCCTGTGCATGAATGCCTGAGTAGATTTGGAGCGGTGTTTTGGATCATTGTGTTGCTGAAATATCCATCCCCTGCGTAACTTCAACTTCGTCACTGATTCTTGCACATTATTGTCAAGAATCTGCTGATACTGAGTTGAATCCATGCGACCCTCAACTTTAACAAGATTCCCGATGCCGGCATTGGCCACACAGCCCCAAAGCATGATGGAACCTCCACCAAATTTTACTGTGGGTAGCAAGTGTTTTTCTTGGAATGCTGTGTTTTTTAGCCTCCATGCATAACGCCTTTTTGTATGACCAAACAACTCAATCTTTGTTTCATCAGTCCACAGGACCTTCTTCCAAAATGTAACTGGCTTGCCCAAATGTGCTTTTGCATACCTCAGGCGACTCTGTTTGTGGCGTGCTTGCAGAAACGGCTTCTTTCGCATCACTCTCCCATACAGCTTCTCCTTGTGCAAAGTGCGCTGTATTGTTGCCCGATGCACAGTGACACCATCTGCAGCAAGATGATGCTGCAGGTCTTTGGAGGAGGTCTGTGGATTGTCCTTGACTGTTCTCACCATTCTTCTTCTCTGCCTTTCTGATATTTTTTCTTGGCCTGCCACTTCTGGGCTTAACAAGAACTGTACCTGTGTTCTTCCATTTCCTTACTTTGTTCCTCACAGTGGAAACTGACAGGTTAAATCTCTGAGACAACTTTTTGTATCCTTCCCCTGAAAAGCTATGTTGAATAATCTTTGTTTTCAGATCATTTGAGAGTTGTTTTGAGGAACCCATGATGCCACTCTTCATGGGAGAGTCAAATAGGAGAACTACTTGCAAGTGGCCACCTTAACCCCTTCACGACCTTTGACGCCACGTAGGCGTCATGAAAAGTCGTGCCAGAACGACCCATGACGCCTATGTGGCGTCATGACTTTAAAGCCCCCCTGCGGGTCGGGTGACCTAGGTCACTGAAAGGTCACCCGACCCGCAGATACAGGGGGCTTTGTTCTTCGCCACAGGGGGTGTGGCTTCGCCCCCACGTGGCTACGATCGCTCTGACTGGCTGTTAAAAGTGAAACAGCCAATCAGAGCGATAGTAATATTTCATCAATGAAAATTGATGAAATATTACAATCCAGCCATGGCCGATACTGCTGTAGCATCGGACATGGCTGGAGACACCGATTCCACCCCCCCACCGGCGATCGCCCCCCCGCAACTGAATGACAGCGGCGATCTGCCGCCGCTGTCATCATCTGCCCCCCTCCCATTCCCTCTGCTCCCCGCCAGCTTCCGATAACCCCCTCACCCCCTCTCACCTCCCCCGGCACCTTCTAAGTCCCCCTGTCGCTCCCGGTGTCCGGCGGGTCCGGTTCATGGGCGCCGCCATTTTGGAAAATGGCGGGCGCATGCGCAGTGCGCCCGCCCGAATCTGCCGGCTGCAGATTCCATTCTTTCATTTTGATCACTCTCACAGTGATCAAAATGAAAGAAAAAGTAAATAAACCCCCCGATTATCACCCCCATAGGTAGGCACAACTAATAAAATAAAGACAATATTTTTATTTTTATTTTTCCATTAGGGTTAGGGTTAGGGTTGAAAAAATGGTTAGGGTTAGGGTTGGAAAGAGGGTTAGGGTTGGAAAGAGGGTTAGGGTTGGAAAGAGGGTTAGGGTTAGGGTTGGAAAGAGGGTTAGGGTTGGAAAGAGGGTTAGGGTTAGGATTGGAAAGAGGGTTAGGGTTGGAAAGAGGGTTAGGGTTGGAAAGAGGGTTAGGGTTGAATTAGGGTTAGGGTTGGAATTAGGGTTAGGGTTGGAATTAGGGTTAGGGTTGGAATTAGGGTTAGGGTTGGAATTAGGGTTAGCGTTGGAATTAGGGTTAGGCTTGTGGTTAGGGATGTGTTAGGGTTAGGGCTGTGGTTAGGGGTGTGTTGGGGTTAGGGTTGGAGTTAGAATTGAGGGGTTTCCACTGTTTAGGCACATCAGGGGGTCTCCAAACGCGACATGGTGCAACCATTGATTCCAGCCAATTTTGCGTTCAAAAAGTCAAACGGTGCACCCTCCCTTCCAAGCCCTGACATGTGCCCAAACAGTGGTTTACCCCAACATATGGGGTATCAGCGTACTCAGGAAAAATTGCACAACAACTTTTGGGGACTAATTTCTCGTGTTACCCTTGGGAAAATAAAAAATTGGAGGCTAAAAAATTATTTTTGTGTAAAAAAATGATTTTTTCATTTTCACGTCTCTGCATTATAAACTTCTGTGAAGCACTTGGGGGTTCAAAGTGCTCACAACACATCTTACATACGTTCCTTGGAAGGTCTAGTTTCCAAAATGGGGTCACTTGTGGGGGTTTCCACTGTTTAGGCACATCAGGGGCTCTGCAAACGTAATGACGACCGCAGACTATTCCATCAAAGTCTGCATTTCAAAACGTCACTACTTCCATTCCGAGCCCTGACGTGTGCCCAAACAATGGTTCCCCCCCACATATGGGGTACCAGCGTACTCAGGACAAACTGGACAACAACTTTTGGGGTCCAATTTCTCCTGTTACCCTTGTGAAAATAAAAAATTGCGAGCTAAAAAATCATTTTTTGAGGAAAAAAAAAATATTTTTTATTTTCATGGCTCTGCGTTATAATCTTCTGTGAAGCACTTGGGGGTTCAGTGTGCTCACTACACATCTAGGCAACTTCCTTATGGGGTCTAGTTTCCAAAATGGGGTCACTTGTGGGGGGTTTCCACAGTTTAGGTACATCAAGGGCTCTGCAAATGTAACATGATACCCGCAGACCATGCCATCAAAGTCAGCATTTCAAAATGTCACTACTTCCCTTCCGAGCCCTGACGTGTGCCCATACAGTGGTTTCCTCCCCACATATGGGGTATCAGCGTACTCAGGACAAACTGTACAACAACTTTCGGGGTCCAATTTCTCCTGTTACCCTTGTGAAAATAAAAAATTGCGAGCTAAAAAATCATTTTTTGAGAAAAAAAAATAATTTTATTTTCATGGCTCTGCGTTATAATCTTCTGTGAAGCACTTGGGGGTTCAGTGTGCTCACCACACATCTAGGCAACTTCCTTATGGGGTCTAGTTTCCAAAATGGGGTCACTTGTGGGGGGTTTCCACAGTTTAGGTACATCAAGGGCTCTGCAAATGTAACATGATGCCCGCAGACCATGCCATCAAAGTCAGCATTTCAAAATGTCACTACTTCCCTTCCGAGCCCTGACGTGTGCCCAAACAGTGGTTCCCCCCCACATATGGGGTACCAGCGTACTCAGGACAAACTGTACAACAACTTTTGGGGTCCAAATCATCCTGTTACTCTTGTGAAAAAAAATTGCGGGCTAAAAATCTTTTTTTTTGAGGAGAAAAAATGATTTTTTATTTTCACAGCTCTGCGTTATAAACTTCTGTGAAGCACTTGGGGGTTCAAGGTGCTCACCACACATCTTGATAAGTTCCTTGGAGGGTCTAGTTTCCAAAATGGGGTCACTTGTGGGGGGTTTCCACAGTTTAGGTACATCAAGGGCTCTGCAAATGCAACATGACACCCTCAGACCATGCCATCAAAGTCAGCATTTCAAAATGTCACTACCTCCCTGCTGAGCCCCCGACGTGTGCCCAAACAGTGGTCCCCCCCACATATGGGGTACCAGTGTACTCAGGACTAACTGTACAACAACTTTTGGGGTCCAATTTATCCTGGTACCCCTGTGAAAATAAAAAATTGCGGACTAAAAATATTTTTTTTAAGAAAAAAAAATATTTTTTATTTTCACGGCTCTACGTTATAAACTTCTGTGAAGCACCTGGGGGTTCAAAGTGCTCACCACACATCTAGATAAGTTCCTTAGGGGGTCTAGTTTCCATAATGGGGTCATTTGTGGGGGAGCTCCAAAGTTTAGGCACACAGGGGCTCTCCAAACACGATATGGTGTCCGCTAACGATTGGAGCTAATTTTCATTTCAAAAAGTCAAATGGCACTCCTTCCCTTCTGAGCCCTGCTGTGCGCCCAAACAGTGGTTCCCCCCCACATATGGGGTACCAGCGTACTCAGGACAAACTGGACAACAACTTTTGTGGTCCAATTTCTCCTGTTACCCTTGTGAAAATAAAAAATAGCGTGCTAAAAAATCATTTTTGAGGAAAAAAATGATTTTTTATTTTCACTGCTCTATGTTATAAACTTTTGTGAAGCACTTGGGGGTTCAAGGTGCTCACTACACATCTAGATAAGTTCCTTAAGGGGTCTAGTTTCCAAAATGGTGTTACTTGTGGGGGAGCTCCAATGTTTAGGTACACAGGGGCTCTCCAAACGCGACATGGTGTCCGATAACGATTGGAGCGAATTTTCCATTCAAAAAGTCAAATGGTGCTCCTCCCCTTCGGGGCCCTGCCGTGCGCCCAAACAGTGGTTTATGACCACATATGAGGTATTGTAGTACTCAGGAGAAATTGTCCAACAAATTTTAGGATCCATTTTATCCTGTTGCCCACGTGAAAATGAAAAAACTGAGGCTAAAAGATAATTTTTGCGAAAAAAAAGTACTTTTTTTTTTTTACGGATCAATTTGTGAAGCACCTGGGGGTTCAAAGTGATCACTATGCATCTAGATAAGTTTCTTGGGGGGTCTAGTTTCCAAAATGGGGTCACTTGTGGGGAAGCTCCAGTGCTTAGGCGCACAGCGACTCTCCAAACGCGACATGGCAAGCGCTAAATATTCCAGCATATTTTCCATTCAAAATGTCAAATGTGCTCCTTCCCTTCCGAGCCCTGCTGTGCGCCCAAACAGTGGTTTATGACCACATATGAGGTATCGGTGTACTCAGGAGAAATTGCCCAACAAATTTTAGGATCCATTTTATCCTGTAGCCCATGAGAAAATGAAAAAAATTAATGATAAAAGAAAATTTGTGGTGCAAAAAATAAAATGTCCATTTTTTCCTTCCACGTTGCTTTAGTTCCTGTGAAGCACCTGAAGGGTTAATAATCTCCTAGAATGTAGTTTTGAGTAGCTTGAGGGGTGCAGTTTTTAGAATGGTGTCACTTTTGGGTATTTTCTGCCATATAGACCCCTCAAAGTGACTTCAAATGTGATGTGGTCCCTAAAAAAATGGTTTTGTAAATATTGTTGTAAAAATGAGAAATCGCTGGTCAACTTTTAACCCTTATAACTTCCTAACAAAAAAAAAATTGTTTCCAAAATTGTGCTGATGTAAAGTAGACATGTGGGAAATGTTATTTAGTAACTATTTTGTGTCACATCACTCTCTGGTTTAACAGAATATAAATTAAAAATTTGAAAATTGTGAAATTTTCAACATTTTCGCCAAATTTCAGTTTTTTCACAAATAAACGCAAAAATTATCGACCTAAGTTTACCACTAACATGAAGCCCAATATGTCACAAAAAAACAATCTCAGAATCGCTAAGATGCGTTGAAGCATTCCAGAGTTATTACCTCATAAAGGGACACTGGTCAGAATTGCAAAAAATGGCCAGGTCATTAAGGTCAAAATAGGCTGGGTCATGAAGGGGTTAAATACCTTTTCTCATGATTTGATACACCTGGCTATGAAGTTCAAAGCTCAATGAGGTTACAAAACCAATTTAGTGCTTCAGGAAGTCAGTAAAAAGTAGTTAGGAGTGTTCAAATCAAGAAAATAATAAGGGTGCCCATACTTTTGCACTAGTCAAATTTTGTTAAAATGCAGATTGCACATTTTCTGTTAGTACAATAAACCCCATTTGAATCCAGAAATATAACTGAGTCCATCAGTTATTAGATATATGAAACTGAAATAGCTGTTGCAAAAACCAAAATTGCTATAAAGAAAAAAGGTTAACATTAATAGGGGTGCCCAAACTTTTACATATGACTGTATATACAGTGAGGGGGCATTATACTGTGTATAAGATAGTATCATACTGTGTATAGAGGAGCTGTACAGGAGGGAGACTCGGGACATTATTAAATGTAAAGTGGGCACTTATTGTTATAGGGGAACTTACAGTAGGTTACTGTGACTGTCAAATGGGCACACAGAGGGCATTATTACATTCTAGGGGACAAAATGTGGGCACTTTTCTAGAGCACTTGCACCCGGCCTTAGTATTTTCTAGAGGGTTGCTTTAAAATTTAGAGGTCACACAGGGCCACACAGCAGGTGCACTGATAGGGTCACATATGGCAGCAGCAGATCAGCATTGGGGCATCAGTAGGATGAGGAGTTTGTGCAGGTTGGGAATAGTCCCGTTTTGGACAGTGCTGAAAATGTGAGCAGTGAAACATGTCTTTGTTGTATTCTCTGTAGCCGAGTCCTGGCTGGAGGAGTTGTCATGTCAGTCTGGGCCAGATGGAAAAGGCGTGAAAAGTTAATGATTCCTTCAGAAAGAACGTCAGTGGTAAGTCATTATCTGTAGCTGTGCTGTGATCTCTTATACAGTATGTTCTGTAGGACGGGTATCTACCACTGACCATATGGCGGTAATATCAATGTTGGTCTTTATATAGCGATTATTTTCAGTAACAGCGCGGTCATCTGCTGAGGTTCTCCTCCACTATTAGGGTGCGTCACCCAGTTATAATCAAGGTTACCTGGTTAGGGGCCCACTCAGAAGTTTCGCCCCCCCGAACCAAAACCCTAGCTACACCTCTGCGCTGCGGACATAAAACTGCTTCAAATCTGCAAGGAAAACATAAGCGGCTTTTCCATGAGATTTCAGACATCTCATTCACTTTTCTATTACTATCAAACAGCGTTATTGGGATCATGGAGCTCTTTACTACAAACATGTCTGTCCCTCCAGTTGAAAGAAATTAACATTTTCCTGGAGGGAAATTTATACTCCACATTATGTCAATTCAGTTTTGTCTGTTGACGATAAAGTGCAGTTTGCAGCCATTTTTATTTGAAAAATGTGAAATATACCCAAATCAGTCATAACCCACAAGTACTCAAAAATATTTCACATTCACACACATCGGGTGGGCCTGCGTGATCTCAATTGCCAGGGCTGATTTCAGTTCCAGTCCAACCCTTCTGTCTACAGTGATTACTGTGCCGCAACCCCAGGCCTACATTCTGCAGCAATGTCTCATTATACAGGGAGTGTTGGGTGGCTTCCAATCTTCTCAGGTACGATTCTGAGCTCCCTCATCTGAGCCGGCCCTTACATATGCCTTAACCCATTTCTTATATATAGTTTCTAACCTGATCCAACCTCTAATTTTCCTATCGAATTGACCCCCTACCAATAGTGTTCACCTTCCCAATTTCAGTTGGAGCCAAGTAGTCTGCAGCTTAAGCAACATTTTCCCCCGTCAGAACCATCTTCAGAAACTATTAACTATCCCTCAACTATGACCCACTAGCCGCCTGTATTATGCCTCCCTGTCCCTTGTATGGCTTCTGGGGTTGATTTCTCCCCTCACCACTAATGGCTTCAGTACAGAGTGCATATGCCGTGTCTGACCTTCTGCCCAACTGCTACCTAGTTCTTTTAAATACTGGGTCACATTTATTATGATGCAGCATTGACTGTCTAGATTTACTTGGATTTCCATAGTAACTCGCTATCTTTTTACATTTTACCTTTATCTATGATGAAGGGAAATAAAGTCCTATTACAAAAATGGACACAAAACTAGTCAGCAAACTTTAAGGTATATTTTTTTTATTACCCAGAACACACCATTAAATGTTCTAGTTTGATAATGCAGACCTACCTATGCACTTTCTAGACACTAATCAAAATGTAATCAATCAAAATATGGTCCTGATATAAGGTAAAAACTATTATTTTTCCATTAATGCAAACTACTGTCTATGTAAAAATGTTTGAAGTTGTTGCAATGAAGCATTTCATCAGCAGAGGGCAGTGTCTTCCTGCTGTGATATTTATACTGCTCAGAACTGAAGCTACAAATGTGCATTCATTATTTGCAGATGGACTAAATGCACATTCTGAACTACTTTTTTTTTTTTTAATGTATTTTAAAATTTGCATTATGTCTTAGAACTGAGCAATTTAATATTTTCTTTAAAAGGGGTTGCCAACTTTCTGCATTTTTGCTGCAAAAGATTAAATATATTGGTGGCCCGACTCTAACGCATCGGGCATTCTAGAATATGGCCAGCGGGAGACCGACGTTCAAAAGATGGTCCAAGACAATCCACCACGATCAGCGATCTCACAGTGGGGGCCTGGTCGCTGCTGCGTGTCACACTAAGGCTAAGTACCCACTTTGCAGAAATGCTACAAAAATTTCCACAGCATTTCCGCAACTCCCGCCGCAGGAAAAACTCATGTGAATTCGCATGCGTTTTCCCCGGGATTTTCGCGTGCGGAATTCAAGCGCATTCCAAGAGATTTGAAGCATCGCTTGGAATGTGATTGACAGGTTGGTCATACTTGTCAAGCATAGTGTTTGACAATTGTGATCAACTTTTTACTGTTGATGCTGCCTATACAGCATCAGTAGTAAAAGATAAAATGTAAAAAATAATAAAAAATTTTTAAAAAAAAGGTTATTCTCACCTTTGACGCCCCCCGATCTCCTCTCCACGCTCCTGGCATCTTCCGGTCCCAGTAATGCTTGGCGCGAAGGACCGGAGATTACGTCACTCTCGCGAGAGCGCAGCGTCATCAGCGGTCTGGTGAGAGGAGGGAAAGAGTCCGGGGGCCGTCGGAAGGTAAGTATATCACTATTTTTTATTTTAATTTTATTGTTTACAGGTTTATGGTACCCAGGGCCTGAAGGAGAGTCTCCGCTCCTCCGGACCCTGGGTACCGGCTAGCGCCAGTCATCTCCCGGCTGCGTCGCCGCTGACCTCCGTGCGGCAGGAGATGACCCACAGCAACCTTTGGGAGATCAGCGGCTAGCACCGCAGATCTCCCGACGGTAGCGGTGGCGTGCGTCGTTCAAATTCCGCACCAATTCGCGGTCGGACTGCGCCTGTCGCTGATTGATTGCGCCCTGCCGGCCGTCCGCGACAATCAGTGATGCGGGATTTCCGTTACAGACAGACAGAATTAGACGATTATATAGTAGGATATATACACCGTATTTTCAGGCGTGTAAGATGACTTTTCAACCCCTGAAAATCTTCTCAAAAGTTCGGGGGTTGTCTTATACGCCGGGTGTCGTCTTATACAGCAGGTGCGGAGCTCTGGGGTCGCCACATATGGAGCCGTCAGCGCCATTACTGGTGAGGATGGACAGTACAATTGCTAACTAGATACGAACGTCAGGGTAGGAATCAATGTTTGTCACAGTTGCTGGCCGGAAGACTCCAGACTGCACCCTACTAACGAAGCTTCCTTGCCCTCCAGTTCCCAAACATGATGGAGTGAGGCTGATAGTCACCTTGGCGATGGACACTTCCCTGGAAGAGTTCAGCGATCACTGAAGGGCAGAGCTCCACGGAGAAATTACATCCGCCGATGTTCTGCACCCCGCCCTGAGCCCGAATCACCCAGAGAGGAAGATGTGGCCTGGAGATGTCTCCCCGGGTCACTGCTTCCGGAGGTGAACGAAGTGGCGAACTGATACCTGGACCAGCCGAGCGTCTACTGCAGGAGAAGCCTGCGGGTGCACCGCAACCAGGCTGCCGTCACCACACTCTGCACCCAGCCTGGTGGAGCAGCTCCTCAGCGAGGCGTGTTTCTCTAGATCCAGCACCGCACTCTCTTTTCTCCATACCCCGGGCGTCACAGATGCCTGCAGCTTGACTCACACCTTCACAGAGCTCCACATCCGCCATATAAGACGACACCGGGCGTATAAGTTGACCCCCGACTTATACTGCAAGTATATCCCAAACTCTATATTTTATATGGAAAAGTTGGGGGTCATCTTGTATGCCAGAAAATACGGTAATATTTGGTATTGGCATGGTCACATCGAACCGCAGAATAAAGATATTATGCCAATTATACTGAATGTTGTTTGGTTAAGAAAAAATAGAATTGTTGGTTTTGTTTTGCTCTTTTTGCCTCTCAAAAAAAAAAAAGAAATCAAAGTCACATGTACAACAAAATGCCACCAATGAAAATTACAGCTTGTCCCACAAAAACCAAGATGTTCTACAACTGTGCTGATGGAAACCTGTGAGACTTATGGCTCGCAGAATATGGAGACCCTGAAACAAATGAATACTTTTCAAAGAGCGTAATATTTAGACAAAAGTAGAAGAAAAATATATGAAACTATGTACATTTGGTATTGCCCTATTCGTTCTGACTCACAGAATAAAGTTAACACTTTATGTATGCAGCATGGCGAATAGCGCAAAATTGTTAACGCAAAAACAAAAAATCAGTTGCAGAAGTACTGTTTTGTTTATAAAGAGTTAATAAAAGTTTGTTAATAAGTCCTATGAATCCCAAAATGATTCCACTGAGAAATGTAATTCGTCGAAAAAAAAACATGCTCCTGGGTGTACATAAGATTCTTTATTTTTCATGCCATTTTTTGGAGGCAAGACAAGCAATTCTGCAAGGATTTTCAAATATTTTTGTATGACTTAAACCATGTGGGTGAAATAAAATGTTGTACCGTTACAGATATGTGGAAACCTATTATGTGAATTTCACATTCTTTTCCACTTTTTTTAGTCCCACTAAGGGACTTGAACCTATTGGGCTAAGTTCCCATGGTGTTTTTTTAATGCTGTGGATTTCTGGCAGCAGTTCGATACCAATTAGCCAATTTAGGTTGCTATCATTTTTATTGCTCTTGACCTGGGAAGGGTATGTTATCTAATCCAAAAAGACCTAAAGGGCGCAAAACCCCATTAGAAAATACCCCTCTCTAGCAAGTCAATAAAAATAAGATTTTATTCCATTAAAATAGATATTTTATGGGGTAATTTGTTAAAATGACAATCCTAAATTGCCATAAATAGACTAGATTAAGTTGGCCTGTGACTTTGTTCAAGTTTTTAATTTTGGGGCTGTGTGTATTTGAGTTTGACAGTCCTGAATCTACACCAAATTGGGAAGGAGCTCAGTGCCGAACCACCACACTTGTTGTTCCCCTCTGCTACCCTGTTATTTCCAGCTTACTCTTCCTACAGTTGTTGAAGGGTGTGACATTGCTGCTACCGTGTTTCCCCGAAAGTAAGACCCTGTCTTACATTAATTTTACCCCAAAAAGTCCCACCCTGTCTTACTTTCGGGGGAGGTCTTACATTAGCCGAAAAAAAATGACAATTTCTTTTTAACCAATAAATTAACATTTATTAACATGCTGTTATACCCCATAACAGTGCCGTATCCTACTGCACACAGCCCCACACCCCATAACAGTGCCGTATCCCACTGCACACAGCCCCACACCCCATAACAATGCCGTATCCCACTGCACACAGCCCCACACCCCATAACAGTGCCGTATCCCACTGCACACAGCCCCTTACCCTATACAGTACATGTTTCCCTACTTGGTTTTTAAATGCTGGACGTTTTCCTCTGCGGTGCGGCTGTGGGTGCGGAAGGCCTGTGCTGCAGGGAACGCTGTGCCAATCAGCAGGGAAACAGCGGTGACGTGGGGCTGGGGCGGCCAATTACAGCCCGAGCTGCTGGACCAATCAGTGCTCGAGCCGGGGGCCGGCGGTGACGTGGGGAACAGGGGCGGCCAATGAGCTGTTGAGCTGGGCGGATTGCGGGGTTAACACGGCGAGTTAACCCCATGAGCGCTGGACCCGCCCAGCTGCACCTGAGGACACCTCTGGAGCCTGGGGACCCAATGGGGGACAGCGGCGGCCCAAAGGTAAGGGCCTTACATTTCACAGCGGCCCCCAACCCTGCCTTACATTCGGGGGAGGCCTTACATTGAAGGACCCCCCCGTAACCCCCACCCTGTCTTACTTTCGGGGGGGTCCTACTTTCGGGGAAACACGGTATAACGTGGGAACCAAAGCAATGAGGATAAAGATATGTATTGCCGGATTAAGTGAGTATAATCCTCAAGGAAGGTTCCCCCTACAGTTTCTGTACATTGCTATGCACACCCCATAGGTGCAGTTATTGTGGTTCCTGAATTGCCCCTTTTTGCTAACAGCATAGCCTATTCCAACACAGGCAACCACATTACTTCCTTCCAAAAGGTGATGGGGCAACAAACATGGTTCTGGAGAAAACTGCTATAGTCTCTTCAATAGGCTGAGTAATTTTGGTATGTGATTTACCCTTTATTACTGTCAGCGTAACCGAACCAAGCAGTAAGGTTGGTCAGCAGTAGAGGGTTTTCATCAGAACACTAGCAGCAAGCTTAGTGAGCCATCATCAGAACACAAATCCTCAGCCACTTTACTCTAGAGTCTTTATGATTATGATAATCTCTCCCTCCACTCTGGGTCTTAGGAGTGGCCCATGCCCACGATTACCATTTAAATTTTTAGTTAACGTTGGGTGTGCCACACAAATTAGGTGCATCTGTGATTATATATATATATATATATATATATATATATATATATATATATATATATTATTTTTTTTTGTTTGTTTGTTTTTACTTTCATCTTTGAGGAAATCCAGCTCTCACGTGGCTGACAGTTTTGGTTACCATTGACTTTGACACATCATTTTGTTTTAATTGAATAACAATTTATATTAAATATTTTCAACTTTAATCTTTTTTTCCATCGAATTTTGATGTGTGATTAAAGTTATACTTTAATTTTTTGGAGCAATGTATTTATGGCGCTTTCCCTTTCTGACTATTTGTTTTTATTACATTTATTCCATGGCGCTTTACATGTGAGGAGGGGTATACATAATAAAAACAAGTACAGTAATCTTAAACAATACAAGTCTCGACTGGTACAGGAGGACAGAGGATCCTGCCCGCGAGGGCTCACAATCTACAAGGGATGGGTGAGGATACAGTAGGCAAGGGTAGAGCTGGTCGTGCAGCGGTTTGATGGATCGGTGGTTACTGCAGGTTGTAGGCTTGTCGGAAGAGGTAGGTCTTCAGGTTCTTTTTGAAGGTTTCCATGGTAGGCGAGAATCTGATATGCTATGGCAGACAGTTCTTTGGGTAGTGGGGAGTCAGTGCACGGATTCACAGAGGGGAGGGGCCGGGGAATAGCGGGGGGACAGGTGGATTAGTCAGGCAGCATAGTTTAGAATAGATTGGAGGGGTGCAAGAGTGTTAGGGGGGAGGCCACAGAGCAGGAGGTAGTAGTAGACCAGGCAGGGGAAGATGAGGGCATGGACTAAGGCTTTTCATATTCTTTGTTGAGGAATGTACGGATCCGTGAAATATTTTTGAGTTGAAGTCGGCAGGAAGTGGAAAGGGCTTGGATATTTGGATATGTGGTTTGAAGGATAGATCAGTGTCAAGGATTACCCCGAGGCTGCGAGCTTGTGGGACTGGGGAAAGCGAGCAGCCATTTACTTTAATGGATAGGTCTGTTGGGGGTCGAGTGAGATGGGGGAAAGATGATGAATTCTGTTTTGTCCATATTAAGTTTTTCAAGTCTAGCGGAGAAGGATAAAATAGCAGACAGACATAGTGGGATTCTGGTTAGTAGGGAGATGATATCTGGTCCAGAGATGTAGCTCTGTGTGTCATCAGCATAGATGTGATACTGGAAGCCATGAGATTCTATTGATTATGTACAAACTGATTAGCAGAGTGCCACTTCCTACTGGCAGCACCTACACTTATTGGGGTCTCTATGTCCCCCAATGATCAAGACAACAAATGGATTTTACAGTAAGTTAAAAAAAAAATCCAATTTTTGTTATAAGGGTCCGCTTCGTTTGGTGAAAACAGGGCTTCCTTCTGCTGGTACTCCTCATGATCAACTGTGATTTGTTTGAAAAAAGAAATGAAATATTGCATAGTACAAATGGACTGTCCATTCAAGTTACATGCCGGGACTAGTGATGAGCAAACGTTCTCTAATAACTTCTTATTCGAGCATCTGGGAGTGCTTGTATATTATGTGTGAGTCCCTGCGGCTGTTAGACAGACACAACACATGCTGAGATTGCCTGTTTGTTAGGGAATCCCCACGTGTGCAGGCTGTCTGACAGTTGCAAATCATGCAGCTGCAGGGGACTTGAACATAATATACAAGCACTCCTACATGCTTGGATAACACCTGAACATTCTTGGATAAGACATTATCTGAGCACATTCGCTCATTCTAGTCTGGACCTTCTTTGTAGTTATGTTATCTGAGAGCATTAGAGTGTAGGAGCACAGTCTCTGGTTACAGATATGTGTCACTTACTAGGCTGTGTTTTGTCATTTCAATACAATCAAGTTTTTTATCAACAGGAGATTATCAGTACAGGACAACTGGCCTTTGCAGGGTAGCCCAACCATGCCCTCACCACTGATTAGCGGTTCTCTGCCACTATACAATGCACACAGAAAGCTGTGGTGTTGCCGGGGTTATACACAACTCAACAACTGAGCTCTGCTAGATCCGCAGCAGAGAAAACTTTTTATATCAACTGCTGCAACCAGTAAGTGATACATTATTGTAGTCAGGGGTTCTACCTCATGCTGCTGTCAGATTAAGTAGCAAAATCCTGCCAACAGATCTCTTTAGCTTAAAATTATCCATTAAGGCCAGTTTCACATTTGCGGTTGAGTCCGCAGCGTTTGATGCGCATACATCCGTATGCGTCCTGCGTACCTATCTTTAATATGGGGTACGCAGGGACATGCATTTGTATGCGTTTGCGTCGTTTCACGGTATGTGGCAGGGCGTGGCAAACGCATCGTGTTGCATTTTTTTGCAGCGTCAAATATCCGCAGCCATCCGCACTATAGTAATGCCAGCGTACGCAATAATTTACATAAGACAAACCCATTGGGCGTGGCTTGTGTAAATTCAAAATTTGCCGGGAAATAGCATTTGCCTATCGTCCGCAAACACATGCATGCGTTTGCAAGTATTTTTGCATGCGGTTGCGGACGATACACTGCTGACTTAACTGAATATGTGAACCTAGCCTTGTTTAGCCAGAACATGCTGTTTATCTTAAAAAATCACATTTGCCTGCAGTTATCCCACTCTGCCCTATGCCAAACACAAAGGAATTCACGAAGCTGAGATCTGGGGAAGCTTTTGTTCCCCACTTTGCCTGCCTGAAATACAGAGAGATTATTGTGGTCATGGGTAATTTACTTTCCCTCAACCATTTTTTGTTAATTTATGTATTTGTTTGCTAATAGTATAATGCACCGTTACCAAAACGTTCCCCATGTCCTACTGCCAATCATTTTCCTATAATCAATAAACCCCTTTTCTCTTTGCACTTTTAAATACCCCTCAGTTTTCTTGAATATAATTCAGTAAAAAGCACAGAATCCATTAATGTTTGAGACTTTAGTGGAGCAATAGACAAGGCAGCCTAGACTTTTCACAAGTAGTTCAAAGGTTCACTGTATCCTGTAATTTGCATTGCTGCTCTACTATTATGCATCTCCACAATGCCTGCCCAAAATTAGCCTACCAGTAATTACATTTTCTGATCCTAATTTCAGCCCCTCCTCCAGTTACGCATTCGAGCTTTAACCCTTTCATGCCAGAACCTGTTTTCACCTTCATGACCAGACCATTTTTTTCAATTCTGACCAGTGTCACTTTATGAGGTAATAATTCTGAAACGCTTCAATGGATCCCACTGGTTCTGAGAATGTTTTCTCAGCATAGAGTGCAGGATAAATGTGAGCCGAGTCTAAGGACTCCTTCACACATTCTGGTGATTCCTGTATTGGTGAGATCCATGGTCTGTGTGTCATCTGCATGTACGTATGTGACATCCTTGTATCCATTTACTATTCGTGTGGCACCCGTGTGCCGTCTGTATGTCCATGTGACACTGGCACCTGAGAAAAGCAATAATTAGCTGTTCCCAGGAGCCGTGTGTTGAAGACAGCTCTCTTCATTGTTGCCCAGTCTCCCTGAGATTAGCGCGTCCAGGCAATAATGATAGGACTTGTATTCAGCACCCGCTGTGTACATCCGTTGTAAAATTAAGAATTAAATTTTAAAAAAAAATGGCGTGGGCTTCCACGTAATTTTCATAACCAGTAGAGGGAAAGCCCATGTTTGGGAGCCTAATGTTAATTATCTGGGAAAGAGGACTATATCCCAAATGTTTACAAGGCTATTAATAACAGCTCACAGCTGTTTGCTTAGCCTTTTCTGGTGAAAAAGATGTAGTGTCTCCCTTGGAGCACACCTTCAGTGACCTGCGGTGACGTCATAGAGGTTACCGAAGCTCAATGAAGCTGCGGTTCCCACTCTGTTTGCTGGGAGCGGCACGATTAACTGCAGTGGCCTCAATGAGATCACCGCTAGTGCTAGCGGTGGTGACTTAATGACGGTTACCACAGTTCATCGGGTGGCTCATAGTGAACTGAGCCTGGGAACTGCAGCATCAGTGACCAGTGGTAACCTCTATCACATTACCGCTCGTCTCTGAAGCTGCACCCCAAGCTCAGCTCAGTGTCTCCTGGATGTCAGGGTGAACGGTCGCATCATGTCACCGTTCATCAAGACATCCAGATGCAGCAGAGATGGATTACGGTGTGGGTCAAATAGATTATCTTCTCGTCGGACAGGTGAGGAAAATGGTGTTTTATTATTTTTGGTTTTTTTACAGGTGACATTGGCATCAATGGATTATCTTCTCGTCAGACAGGTGAAGAATATATAAATTACCTCAGTTGCCATTACCAGAGAGCAAGTGAGAAGAGCGAAGCTAAGCGCCAGATTTGGCGCATCTTCTGGATGCGCCATTTCTGGGGCGGCTGAGCGATAATGTTGGTAGCTGGGGAGGCAATATCTCTGGCTCCTTCCCAGGCTATTAATATTAACCCACAGCTGTCTGTTTAGTCTTGCTGGTTTTAATTTATAGGAGTCATTTTTTGGGGGGTCCCCTGTAAACTCACCAGTAAAGGTTAAGCAAACAGCTGTGAGCTGTTATTAATAGCCTGAGAACCTTTTGGGATATTGTTCCTTTTCCCAAATTATTAACCCATTTCCGATATTGGGCGTACATTTACGTTTATATCAGACTCCCTCCCTTTGATGTGGGCTCCGGCGGTGGGCCCACATCTTTCTCGGGACTTGGCAGCTGTTTTGAACAGCTGACATGTGCCCGGAATAGCCCCGGGTGGAATCGCGATGCCCCCGCGGCTATTATCTCGTTAAATGCCGCTGTCAAACGCTGACAGCGGCATTTAAGCGCTTCCGGCAATCGCGCTGGAAATCCGCCCACTGGTGACCCACATCACGTGATCACGGGTCACGAGTGGGTTGGCATGACAACCGGAGGTCTCCTGGAGACCTCTATGGTTGTCACTGCTGGTTTGCTGTGAGCGCCACCCAGTGGTCGGCGCTCATAGCAAGTGAGAATCATAGAATCATAGAATCGTCGAATTGGAAGGGACCTCCTGGGCCATCTGGTCCAACCCCCTGCTCAAAGCAGGATTCGCTAAATCATCCCAGTCAGATGTCTGTCCAGCCTCTGTTTGAAGACTTCCATTGAAGGAGAACTCACCACTTCTCGTGGCAGCCTGTTCCACTCATTGATCACTCTAACTGTCAAAAAGTTTTTCTAATATCTAATCTGTGTCTCTTCCCATTCAGTTTCATCCCATTGCTTCTAGTCTTTCCTTGTGCAAATGAGAATAAAGTTGATCCTTCTACAATGTGACAGCCCTTTAGATATTTGTAGACAGCTATTAAGTCTCCTCTCAGTCTTCTCTTTTGCAAACTAAACATTCCCAAATCCTGCAACCTTTCCTCATAAGACAGGGTTTGCAGACCGGTCACCATTCTGGTCGCTCTTTTCTGAACTTGCTCCAGTTTGTTGATGTCTTTTTTAAAATGTGGTGCCCAAAACTGGACACAATATTCCAGATGAGGTCTGACCAAAGAGGAGTAGAGGGAAATAATGACTTCACGTGATCTAGACTGTATGCTTCTGTTAATACATCCTAGAATTGCATTTGCCTTTTTTGCTGCTGCATCACACTGTTGACTCATATTCAGTCTGTGATCTATTAGTATACCCAAGTCTTTTTCACATGTGCTGTCACTTAGCCCTATTCCTCCCATTCTATATATGCTTTTTCATTTTTATTGCCCAGATGTAGTACTTTGCATTTCTCCCTGTTAAAAACCATTCTGTTAGTTGCTGCCCACTTCTCCAGTTTATTTAAATCTTTTTGAATCCTCTCTCTCTCTTCTCTAGTATTAGCTATCCCTCCTAGCTTTGTGTCATCAGCAAATTTAATCAGTTTACCCTCAATTCCTTCATCTAAATCGTTGATAAAGATGTTGAACAATACAGGGCCCAGGACAGAGCCCTGTGGTACCCCACTTGAGACATTCTTCCAACTGGATGTGCAGCCATTTACGACCACTCTTTGGGTCCGATCACTAAGCCAGTTATGAATCCACCTAACAGTTGCCTTGTCCATTCCATACTTAGTCATTTTTTCAATAAGGATTGTATGAGAGACTTTGTCAAATGCTTTGCTGAAGTCAAGATATACTATATCTACAGCATTTCCTTGATCCACCCAATCAGTGATACCGTCATAGAAGGAAATTAAGTTAGTCTGACATGACTTATTAGTTAGAAACCCATGCTGACTCTGTTTAATCACTTCATTCTTATCCAGGTATTGACATACATGTTGTTTAATAATTTGTTCAAAGATCTTTCCTGGTATAGAAGTCAGACTCACCGGCCTATAGTTGCCTGGGTCCACCTTCTTCCCCTTTTTGAAGATAGGAACAACATTTGCTCTTCTCCAGTCTTCTGGCACTTCTCCTGTTCTCCAAGAATTTTCAAAGATTATGGAGAGGGGTTCAAAAATTTCTTCTGCTATCTCCTTCAGTACTCTGGGGTGTAATTCATCTGGACCTGGAGACTTGAATTCATTTAGGTTAGCTAAGTGTTTCCTCACTATCTTTCTGTTTATAGATATCCTGGATTCTTCTATTCCCTTAATAGGACAGTGAATAACAGTTGATGTTGCATTTCCTTTCTGAGAGAAAACAGATGCAAAATAGGAATTTAAAAGTTCAGCCTTCTCAACATCCTGTCTTACCATTTCATCATTTTCATCCTGTAAAAATCCTATAGCATCTTTGACTTTTCTTTTACTTTTGACATATCCCCAAAATCCTTTATTATTGCTTTTGACATCTCTTGCAAGCCTCAGTTCATTTTCAGCTTTAGCTAATCTGATTTGTGCCCTGCAGGTTCTGCAGACAGCATTATATTCTTCTTTAGATATGCCTCCCTCTTTCCATTTTATAAACATTTTTTTCTTCCTTTTTAGCATGTGCTTAAGTTCTGTGTTCATCCATCCTGGTTTCCTTAAATGCTTCCTATTCCCTCTTTTCGGAATTGTTAACAACTGTGCTTTGAGAATTTCATTTTTCAAGATTTCCCATCCTTCCTGGACATTTTTGTCTTTAAGGATATCCAGCCATTGGATCCCTCCAATTCTCTTTCTGAATCCCTTAAAATCTGCCTTTCTGAAATCTAACCTTGACGTCTGAGTCTTCACAGGTCTTCCACCTCTAGTAATCCAAAATTCTAAAATAGCATGGTCGCTACCTCCTAGGGTCCCAGCCACTTTTACCTCCTCAACCATTTCCTCCCTGTTTATAAGGATTAGATCCAAGGTAGCAGTTCCCCTTGTTTTCTCCCTTACCTTTTGGAAGATAAAGTTGTCAGCAAGAGAGGATAAGAATTTCCTTGACCTGTTAGTTTTGCCTGAGAGAGATTCCCAACAAATGTCTGGATAGTTGAAATCTCCCATGACAACTATGTCATATTTTTTGGAGAACTTGGCCATCTGATGCATAAAGAGTTCATCTATATCTTCGGCTTGCACAGGCGGCCTGTAGTAAATGCCTACAATGGTGTCCTTTCCATTGTTCTGTCCTTGTATTCTTACCCAAACAGTTTCCACAGAACTCCCAGTCTCTGAAGCTTCAATCTCTGTGCAGATATACGCGTTTCGAACATACAATGCGACACCCCCTCCTCGTTTATCAAGTCTGTTTCTTGCAAATACGTTGTATCCTTCTAGTCTTGTATTCCAATCATGTGTATTGTCCCACCAAGTTTCAGTGATTCCAATTACATCATATTTCTGTTCCTGTGTTAGTAGTTCCAATTCTCCTTGTTTGTTGCCCATGCTTTGTGCATTAGTATAGAAACATTTTAGTTTGTGATTGGTTTCTCTTTCTCCAATATTTTTATTAATTAGATTCTTTCGTCTTTGTTCTTCCTTTCCACTTCTAATAGCAGAGTTCTCAATAGCATTTGTCAGGTGTATGGCTTTTTCTGGTCTTTTGCTTCCCTTCCCATGTGGTTCTAGTTTAAAGCTCTCCTTACAAGTGTAGCAAGGCGACTTCCAAATACATGCTTTCCAGTCTTCGTAAGGTGCACCCCATCTCTAGCAAGTAGTCCATCGTATAAGTAGTTCACTCCGTGATCCAGAAATCCAAATCGTTGCTGACGGCACCATCGACGTAGCCAGTTGTTCACCTGCAGAATCTTATTCCACCTCCTTGTTCCATGGCCATCCACTGGGAGGATGGAAGAGAAGACCACCTGCGCTCCCAGTTCTTTCACTTTCTTGCCTAAGTCTTCAAAGTCTCTGCAGATGATTTCCAGGTCGTTTCTTGCGGTGTCATTTGTCCCCACATGTAGTAGCAGGAATGGGTAGTCATCTGTAGGTCTGAAGAGTCCTGATATCCTGTCAGACACATCTTTAATTTGAGTAATTCTAATAGAGGCAAACTGATCATCGCCTCTATGTAGCAGAGCCAATTGGGTTTTGGGAGCTTTTAGTCTCCCATGTTGACTATGAAAGCATGCCAAAAGTAAAAAAAATAGTTTTTAAAAATATAAAAAAATATAAAAGTTCAAAATCACCCCCTTTGCCCCATTCAAAATAAAACAATAAAAAAATCAAACATACACGTATTTGGTAACACCGCATTCAGAATCGCCCAATCTATCAATAGTAAAAAAAGATTAACCTGATCGCTAAACTACGTAGCAAGAAAAAAAGTAAAAACGCCAGAATTGAGTTTTTTTGGTCGCTGCGACATTGCATTAAAATGCAATAATGGGCGATCAAAAGAACGTATCTGCACCAAAATAGTATCATTAGAAACGTCAGATCGGCATGCAAAAAAATAAACCCTCACCCAACCCAAGATCACGAAAAATGGAGATGCTACGTGTATCGGAAAATGGTGCAATTTTTTTCGTCTAAAAAAGTTTGGAATTTTTTTTCATCACTTAGATAAAAAAGAACCTAGACCACGTATCTCTATGGGGCAACTAGGGGGGTTGGAGGAGGGAGCGAGGAATGGTTAAAAAGGGCTATAATTCCTAATTTCACTGACCAAGAGCTGGAGTTTCTCAATGCCAAGATTACAGAGGATGAGGTTAAATCGGCTATCAAGGACTTTGGTAATGGAAAGGCTCCGGGACCAGATGGTTTTGGGGGTGAATTATATATATATATATATATATATATATATATGTGTATTTCGGGTCCTTCATTGACCTCATTGTAGTTATAAGTTGGTTTAGCATTGGTACTCATGTGTGTCATTAACAATTGGCATTAAAAAGCAGTATCTGTTGCAGCAGTTTTTTGAACTCAGTCTGCATGCTTAGAAGCCACTTCCATTTTATACAAGTGGTTAATGATGGGGTTATAACTTCTTTTGGGCAATATCATGCAGTATTTTTTGTGACATTTGAAATGTGGCATTGTCGGTCTTTTTGTTGCTATTGGAAAGAGTGTGAACATACACTGCATGCTTAGAAAACACTGATTTAACCAACATTAGGTTTTTCCTACAGTGAGCACAACTGAGTTGGCTCTAATAGTTTTCTGAGCACCATTTTTTCATCTTTACCAACTATTAGTTGGCGGTGTAAGCAGTATCTAATTTCTGTAGCAACTTTTGAAATTTAGTCTGCATGTTAAGAGACTATAGTCTATTTTGGCAAATCAAGGGCCCAAACCCCTGGAGTATTATTATCCTTTGACCACGTTGTGAAATTATGTCAATCGTCACCAACTGCCTATTGTGTTCTTTTTGTTTTTAATTGGGGTCTAGGGTCCTCTTAGATATAGGATCGTCTATGTCTATTGATAGGGGTTCCTTTAGGACATCGGGTAGAAGGGTTCCCCTAGCGGCTGTAGGGTGATACAGGGCTCCCAGGGTCAGCCATTGTGGAGCGGGGGCGCCACAACGTTCCCCCCTAGGGTGCCAACCTCCACAGCCAGGAAGGTGACAGCGTAGTTGACGTAAGAGGGACTTCTAGCTTACCCATTTTATTGGTAATTTTGGAACACGTTTGTTTTTGTTTGTGCACGTTTTTTTTTGGTGTGAACCATTGTATATGGTTTTTTAATCAATAAAGATAATTTTTAGGGATATATATGATTTAACAGACTAATTAAATAGAAAAAGGAATAACATAATTTTTGTGAACATGTATTCCCATTAAAATTAGATTTTAATGATGAATTTAAAAACACCTATTCCCGTGAGCAAATGATAAAGAAGACAAATAATTGTATACAAAAAAGCCCTATTAAAGGCTACAATGGACTATCTGTACCCTTCCTTGCCGTGGAGGTTGGCACCCTAAGGCTGGAGTCACACATAACCATTAAAAAAACGGTCCCATTTTAACGGTCCGAAATTGCACAAAGGTATCTTAACCATTGATCCATTTTTGATGCGATTTTTCTTCATTGATGCGATTTAAATCGCATGTAAGGATCCGTTTGACATCCGTCTGGCGAGATTTTCTCGCAGGGTAGCTAAATGGACATATAATGGAGCCCAATGACAGGTTTCCCCACACAAAGAATGAATAGATCTAGACACTGTGATAAAACACTCCGGGATCGCCTTTGCTGGGGTCAAAGGTCACGTGCGTTCAGCATGAAACTCAGGCGCAGAGCTGGGATTCGGGTGTAACTGACCCTGAGTCAGGTTTATTAACGGTGAAAGCAATGCAAAAAGGAAATAAAACACAAAACAAATCCTTGCCTGTCCAGCACTAACTAAACAATGGACAACCTAACTACCAACTGGTGGGCTTCTCCCGTCCAGCCAAACCACAGTTGCAGTGGGCACTGCTTCCACTCACGTGTGTCTCTCACACAGACAGGCTCTCTGTGTTCCCAGGCTGAGACACTCACACAACCACCTGGCATCCTTTTATATCCACCTCCCATTATTCATTAGCAAGCAGGTGCGATACTGACCAGACTAGGCCACATAGGAAAGGAATCTGGGCGAGATATACCTGCCCTCATCCACTATTCCCACATGATTCTCACAACACATATATATATATATATATATATATATATATTTTATACATGTCATAGAGACTCATTAATATATATATTACAAATTCATACAGTTCATCATAGCAGAATAGCCGCAGAAACATTTGCCGGCTTTTGTATAATTATTCTCCTGCCCGACATGAAATGACACATGGTTTACATATAGTTAACCATTTCATTTCATGTTTTTTTTGTTATGTCTATCACTATTAATTAGATGAGGGTTTGTGGGTAAAATTTTGGACTTGTAGCGGTTAATTTAAGGGGTTAATTCGTTGTATGAAATTACGGGGACTCCCTGCAGCCTCAGTGACGTCAGCGGGAGTCCCAGCAATTTCATACAACGAATTAACCCCTTAAATTAACCCCTACAAGTCCAAAATTTTACCCACAAACCCTCATCTAATTAATAGTGATAGACATAACAAAAAAAACATGAAATGAAATGGTTAACTATATATAAACCATGTGTCATTTCATGTTAGGCAGGAGAATAATTATACAAAAGCCGGCAAATGTTTCTGCGCCTATTCTGCTATGATGAACTGTATGAATTTGTAATATATATATTAATGAGTCTCTATGACATATATATATATATATATATGTATGTGTGTGTCTAGATCTATTCATTCTTTATTTAACCGGTCTCTGTGATTTTACTGTATTGGAAGAATTGCCGGCTTTTGCTAAAGGACACCGGGTGCGATTGTATCGCAAGTCACACATCTAGTCCGTTTTTAGTCCCATTTTTTCTCGCCCCATAGACTTGTATTGTCGAATCCGATCCGAAAATCGGTGACAATCGCAGCATGCTGCGATTGTCTCGGTCCGAGGATCGGATCTGATCAAAATCGCATGATGGGAGCTGCCCCATAGAATAACATTGGGATGAATGCAATGTGATTTTTTTTTTTATTGCATTGCATTCGTCCGATTTAATCGCCAGTGTTACCCCAGCCTAATAGATACCATTGTTTGGCGCCCCCGCTCAACGTCGACTGACCCTGTCTCCCCTATCTCACCGTAGTAACTCAGGTGGGAAAACAATGTCAAATAGAAAAGAAATGAAGGAAGGGAATAAAAAGGAAAACCTTTCTAAAATAGAAAAAATAGCCACAATAAAAAGGTATGCCCAAACCTAGATTATAATAGGGCTGACCACTGACATTTAACCTCACAAACATGGAAATGTCAAAAACAATTAATTATTGCCTACTATAGAACAATGGGCCAAAAAACCACCATACATTGCTCAGAGCATGTTTCACAGAATATACATGCACCAAGGACATAAATAGTCCGACAAATAGAATATAGCAGTATATGGCGGATAGTCGCCTCTGATAATTAGAATAACCACAGGTGGTGCAATAGAATAGACATGATATTAAATTGTCCCATAACAGACACATAGATGAAAACATAAATCAAACACCACCTAGTGGTTTTACTTATCATTTAAAGTCGCCCCGACGCGTTTCCCCCGTGTAACGGTTCATCAGGAGGCCGCAGACTTTAGTACCACTGATACTGGATATACTCCATGATGCCCCAGATAACAAGATGTAAAAAGGCATGGCGGCGGTCTCAAGAGATAGGGTTAAATACCCCCGCTATCATGTACCAATAAAGCCAATTGGGAGCACGGTCACACAGGATACAGATCATTCATTTAACCTAGCCAATCGCTACGTGTTTTACATTTCCTCACCCTGCTGCGTTCCAAAACAAAGCCAGCGTGCGTGTCAAGTGAAGTGCGCATGACCGGAAATGATGTACCGGAAATGATGTACTCAGAAAAAATCAAAGCACGTTACCTCGCAACCAGCAGTAACATCCGGGCGAGTACAAAGATCAGGAAGTGCCAGCATATATAAAAACAATATCCAGACTATACCGCACTATCGCACAGACCCACAAACATCCGGACTTTATTACATAACCGGAAGTATCAGCATATATAGATAGAATAGATAGGAACAATGTCCAGGTTCTACCGCAATATCGCGCAGACGCATAATCATCCGGGCAAAAACCCGGAAGTGTCAGTATATATAATAAAATAAGTAGAAACGATGTCCAGGTCAAAACGCACTATCGCGCAAGCGCACATAAAAATGGCACATATATCAATTTCAATTTGAACAACTATATCCATAGCTGAGCTATTAAAATTAAATGTAAGCGTCTCCAACAACAGGGATGTATTAATGCAATAACACTAGGAAAAATGAATTTATAATAATATGCTTAAATAATGATAAATAAAAACATCATATTTATTTATAATAAACAAACTCATAATGGAGTTAGTGTGAAAATTACGCACTACTTACAAAAGGACTAGCTACACATTTTCAAAATAATGAAAAATTTATAAGGGCCAAAGCAATCATGACTCTTAGAGGAAACATGTGAATGACAGGCACTCATTCAGACCTTTTGGGGAAAGGGATTGGAGTCTAAATATCCATTCTGCCTCTCTTTGTATAATTTTATCAAGGTCTCCCCCCCCGGGGTTTGGGTCTGACCAACTCAATCATACAAAAAGTTATATCCTTCAGGGATTCACCATGAACCTCATTCATATGTCGGGCAATAGATGTATCTATTTTATTTCTGATGTCATTCAGATGCTCACCTGCTCTTATCCTAATAGTTTTGCCAACATAATCCAGAGGGCAGGTGCATGTTGTTTTATTGACCATACCAGAAGATCTGCAATTACCAAAATCCCTAATATGGTATATCTTCCCATCTACCGAACTACAGAATGTTTTACATTGTAACATAACACCACACCTCGAGCAGTTCCCACATTTGAAAAAACCTTGTGGTTTCCGATCAAGCCAAGTACCTTCTTTTTTTGGTCTCTGATAAAAACTATGCACCAAACGGTCCCCAAGGGACCTACCCTTCCTGTAGGTAATACTAGGCTTCAGCGTAATAATGCCCTTCAAATCAGGGTCTGCCAAAAGAATACCCCAGTGCTTTCTAAAGATGTGGTATACCCTTTCCGCTTGGCCATCAAAAGTGCCTATCATCCTAACCGTCTTCCCATCATTCCTCTTTTCTTTAACCCCCAAAAGTGAGGATCTATCAGCCGATAGCACCTCATAATATGATTTTCTCAGAATATGTTCTGGATAGCCTCTCGTTTGAAACCTATGATGCAAATCATCAGCCTGGTTTCTAAAGGTAACCAAATCAGAGCAGTTCCTCCTGATACGGAGGAACTGTCCCTTTGGTATACCTCTTTTTAAAGGGGTTGGATGATGACTTGTCCATTTAAGGAGATTATTTATAGATGTCGGTTTCCGATATGTAAGAGTCTCAATGTTGCCATCCTGTTTTTTAATAATAGTCAAATCCAAAAAATTGATACTATTGTTGTGACACTCAGACGTAAAACGTAACCCTATATTATTGATGTTAATAGCTTCCATAAACCGGTGGAACTCACTTTCGGGGCCAGACCAAAATATCAGGATGTCATCTATATATCTGGCCCATAATGTAATATAGGAGTTCCACCACATGTCCTCACCACTAAAGATGAGTGTTTCGTCCCACCAGCCCAAGAATACATTAGCATAAGTGGGGGAACAAGGGCTCCCCATTGCTGTACCCCTGAGCTGGTGGAAGTACTTACCATCAAAAAGAAAGTAGTTATGTGTAAGGGTAAATAAAAGAAGCTCCTCTATCAATAAATTATGATCTCCACATTCAACCGCTCTGGATTGAAGGAAATGATTCACCGCTTTCATTCCACAATCATGTGGAATGCTGCTGTAGAGTGCCTCTACATCAATAGAGGCTAGGATTGTATTCTCATCAATAGAAATTCCTTCCAGCAAATTTAACAAATGCGATGTATCTCGAATGAAAGATGGGAGAGATGTTGCAAATTGTCTTATCAAGTTAAATACCAACATTCTGTGTTAACGATTCTATGCCTGCCACAATTGGTCTACCTTTTAAAGGTGCAAGACCCTTATGTATCTTTGGCAGAGCATAGAATGTTGGTATTACTGGTTGAACAGGTAACATAAACTTGAATTCATTCAAAGAAATAAGTCCCATCCCTCTTGTATTTGTCAAAATCTCAGTTAAAGCAGAATGATACTTTTTTGTGGGATCCCCACATAGCACCTCGTAGGTGCCATGCTCATACAGCACAGAATGACACATGTGAAGGTATTTTTTATGATCAAGGATGACCAAATTCCCACCCTTATCTGAAGATTTTATAACTATCTCATTATTTTTTTCTAGTGCCACAAGGGATTCCCTTTCACCCTCAGGGAGATTATAGGTATTTTTGATGCGATCATTCTTGATTTTACACAAATCAGATTCCACCATCCTCATAAAGATATCAACACTAGTGCTACTCGTCATAGGTGGCATACGAGTACTCCTATTCCTTAAATCAGTGAAAGGGCCCTTGCCACGTGATTGATTGTTTTCTTCTAGAAGAGATGTCAAAATTTGGACACTATCATAATCCTCCTCAGATATACCCAACCTTTTGCATTCATCTCTGTTATGTTGCTGAAGGAAAAGCTTCCATTTCAAATTACATCTGAACAAATTCAAATCCTTTACCCACCTAAAACAATCAAAAGAAAAGGTAGGCACAAAATTGAAACTCTTCTGCAACAATAGATAATCATTACCAGATAGCTCACAAGATGATAGATTGATAATCTGTCTCTGATTTATACTTGTCTTCTCCTCAGATCGTAGCCCATTATGGGGCCTCTGTCTAAAAAAAGACTGTGGTACTGATGAGGAAGATGCAGGTGATGCACCAGGAGAGTTTTTCAAATCCCTCACATTTCCCCGTTGCCTGTACTGACCTCTTGGCATGCGCCATTTGCCCCGATTTTGTTTACCTCTCCCCCGATGACTATAATAATCAGAACGCTCTGTGTCTGAAGTATCCAAATCAGATGAAGATACCTCCGCAACAGTTTTAACTTGATATTCGTAGGCTTTATCTTTAAATTCAGCAAAATCACGCACAAACTGTGCGTGTTTTCTGTCTTTTAATCTAGTTTGGAACTTTTCCACTGAGGTCTGTATTAAAGGCTACAATGGACTATCTGTACCCTTCCTTGCCGTGGAGGTTGGCACCCTAATAGATACGATTGTTTGGTGCCCCCACTCAACGTCAACTGACCCCAAATGTGGGAACTGCTCGAGGTGTGGTGTTATGTTACAATCTAATACATTCTGTAGTTCGGTAGATGGGAAGATACACCATATTAGGGATTTTGGTAATTGCAGATCTTCTGGTATGGTCTATAAAGCAACATGCACCTGCCCTCTGGATTATGTTGGCAAAACTATTAGGGAGCTTAGGATAAGAGCAGGTGAGCATCTGAATGACATTAGAAATAAAAGAGATACATCTATTGCCCGACATATGAATGAGGTTCATGGTGGATCCCTGAAGGATTTAACTTTTTGTATGATTGAGTTGGTCAGACCCAAACCCCGGGGGGGGAGACCTTGATAAAATTATACAAAGAAGAGAGGCAGAATGGATATTTAGACTCCAATCCCTTTCCCCAAAAGGTCTGAATGAGTGCCTGTCATTCACATGTTTCCTCTAAGAGTCATGATTGCTTTGGCCCTTATAAATTTTTCATTATTTTGAAAATGTGTAGCTAGTCCTTTTGTAAGTAGTGCGTAATTTTCGCACTAACTCTATTATGAGTTTGTTTATTATAAATAAATATGATATGTTTTTATTTATTATTATTTAAGCATATTATTATAAATTCATTTTTCCTAGTGTTATTGCATTAATACATCCCTGTTGTTGGAGACGCTTACATTTAATTTTAATAGCTCAGCTATGGATATATTATAGTTGTTCAAATTGAAATTGATATATGTGCCATTTTTATGTGCGCTTGCGCGATAGTGCGTTTTGACCTAGACATCGTTTCTACTTATTTTATTATATATGCTGACACTTCCTGATCTTTTTACTCACCCGGATGTTACTGCTGGTTGCGAGGTAACGTGCTTTGATTTTTTTCTGAGTACATCATTTCCGGTACATCATTTCCGGTCATGCGCACTTCACTTGACACGCACGCTGGCTTTGTTTTGGAACGCAGCAGGGTGAGGAAATGTAAAACACGTAGCGATTGGCTAGGTTAAATGAATGATTTGTATCCTGTGTGACCGTGCGCCCAATTGGCTTTATTGGTACATGATAGCGGGGGTATTTAACCCTATCTCTTGAGACCGCCGCCATGCCTTTTTACATCTTGTTATCTGGGGCATCATGGAGTATATCCAGTATCAGTGGTACTAAAGTCTGCGGCCTCCTGATGAACCGTTACACGGGGGAAACGCGTCGGGGCGACTTTAAATGATAAGTAAAACCACTAGGTGGTGTTTGATTTATGTTTTCATCTATGTGTCTGTTATGGGACAATTTACTATCATGTCTATTCTATTGCACCACCTGTGGTTATTCTAATTATCAGAGGCGACTATCCGCCATATACTGCTATATTCTATTTGTCGGACTATTTATGTCCTTGGTGCATGTATATTCTGTGAAACATGCTCTGAGCAATGTATGGTGGTTTTTTGGCCCATTGTTCTATAGTAGGCAATAATTAATTGTTTTTGACATTTCCATGTTTGTGAGGTTAAATGTCAGTGGTCAGCCCTATTATAATCTAGGTTTGGGCATACCTTTTTATTGTGGCTATTTTTTCTATTTTAGAAAGGTTTTCCTTTTTATTCCCTTCCTTCATTTTTTTTCTATTTGACATTGTTTTCCCACCTGTGTTACTAGGGTGAGATAGGGGAGACAGGGTCAGTCGATGTTGAGTGGGGGCGCCAAACAATCGTATCTATTAGGGTGCCAACCTCCACGGCAAGGAAGGGTACAGATAGTCCATTGTAGCCTTTAATAGGGCTTTTTTGTATACAATTTGTCTTCTTTATCATCTGCTCACGGGAATAGGTGTTTTTAAATTTATCATTAAAATCTAATTTTAATGGGAATACATGTTCACAAAAAATATATATATTATTTAACAGTTGATACCCTTTTTGGATCAATTTTTGATAGTGAATTTTGTAAAGTCTTAAAAGATCAGGTCTCACGGACGCTAACTGATATGTTTAACATTTGGATAGGGGGAGGGGAAATACCCAGCCATGCTAATACGGTTTATATAAAACTACTGCCTAAGGGTTATAAGAATTTGGGGGACCCTTCCCATTACCGGCCAATTTCATTTATCCACCAGGATTTCAAGCTGATTTCTAAAATTTTGGCAGATCGACTGGTAGCGATTTCGCCTAGAACTATCATGTCACACCAATCAGGTCTTACAGTTGTGGCCAAAAGTATTGACACCCCTGCAATTCTTTCAGATAATACTCAGTTTCTTCCTGAAAATGATTGCAAACACAAATTCTTTGGTATTATTATCTTCATTGAATTTGTCTTAAATGAAAAAACACAAAAAGAATTGTCCTAAAGCCAAATTGGATATAATTCCACACCAAACATAAAAAACAGGGTGGACAAAAGTATTGGCACTGTTTGAAAAATCATGTGTTGCTTCTCTAATTTGTGTAATTAACAGCACCTGTAACTTACCTGTGGCACCTAACAGGTGTTGGCAATAACTAAATCACACTTGCAGCCAGTTGACATGGATTAAAGTTGACTCAACCTCTGTCCTGTGTCCTTGTGTGTACCACATTGAGCATGGAGAAAAGAAAGAAGACCAAAGAACTGTCTGAGGACTTGAGAAACCAAATTGTGAGGAAGCATGAGCAATCTCAAGGCTACAAGTCCATCTCCAAAGACCTGAATGGGTTTATTCGGTGGAATGAGAAGATATATACAGACACTCTACTCGAACCACCAGTGTATACACCTGGATTTTTATGAGCTGTATTTCCATTATAAAAGGGCACACACCCAGGGCTGCCCATTGTCGCCCTTAGTGTTTAATATGGCCATCGAATCCCTGTTGAGGGTCCTTAATAGCGGAGAAAGCCACGAGGGGATGAAAATAGGGAATGAGATGTTCCGATCTGCTTTGTTTACTGTTTGCATAGTGTTATATATGTTTGATCCATACAAAGATCTTATGCGAAGGTTGAAGCTCATAGAGAAGTTTGGGGAATTCTCAGGTTTTAAAGTTAACAAAAACAAATGTGAGTTATTATTTTTGCGAGGGGATGGGACAAGAAACGTTAGTGAACTCACCGACAACGGGGGGATCAGGGTAGCAAAATCCTCGGTCAAATACCTGGGTGTTCACTTGGGCCGCACGGCGGATTCAGTCTATGCCCTAAATTATCCGTTGTTTTTGAAAATATAAGCACAGCTGAGAGGTTGGAGGGGTCTGCCTTTGTCACTTTTGGCCAGAGGACACCTGATTAAAATGATGAGCTTTCTGAGACTGATGTACCCTCTTCAGACGATTCCCCTGTTACTTAAACGAGGAGATATATCTAGATTGAATGGAGCGTTCACAAGGTTTCTTTGGGGAGGGAAGAGGCCTAGAATAGGTTTGAGTACTCTTTTATGTCCCCTGTGGAGGAAGGAGGGATTGAAATCCCCAATATTAGGGGGTATAATCTGGCATGTTTGGCTAGGCACGTGATTGATTGGTTGCACAGAACGAGTCGTCATTCGGATGTGTATTTGGAGAATGAGTTTTGTAAGCCTTGGGACTTGGCCTCAGTTCTACACTCCCCCCCCGTCCTGTCTTGGTTCGACAGTGAGGACCTCGATGATATGTAGGGACATAATAGTATCCTGGAAGGCGGTAAGAAAAAAATTGGGAATACCGTGGAAGTTATCCAAATATCTCAATCCATGGGCCCATCCAAATTTTCAATTAGGAAGGGAGAACAGATTATTTAAAGAATGGCGAGAGAAGGGTGAACTGAGAATGAAAGATTTGATGCATGTAGATGAAAGGAGATGGATGACTGAAGCAGAGGTGACTGAGAAGTTTGCACTTAACAAGTATCATGGTATGCAATATTCACAAATACATCACTTTGTTTTGCGTGATCTGCGTGATGTTTCTAAAGAATTACTTAAAAACGAATTTGATATCCTGATTGAGTGTGATCTCCCCAGTTATCAAGAATATACGGGGTCCTGAGGGATTGGTTAACTCGGGGAAACAGACTTGCGCAAATGCGTGGATAAAGCAGTTGGGAGACATGGACATTATGGACAAGATTACTCAGGGGTTGTGTATATTAAGGAAAAATATCACTAAGGCTAATTTCACATTAGCGTTTTTTTCCGCAGTGCATCGTGCGCAATAGAAACTCATGCAAAAAACGCATCATGCGTTTATGCATGCATTTGCATTTTTATGTGCATTCGTTCTCTAGGGGTAAAAACCAGTATCTACACATTTTTATGCCAAAAATGCATGCGCGCGAAAATGCAGACGAACGCATACCCATGCGCACGCCTGTGGTCCCATAGACTGTAATGCATTATTTTGTCGCATTCTGCGCGCAAGCATGCGCATGCATTTTTTTGATGCCTTTCGGCGGACCCAAAAATGCAACAGGTTGCGTCTGGCGCACCTAGGCGAACACCTTGAAAAATGCATGTGCATGAAAACGCATACAAACGCGTGCAAACGCAAGACCATGCGCACGCCATATTAAACATAGGTACGCATACACATGGACGCACACGATGTGTTGCGCAAAAAACGCTAATGTGAAACGAGCCTAATGAAAATTGGGGTGACACCTTGTTCAGAATTATTCATGGGGCCATATATGGTTTTAGTATCCCAATGCAATCAGATGTTATTCAGATGCGGGTCAGAACGCACGGATATGTATCACGGTTTGTGGGGATGTATAGTGATACAAAAGTTCTGTTCATCAGTTCCGGAGTTTAGCAAGGGGATGGGGGGAAAGACTGGGATCTCAATCCAATATGTTATGATTGGGTCACCAAGGAGGAAAGCAAAGACCAAGCTAAGCCACAGAAAACCAGAGAGGTTGGTAACTAAGCGGATTGCAGACCCCTAATCCTATCCACACAACTAACAGTAGCCGTGGAGCGTACCTACGATGATTCTAGACGCCTCAACACAGCCGGAGAACTAAATAAGCCTTAAGCAAGAAAGGGGAAATCTAAACTGCCCCAGAGCAGACCCCAAAGGAATAGATAGCCCCCAAACATATATTGTCAGTGAGACAAGATGAAAACACAAACGCAGATAGGAAAATAGGCTGAGCAAACGATGGGGCCCAAACTAACTAGACAGGACAGGAAAGGAAAGACGCTGTCTGCAATCACTCAAAAAACCCTGCAAAAAAATGCCCAACACGTCTGATAGAAAAAATACTGAAGTCACTAGACTTTGCCCACTATATCAGCACTCTGGTATATTCTGAAAACAGAACAAAGAGAGGCCAATCTAATAAGGGACAAAAACAAACTGGCACAAACAGTAACATAGATGGAAATTCAGCACAGCCCCAGCCGGGGCTGGCTGACCACAAAAAACTGAAATAGACAAAACCAAATCAAATGTGAACATTAGCAAAAGAACACTTAGCTTGAACAAGCAGGGACTGAGCTGGAAACTAAGACCTCATGAGGCAGGAAAAAATTTAGATAGAGGGAGTCGGCTGTCTTAAATCCAGTCAGAAACTCCCAATGTCCAATCGTCCTCATTATCAGGTGGCAGGCCTCTGTTAATTAGATCAGCTCCATTACCTCCTGTAACCACCAGCGGGAGCCCGGAAAGAGAACTCGTGACCCCTCTGTCAATACAACCATCTCCACTACCTTCACCAGCAACCAGAGGTAGGCCAGAAAGTGAAATCACAACAGTACCCCCCCTTGAGGAGGGGTCACCAAACCCTCATCCACGCCACCAGGCCGATCAGGATGGGCCCGGTGAAAAGCACAAACCAATCTATCGGCATGAATGTCAGAAGCAGAGACCCAAGAATTATCCTCCTGGCCATAACCCTTCCATTTGACCAAGTACTGGAGTCTCCGTCTAGCCAAATGAGAATCCAATATTTTCTCTACCTCATATTCCACATTGCCTTTAACCAATACAGGGTCAGTAGGTGCTGCCATAGGAACTACTGGCTCCACAAACCTCTTCAACAGAGATTTATGAAACACGTTATGGATCTTAAACGTAACTGGAAGAGCCAATCGAAAAGAAACAGGATTAAGAATCTCCAAAATCTTATAAGGTCCAATGAATCTTGGCTTGAACTTTGGAGACGCAACCTTAATGGGAATATTCTTTGATGACAACCAAACCATATCACCCACTTTAAACCGGGGACCAATGGTCCTATGCCGGTTGGAAAACCGTTGGGCTTTTTCCTGAGAGAGGGACAACATATCCACCACTTGGTCCCAAATCTGCTGCATTCTCTCTACCACAGTGTCCAGACTTGGGCAGGTCGAAGATTCCACTTGCCCTGAAGATAATCGAGGATGAAACCCAAAGTTACAGAAAAAGGGCGACATCAAAGTGGCAGAACTAGCTCTATTGTTTAGCGTAAATTCGGCCAAGGGCAAAAATGAGACCCAGTCATCCTGGTCAGCAGATATAAAACATCTCAAATAGGACTCCAAAGTCTGGTTTGTTCTCTGTCTGCCCATTGGTCTGAGGATGAAACGCAGAGGAGAAAGATAACTGAACTCCCAGATTGGAACAAAAAGTTCTCCAAAATCTGGAAACAAACTGGACCCCTCTGTCCGACACAATGTTCTCAGGAATCCCATGCAACCGAACCACCTGTTGTAAAAACAAGGGCACCAACTCTGAAGAAGATGACAACTTTGGGAGTGGTACAAGATGGATCATCTTAGAAAATCTATCACAAATCACCCAGATAAGTCATTCTCTGAGAGACAGGAAGATCAGAAATAAAATCCATTGAGATATGGGTCCATGGCATCTTGGGCACCGGCAGGGGCATCAACAACCCACTAGAACGAGAACAGGGTTTAGACCGAGAACAAGCCCCACAGGACTGCACAAAATTCCTGACATCACGAGATAAGGCAGGCGACCAAAAAGACCGACTCACCAAATCTCTGGTACCAAAAATACCTGGATGACCAGCCAACACGGAGCAATGAATTTCAGACATTACTCTCTTCCTCCACTAGACATGAACATACAATTTTCCCATAGGGCAATGCTCAGGTTTATCCTCCTGAAATTCCTCCAAGGCACATATTAAATCGGGCGAGATGGCGGAAAGAACTACCCCCTCACCTAGAATGGCAGTAGGCTCGGTCAGAATAAGAGAATCCGCAAAGAATCTCCTAGAAAGGGCATCCGCCTTAACATTCTTAGTGCCCGGAAGAAAAGAGACCACAAAATTAAAACGCGTGAAAAACAAGGCCCTCCTAGCCTGTCTAGGATTCAAGCGTTTGGCTGATTCAAGATAAATCAAATTCTTTTGGTCGGTGAGGACCACAACTTGATGTCTAGCTCCCTCCAACCAATGTCTCCACTCTTCAAATGCCCATTTCATGGCCAACAATTCCCGATTCCCCACATCATAATTACGTTCAGATGGGGAGAATTTTCTAGAAAAGAAGGCACAGGGATTCATTTTAGAAGTCACCGGATCTTTTTGGGACAAAACAGCTCCTGCACCAATCTCAGAAGCATCTACCTGAAATGGAAGTGAGACATCAGGTTGCCGTAAAACCGGAGCAGAAGTGAATCTCCGCTTAAGCTCCTGAAATGCCGAGACTGCCTCTGGAGACCAATTCACCACATCAACACCCTTTTTGGTCAGATCAGTCAGTGGTTTGACAATACCAGAAAAATTACCTATAAATTTACTATAGAAATTAACAAAACCCAAAAACTTCTGGAGAGCCTTCAAAGAAGTGGGCTGAACCCAATCATAAATGGCCTGTACCTTGGCCGGGTCCATTTCAATAGCCGACGGAGACAAAATAAATCCCAAAAATGAAATCCTCTGTACACCAAAGAGGCATTTCGATCCCTTAACATACAGGTAATTTTCCCTCAAAATCCGGAACACAGTCCGGACATGTTCCACATGAGAATCCCAATCACTGGAAAAGATCAAAATATCATCGAGATAAATGATCAAAAACGTATCCACAAAGTCCCGGAAAATATCGTTCATAAAAGATTGGAAGACAGAAGGGGCATTAGTGAGCCCAAAAGGCATTACCAAGTACTCAAAATGTCCCTCCGTATTAAACGCCGTCTTTCATTCATCCCCGTGCTTGATGCGAATAAGATTATACGCCCCCTGAGGTCAAGCTTGGTAAACCAGCAGGCACTTTTAACTCTGGAAAATAAATCAGAAATCAGGGGTAACGGGTACTGATATTTAGCAGTGATTTTGTTAAGGGAACGACAGTTAATACAAGGCCTTAATGAACCATCTTTCTTGGTCACAAAAAACCCCAGCACCTAAGGGTGAAGAGGATGGTCTAATATGACCCTTCTCCAACGACTCCTTGATATAAGATCGCATAGCATCATGTTCAGGTACCAATAAGTTGAAAAGCCGACCCTTGGGAAATTTACACCCTGACATCAACTCAATTGCACAGTCAGAACTTCTATGAGGAGGCAAAGATGCAGACTTACTCTCACTGAATACATCAGAAAAATCAGCCAAATAATCAGGAATATCATGAGACTGGGGAGAAGTGGAGAAAACAGGAGTGTCACTAAGACCACACTGACAACCCCAACTCACCACAGACACAGATTTCCAATCCAAAACAGGATTATGAGTTGCAGCCAGGGAAAACCCAGAACAATAGTATCATGCAAATTGTGCAGCACCAAAAATTTACAATTTTCTTGTTGGTCTGGGGCAACCGCATTATCACCTGGGTCCAAAACTGGGGTTTATTCTCCGCCAAAGGAGTAGCATCAATACCCTCAAAGGGATAGGAGTCCGCAGGGGTATCATGGGAAAACCACAACGTTTAGCAAAGTCCAAATCCATCAGATTAAAAGCTGCTCCTGAATCCACAAAAGCCTTAGAGGAAAATGTAGATAAGGAGCAGATCAGAGTAATTGCCAAAAGGAACTTAGGTTGTACACTGCCCACAGCAAATGTGTGCGCAAAACGTTTCTTTAGTTTAGGGCAGACAGAAATAGTATGAGAGGCGTCTCCACAGAAAAAACACAGCTTATTACGCCTTCTAAACTCCTGACATTGCGCCCTAGACAAAACCCTATCACATTGCATGGGTTCAGACGTTTGTTCAAAAGGCGGCAACGCCTCTCGTGTAGTTTTACGTTCATGTAGACGCCGATCAATTTGAATGGCTAATGACATACTGGAGAATCATCAAGACCAGAGGGAACAGGAAATCCCACCATAACATCTTTTACGGTTTCTGATAAACCCTTCCGAAAGAGAGCTGCTAAGGCACCATCATTCCATATAGTAAGGGCCGCCCACTTTCGGAATTTGTGACAGTATAGCTCTGCAGAATCCTGACCCTGGTTCAATGCCAATAGGGTTTTCTCAGCTTGATCAATAGCATTAGGTTCATCATACAACAACCCCAAGGCTTGAAAAAATGCATCCACATTAGTCAGAATAGGATTTCCAGGTGTCAGAGAAAAGCCCAATCCTGGGGATCGCCGCGCAGCAAGGAGATGACAATTATAACCTGCTGCACAGAGCTCCCCGATGAGTTAGGCTTCAAGGCAAGAAATAGTTTACAATTATTCTTAAAATTCAAAAATTTAGACCGATCCCCAGAAAACACATCCGGAGTAGGGATCTTTGGTTCAACAGCAGGTGATTGAGCGAGATAGGCGGAAATTCCCCGCACTTCAGCAGCGAGCTGCTCAACACGATCAGACAAATGCTTAATCTCCATCAAAGAAAAAATCCTATGGCCCAAGAGAAAAAGTGGAAAAAATATATATTAAAAAAACAATTTCTGACACTTTTTTTACAATTCTCTCCTGCTTTTTAGTACCCTAGAATCTGCGGTTTAGGCTGGTGATTCTGTTATGATTGGGTCACCGAGGAGGAAAGCAAGACCAAGCTAAGCCATAGAAAACCAGAGAGGTTGGTAACTAAGCGGATTGCAGACCCCTAATCCTATCCACACAACTAGCAGTAGCCGTGGAGCGTACCTATTATGATTCTAGATGCCTCGACACAGCCGGAGAACTAAATAAGCCTAAAGCAAGAAAGGTGAAATCTAAACTGCCCCAGAGCAGACCCCAAAGGAATAGATAGCCTGTTAAATATTAATAATCCGTTAATTTCTTATAAGACTCAGTTCTGTACATTGCTTTAGCTTACACAACATAGGCTATTTTTAAGCTTGGCTCATGGTAGAAAGACAGCTCCATATATGTAGAGACCACGTGCTTTAGGAGACGTATATAATTCATGGCTAACTGTAGAGGTCGCTCTTCTTCCCTCACCATCATGAGACACAGACGCAAGATGACACAACTCAACAGCTGGTATGTTACTTGACTACGAAGAAGCCGAACTGAGAGACAGACGCCATTTGCCATGTGAGATCCCGGAGAGAAAGTAGAATACACGTTGCTTTGGTATGAACTGATGGACAATATCTCACCTATTTTTTTTCACCTGTTTTTTTGTAATAACCTTTCTTTGATGGAAGAATCCAAATAAACCACTATATTTTTATCTGGTAATTAGTCCTGAGTATTTTACAGGATAAGCATTATTTTACATTGGAGAGCCAGCCAGATCTGAATTTTTATACTTTTTTTGCGGATTTCCCTCAACTTGCACACACGGGGGATTGGACTTTGCTAACGTCAAATCATATGTGCAAGTTATCGGGAATTCCACTACTTACAAGAATCACACAGAACCTAGAAGTAAGAATTGCCAGATAGATTGAGAAGTACTACAAGTGCCAAAGTGCCAGACGTGCTGAAACCAAGACAAGAGCCCAGCGTTGTCTATCAAAGGAACAAGCTGAGAAATTTCAAGGTAAGAGAAATGGATGTCATTAATTGTCTTGCTAAGCAGAGTAAATTGAAATTTAAGTCTGTAGACAATTCTAATTCAGAAGTTCTATGGTTAAGTTTCTATGCCGAGTGTGAACTCGAGAATCAAAGGTTAGATTCTAAGTTTTTCAATAGAGAAAGAGAGAGATTAAAAAATATTCTACAGATGGTAGATATATTTCATAGATCTGTGTCAGAGAAATCCAAAAATGATTGTTGTGATGTTCCCGAGATTCACTGTAATGTGGAGAAACAGTTACAAGTAGCAGCTATTGAAGGTGACCTTGCAGACGTGGAACAAGATGGAGAAGTAGGAGGAGACTTCAGAACTGACGTAGAGGATGTACAAGGGAAAGACGTACCACTAAAAATAGACGACTCACAGGCCCAAATCCGAAGGAAAACTTTGATAAAGATATGCCAAATAATTCCTGCTTATGACAACAAAATAGATGTTTGTAGAAACTCTGAGATTTTTGAAAGTTGTGCTGATAAATTTGATTTATCTAACGAGGAGAAGAATCAGTTGTTCAAAATGTGGATCCCTGTAAATTTTGCTAGGAGATTGTCTTTAAAGTTATCTGGTGAAACACATGAGAATTTAACTGATAAGGACAGATTAAAAATTCTCATTTTTTGTTCATCAAATGAAAATCATCCAGATATTGATATTCTTCAAAAATTAAGGATTGGTCGGAAGGAATGTATTTTTACGTTTATGTCCATATATGAACGCTTGTATAGAACGGTCATGGAGAATGTCAAAACACCGTCCCTCATAAGGAGTTTTGTAAGCAAATTTTGGTTTTTAAATCCTGCATCTCGTGTTATTGCGTCACAAAAAGATTCTTTGTTTGAATGTGCGCAATCCCTTGATTTTGCCAGAAAACACGAGAATCGTGAAAGGAAAGTAAATTGTGCTAATTTTGGGAAGACAGGCAGAGTAAAATCTTATCAGAAGCTTGTATTAGCAAAACCTTCTAAAATGAGTTTTCTTCAAAATCAACAAATATATGAGGAACAAAGGAAATCACATGTTTGTTACAAGCCCTATGGAATGATGCAAAAGATCACCGAAAAGACACAAATTGAGTTAAGAAAAATGATGAGTTCTGATCTTCTTCCTGTAACAAAGATGGCCGAATTTAACAGACAGAAACAGGTGGTGAGTGACATCATGGCCTGTAAACTGAATACTCTGCTCCAAGAATCTATCAGCTTTAAAATGGCAAGAACCTTTCAGGATATTTTTTGCAGAGAAATAAGTATGGGTTTAGGAATTGGCTAGAAAAAGTAATTATATATATATATTTTGTGTAACAGTGTTATACAATTAGTGAGTTATATGTAATTATTTTATAGAGTATAATCCTGTAGTTCTATAGTTTGTATATACATATTCATACAGTATATATAGAGTGTTTGTAGAAGTAGAAATAGTAGAACTGTATTTTTTAATGAAAATTAAAATCTACATCAGTAATAATATATAGAATTATGAATATGATATTAACCTTATTTTTTATGTTTCCTTAGAATTTTCATTTCAAAGCAGGACTTAATCGAGAAAAATTCTCTTCCAAGGATTTATGCCTTTATTTACACAGGAAGTTGCAATAATTGCATGATTTTATATATCTAACCCTTAAAAGGAAATAACTAATTGCTTTTAAAATGTTCTGGGTGTGTGCTTTACTGCATGGTTTGAATGACAACCACAGCAGGGGAATTTGAACCTTGTTCTAATAATACAAGTAGACCAGTATACTATGTCCCTGTTGCTTAGGGAAAGAATTTTTAAGGGGGTCTCAACTTTTGCAAACCAATGGAATTTTTTTTCCAGGCCTAAATGTCAAGTATAGCTATACATATACATATATTTATGTCATGTGGGGAATATTCAAAGAAATATTAAGAGACTAAATTGAAATAGTTTACAATGCATTGATAATTAGGATAATTTGGGTTAAAATACGTGTATTCATCACACCTTCGTATGTGAGGTATTTGGTTTAAAGTTAATATGTGACACAGTCTGAGTGACAGTGACTGAGTGTATGAGCAGCTGCTGAGCGAGTAATGTGATATGTTTGTGAGACCTCAGGATCCTGAATGCATGAGAGAAAGGAAAAAAAAAAACCCCCAAAGCTTTTATCTTTAGGAAATTATTAGAATATTAAGATACATAATGAAATATTATCTATACAAACATATATTTCTATATTTCTATAGTAATTATTATTTCTTGATTTAGTTAATTGTGGATAAGTGCAAAGTGCAATCGCACATCAAAATGGTTTATGCAAATTAATTTTTCCAAAGGATAATTTTATGATATTCAAATTAATTTTGATGGTTACACATCTTCAGACAAATAATGGTATAAGCAAGTATAAATTCACATAATTTATACATTAATTATTTTTAATTTTGGTTTTGATAAATGAATTATTTCATAGAACAATATTTTTTGGTATTAAGGGGGAAATATGTTTTTGATCCTGACTACATCATCACATTTGATTAATACCTCTTCTTCACACATTTTAATAGGAAAGAATATTAATAAGGTACAATGGTATAAGTATTGGGTATAATAACAAGTATTATAAAGAGTCATTTCTTTACACTAAGAGGAATTACATGCAAAGTTGCATAATTTGAATATTTTGGTAACACAAGTTTATGACAATTATGAAATAATCCAGATCATGGAAATATTAAGGGTATATGTTACTGAAGACATAACTACTCTGCATCAACATAAAGGCCTTATTCTTATTTTTATTTTTATTCTTATTTTTCATTATTTTTAATTCTTTCACCAATATTTAGTAAAGTAATATCTACTGAGAATATTGCTTCATTAAATATAGCAATTATATGGTTCTATTACTAAGGAAAATGTTTCACTTCTGAGTTATATGCAACAATTATTTTATTCATTCATTCGCTCACTCATATATTCTTATTTTGGTTCATGGCTTTACATTCCTACATATTATTAGTATAATAAATATATTCCTTATTAATAAAGATGATAACACTGGTTACATAAAACACAGTGACACCTATGGGTTGAAAAAGGTAATTACACCTATGACATAAAAAATGTTCTATCACATGAAAAAAAATGGATAATAATGTATTATCACTTATTATTGGTTTATTATTTCAAATATTGAAATCCATATACGGTACAAATTCTGATAATAATTATATGGATATTACTGATTGCTATGGTACGCTGTGATATTATAGGATAGGAAATTACCAGATTTGGTATAGGATAGGGAATGAAGACTTCAAGCAAGATACTGATATTATGTTAATAAAGACTTTTCACATTTCTAAACTTCATTGATTCTTATCAGTTGCAAGAAGAAGAATGCCGCGATCCAGAAGTCCCAGAAGGTAACAAAGCTATGATTACTGAGTAATGAACTGTGTTAATTACAAATGCAGTATCCACCACTGACAGTCACAAGTGCAGTATCCACCACTGACAGTCACAAGTGCAGTATCCACCACCGACAGTCACAATTAAAGTGTCTAACCTGACAACCAGAGGACGATGATCCTATGATGCTGAGATGAACAGTGTTATCACGTTCTTATCAAGTTCCAGAGGTTTTCAATCACCTGAAAAGCTTCGATGAAAGCTGGTGAACAATGAAGGTAATTATCAGGAAGCTACAACCCTGACATATGTCCTGTGCATTAGGACAAAGACTGGTTATGGTGCTATGTTTAGCAAGGAAGAGTCATTTTAACCCTTGCTTTGCTGACCAAAGACGTCACACCTGTTCAAAGACCAGTACCGATGGAGGATTCCAGAATATCCAAGGCGAGCCAATATAAGCCCAGGTTTTTAAAGATGACACTGCACAGATATTAAAGCTGCATAGACTTTGTTTTCGTATTAACATTTGAAATTATGGACTTTGATTTGATACACAACACAATTTCTATATGCTATAGAAAAACTGTATTTTTAAAAGAACCAAGAAGAGGACAGAAGACATCAAAATGAAGACCAGATGACATCAGATGATGACTGGACCTGAGATGCTTCAATTTAGACTTAGGGAAGTATAATTATACATATTTTATATAAATATTGTTCATGACTTACCATAACATGAATTCACATCAATTATGTCATTGAGTACTTATAACGGTAATCTGATATTATTATTATTATTATTATTATTATTATTGATATTAAATTATTTTGTCAAAGAAGAAGAAAAGAAGAAAAAAGATCATTATATTTGAGGGTTCCAGTTAATGTCTGTCTCCCTCAAAAGGGGGAATTGTTAAATATTAATAATCCGTTAATTTCTTATAAGACTCAGTTCTGTACATTGCTTTAGCTTACACAACATAGGCTATTTTTAAGCTTGGCTCATGGTAGAAAGACAGCTCCATATATGTAGAGACCACGTGCTTTAGGAGACGTATATAATTCATGGCTAACTGTAGAGGTCGCTCTTCTTCCCTCACCATCATGAGACACAGACGCAAGATGACACAACTCAACAGCTGGTATGTTACTTGACTACGAAGAAGCCGAACTGAGAGACAGACGCCATTTGCCATGTGAGATCCCGGAGAGAAAGTAGAATACACGTTGCTTTGGTATGAACTAATGGACAATATCTCACCTATTTTTATTCACCTGTTTTTTTGTAATAACCTTTCTTTGATGGAAGAATCCAAATAAACCACTATATTTTTATCTGGTAATTAGTCCTGAGTATTTTACAGGATAAGCATTATTTTACATAGCCCCCAAACATATTGTCGGTGAGACAAGATGAAAACACAAACGCAGATAGGAAAATAGGCTGAGCAAACAATGGGGCCCAAACTAACTAGACAGGACAGGAAAGGAAAGACGCTGTCTGCAATCACGCAAAAAACTCTGCAAAAAAATGCCCAACACGTCTGATAGAAAAATTACTGAAGTCACTTGACTTCGCCCACTATATCAGCACTCTGTTATATTCTGAAAACAGAGCAAAGAGAGGCCAATCTAATAAGGGACTAAAACAAACTGGCACAAACAGTAACATAGATGGAAATTCAGCACAGCCCCAGCCGGGATAGAGGGAGTCGGCCGTCTTAAATCCAGTCAGAAACACCCAATGTCCAATCGTCTTCCTCATTATCAGGTGGCAGGCCTCTGTTAATTAGATCAGCTCCATTACCTCCTGTAACCACAAGAGGGAGCCCGGAAAGAGAACTCGCGACCCCTCTGTCAATACAACCATCTCCACTACCTTCACCAGCAACCAGAGGTAGGCCTGAAAGTGAATTCACAACACCGATGCTTTGGATTTTCCATTATGACTTGGACATGTAAATGGGAGGGGGGAGGAAGTCGGTATTGCATGATCTAGCAAAGAAATGCATCCTGAGGTGATGGCTTATGAGCGAGAGCCCAACTTTATTCTTTGGGTCGGTGCAATTACAGCGATACCAGATTTATGTTGAATCTGTTTTATTGAAAACAATTAGACATAACATAACATATAAGACAGCAACAAGAATTGTACACCAAACCGCACTAGGTTACAGTATAATCAGTCCCCTGTAAAGGCAAGATGTCTTCCGGCTCATATATTCGTATGCCTCGAACGAGCGGAGGTTGGCGCATATTCCTCAAAATTATCTTATGTAAGAGAATAAACAAGAATTTGTCTTCATATCTTAATAAACTCAACTGTATGAACATTCTTCATACCATAGCTACTCGTATATAATAAAACAAAATGTAAAAAGCGTCATTATGCTCTGTGTGTCCTCCAGTACATTATCAGCATCCCTAATCAAATATAAGGAGATAATAATTGCGAGCATACATAACGGCATCTTTACTTGTAACCAATGGGAGTGCACTTCTAAGACAAAGAGAGAAAGAAATTAAGAAGGGGAAAAGAAAACTCACAGGAGAGGAAGTGGGGAAAGAGGAAAGAAAGAGAGAGGGGAAGGGGAGGGGGTGAGGAAAAGCGGGCCTCGGATTTCCGAACCGACCATTAAGGAGCTTCCTCGAGTAATCGAGGGAGTTCAGAAGTTTCCTTGAATAAGATCCAAGGCTGCCACGCTTGGACCAACCGAGTGTTATCACCTTCCATTTCAGCCAATAATTCCTCCATACGGAAAATGTCTGCAAATTCCGCCAACCATTCTGCCATAGTTGGTGGTGTTGTCGTGTGCCAGTGGCGTGGGATTACCATCCGCGCCGCGGTAATGCAAAACCTAAGAAGGCTCTTCTTCTGAGTGGATATAGAACCCGGAAGAATTGATAGGATGGCAATCTGTGGGGATGGGGGGAACATATTTCCCGGTAATCTTTTGATAAGCCCGAAACACCTTTTCCCAGAAGGATCGTACAGCAGGGCACTGCCACCAAATATGGAGAAGTGTACCCCTTTCGGTCCCACAACGCCAGCAGACATCGTCTACTGATGGGAAAATAGATTTTAGTCTGACGGGGGACAGATACCACCTGGTCAGTATCTTAAAGTTTTTCTCTCGTGCGCCCCCAGCCAGAGACATTTTGTGAGTGAAGAGGTATGCTTTGTCAAGGTCTTCACCTGAAAATTTACATCCTATCTCATCCTCCCACGCTTGTATATAGCTCAGAGCCCTGTCCGAGTCTCCTGTGTGGAATTCCGGAGAGATCCCCATCGGGAAACTTCTCTCGTAAGGCATCCCAGGATGGAACACTCCCCCCCCACTAGAACCCGTCCTAGTCTTAAGTCAGAACTACTATGCCAACCCAGAAATTGGTCTCTGTGACATCCTGGGGGAAAATCCGGATTACCAAATATTGGTGTCAGTGGATTTAGGGTGCTAATACATTTATTTTTATTTTTAAAACGATTCCATATCTGTAGGACTTCTCGAGTCAAGAAGCCAGTGGATTCCTCAGATTCGTTTGCACCCAAATCATAATGTTGGATCCATGGAAGATGGCGTAATGGGATACTAAAAGATGTTTGCTCCAATTGAACCCATTGTTTAGAGCGGTAGTTGAATTGCCAGTCAAATAAACGTGCAAGTAAGGAGGCCCTATGGTAAAGTTCCAGGTCAGGGAGACCCGCACCACCTCTGGATTTTGGAGCAGTTAAGATAGAATATTTTAAACGGGGTCTAGAAGCCTGCCAGATAAAGTGGATTATCGCAGATCTGATGGTCTGGAAGAATGTCTTCGGCGGTACAACCGGAACCGCCTGGAACAGGTATAAAAACCTGGGAAGAATGTCCATCTTAAATGAATTCATCCTACCAAACCATGACATAGATTTCCGTCCGTATTCCCTCAGACGTTTCAGACTCGATTCTAAGAGGGGCACGTAGTTTAATTTGTATAGGTCAGTCATGTCAGTAGGAATTTGAACACCCAAATATTGAATGGCCCCAGTTTTCCATCGAAAGGGGAAGTTTCCCATTATGCTTGTAAGTTCTGCCTGTCCTAAGGAAATGTTGAGGGCTTCAGTTTTCTGAAAATTGATTTTAAAGTTACTGACTGCTCCATATTTTCGAAACTCCTCCATTAGTGATGGGAGAGTGATGTGTGGTTGGGATATATACAGTAAGAGATCATCTGCATAAAGAGGGGCCTTATAATGAACGCGGTCCACCCAGAGACCGTGCACACTGGAGTTCTTCCTAATCGCCACCGCCAAATGTTCCATAACTATCGCGTATAAGAGGGGCGACAGGGGGGAACCTTGTCGGGTTCCGTTCCCAATGGAAATAGGGTCTGATAAAGCCCCGTTAATCCTAACCCTCGCTGAAGGGTCAGAGTATAGGGCTGCGATTCTGTGTAGGAAACGATTTCCCAGGCCCAGCTGTTTTAGGGCCGAGAACATAAAGCCCCAGTGTACACGGTCAAAGGCCTTCTCCGCGTCAATCGATAACAAAGCCAGTGGCTTACATTTTAATTTAGCATGTGCAGTCAATATGAGAGTTTTACCTATGCCGCCTCTCGCTTCTCTCCATCGCACAAATCCCACCTGGTCCGAATGTACTACTAAAGGTAAAAGAGGAGCCAGTCGATTTGCCAAGATTTTAGCGTATAATTTTACATCGATATTGATGAGAGATATTGGGCGGTAATTAGTTACTACTTTAGGATCTTTCCCTGGTTTCGGTATGACTTTGATAAAAGCCTCTAAGGATTGTGGGACAAACGGGGTGTCGATTGCAATGGTATTGAACACCGACGTCATGATGGGGCTAAGTTGTTCATGAAACATCTTATAAAAATGAGGGGAAAAACCGTCCGGTCCTGGACTTTTACCAGTTGGGGTATTTCGAATGACGTCGTCAATCTCCTCTAGCGTAAAATCAGTGTCTAATGGCATTGTTAGGTCTGTGGCCAATGTCGGAAGGGCCGTGTCCCGTATATAAGACTCTATATGTGATTGGGAGTCCAAAGGCGATTGAGGGGGGTAATCTCCATTAATATTATACAATGTATGGTAATACCGCCGCATTATATCCAAAATTTCTGGCGGGTTCGATGTCGTCTGACCTCTATGTCGTTGGAGAGATGGAATGTATGTGGTTTGATTGCGTGGGTGTAGAAATCTAGCTAACAAACGCCCACATTTATTTGCCTGACCGTATAATAAACTCTTAAAACGATTTCTATGGTGTCGGTATTTCTCATTTAGTAGTGACTTCAAATCGTCTCTACATTTAATCAGGTCAGTCATTGTCTCCGCCTCCTTAGTCATCTTATGTTTCATCTCCAACATCAAAATTTTTTCCATCAGGTCTATAATTTCCCTACTTTTTATTTGTTTTAAGCGAGATCCATGTTTGATAAATACCCCTCTGAGTACGCATTTGAGGGCTTCCCATTTGATAGGCATAGCAGTAGTGTCGTGTGCATGGTCTTGTAGGAATTCTGCTATGGTAGTCTTAATATCAGCCACGCAAGTAGCGTCCTTTAAAAGGTTATCGTTCAATCTCCACGTCCACTGTCGTACCCCTGAATCGGGAGGACTAATGTCTAGAAAGACTGGAGCATGATCCGACCATAAAAAACTGCCGATGGACGGTTTCGGATCCCAGGCCAGTGCGCAATGACTGAGGAGGAAGAAATCTATTCTGCCATAGGAGTTATGTGGTGTGGAGAAGAACGTATAATCTTTCCCGTTAGGGTTAAGTAGTCTCCAGACATCAGCAAGACGTAAATTGTGTAGGTCTTTTTTCAAAGAGGACAGTTGACGAAGAGATAGATAAGATTTTGCGGTTGTGGAGTCCAACGTGGGGTTAAGAGTCAAATTAAAGTCACCCCCTAGTATAACAACCCCTTCTGCAAAGTCAGCCATTGTCTTCAAGAAGGATCTAGCTGTCCGTATTTGGTCTCGGCTGGGGGCGTACCATCCTGCTATAGTGTATATTGTTGAAAAAATCTGAATTTTCAAAATTACGTATCTGCCCTCCGTTTTATGGAGCGCTATAGATACACCTCGGGATCGGGAGCTCAGGTTGGTACTATGAAACCAGGTTGTGTAATAACGATCGTGTATATTAGGAACATGCCCAGTTTTAAAATGTGTCTCTTGTAAAAGCAACACATTTACTCTTTTCTTATGCATGCCATATAAGATATGTGACCGTTTCTGCGGAATGTTAAAGCCTCTAGTATTTAAGGAGCCCGATATGATCTTCTGCGTGGCAGTCTTACCCGGCATTGTGGATGTAGTCCGGGGTCAAGGATGTAAATTTCACCTGCAGGGATGAGTCGGCTTCGGGGTCCAATGCCCGCTACTGAGAAGGGAGAGAAAGGCTAGGAAGAGGGGGGTGGATGCAGCAAAAGGAAAAGTAAATAAAGTTAACACAGGACAAAGAATAGAAGAAATTAATAATACGAGTGCGGATAGTCACACTCCAATAGAAAATTTAACCAAGTGGAGGAAAACGTTAATGGCTGCGTGCCTCAATGGCAAAGCAGCGTCTCCAGGGGGCACGTGTACGACAAAAGAGGAGTCGGAGATACCACCTCCCTCGATACCCAACCCCGTAATGATATAACAGTCATGTTCCTTGCAAATCAAAAATGTAACGGGTAAAGACCATATGCATCCTATCATAACTATAACACGTATGATACTCGTAACGACTCGTGATTAGCTTCAATATCGTTGAGATGAACAGTATATAAAGATACCCCATCCTGTAACTCTGAACTAGTGTAAGTTTTAGAATCCACTTCTTTTTTCAAAAACAGGACATCCTAGACTAATAATCCAATGAAGGACAAAGGACATTGCTAATTTAAGAAATATGAGCTATTTAAGAATATGAGGGGGAAACAAGGGAAGGGAGGGGAGGGAGAAAGGAAAAAAAAGGGGGGGAGGGAAAGGAAAAAATAGAAGAGGAGAGTCGGTTAATAGCATGAACATACATGAACATTAATTCGGTATTACTTATAGAAGTAACCCCTAAGATTTATCCTCTTCAAAAAAAGGGGAAAGGGAGAAAAAGGCCCGAAAAATACAGGATAATCAGTTAGCTTCTCCTTCTTCCGAGTGTATGCGGCCCTGTCCATTAGGCCATCTTCCGTGACGGCGCTGTTGTTGAGGATCCAGGCCTCTGCGGGGGTCCTCCATTCGATAAAATGATGGTAAGGATGGCCAATCAGGAATGTCCACCTCGGGTATGTCGAGGGCAGCTGAAAAAGCTGGGATACCACTAGGGTGACTCAATCGATGCACTCTGCCTCTCTTCTGAACTCGAAGACAAAATGGAAATCCCCAGGTATAAAGGTCACGCTGCCGCAGTTCATTCAAAAGGGGGCGAAGAGCTCTACGTCTCTGTAAGGTCCATCTGGACAGATCTGGAAAAAGCTGTATGCGAGAATCAAAATGGTGTATGGGCTTTGCTCTTCTGGCTGCTCCCATGACCGCATCTTTAAGTTGGTACTTGTGCACCCGGCATATCACATCTCTCGGTGGGTCTTGTTCTCCGGGACGTGGGCCTAGAGCCCTATGTGCACTGTCTATTTCCAATGGGGTGTCTTGAGGCCTATCTAATACCGTGTTGAAAATGCCTCTCAGAGTGGTATTCAGCTCCTGGGGAGGTATAGATTCAGGTAACCCCCGTATTCTTATATTATTCCTGCGTCCCCTGTTCTCGGAGTCATCCAGCATTTCTGCTATGGTCTGTAGTTAAGTACAAATATATCCCAAATACTGGAAAAAAATCTTCAAAAGCTCAACTCACTGAAAATACAATAGCAAAAAAATCTCATAAATGAGCTATTAAGCATCACAAGAGATCAAAATTGGAGTTTTTCAAGCTAAATAATTTATTTAGAATAATTAACAGAGCATAAATGCTAAGTGCAAGTTACAGCAGACATAAACACAATATACAGTAATTAGACCAGCACCTTGACAGTTAATAAAGTTTTTATCTGTATAAAACATGTAGTTTCTTTGCTTTCCTTTCACAAATAGAATGCATGATAAACAGAAAACTCCCCATTTACATAATATGTATGCCCAGATAAGGTTTTGCATACAATAAGTGCCCAGAGTAAAATGCTGAATATAAAGTGCATAAGTGCCTTGTATCAATAAGCCTGGTAGGCGTTAAGTGTACACAGAGTAAAGACTGTCTATACAAATTCCAGAGTGGGATACAAGGGCTGCATTAGAAAGTAACACTTACATGTGCTGTGTATGTCGCTGTTAGACCTGCCGCCCCACGCGCGTTACGCCGCAGCTTCCTCAGGAGGCGTGGTTTACATGTGCCCCGGATCTAGTTTATATAGTGCGGTCAGCCAATGAACCGCTTTCCCTAATAAAGCTTGTAAAATTTAGGACCTGGGCTGTAGCATCCACGGTGACGTCAATAGTATCCAGTTCTAAACGTCCACAGCATCACCAGCGCATGCGCTGTTGAGTCCCCACTATAAACAGGGAGTCTATCATCAGCGCTCATCATCAGCATGAAAGTGGCTCGAGCTGCGAAGCAGCCAGAGACAGCCACATACCAGACTGAGCACGTCAGAAGGCTCCTAGGGAGGACAGAACTGGGCATGCGCTCATGTGAGTACATGAAAATAAAATAATTATGAAGAATAATAATCACTATTTTAAGTGATAACAAGTGTTGAAAGTGAGGGGATAAAACATAATGATGCTGAAATAATTATAGCGGTGTGTATGAACCATAAAAGTGAATATGCCTGACATAGGCACACTATGCAAGCAAAACAAAAAATCCAGTCCAGTCCTGTCACACATCACAATATAGTTGCACTAAAAAGCTTAATCTGGTCCGATTTTTTGGCTAGTAGTCCGCAGTCTTTTATGCCAAGGGCTCAATCACATTTGCTTATTTTAGATTCGTTTTCATTTTTTTTAAATTTGGCAGTAGATGTTCATGATTTAATTTACATGTCACTTGCAAAAAGAGAAGAAAAAGTGACCTGTAAATATATATTTTACTTTTTCTTTATTTTATTTTTTTTCTAAAATGCCCAGCATGTGGCAACAGCTCGGTATTGGTACCATTTTTACCACATAGACGTTTATTTAAGAAAAAAAACAAAAAAAAGATTTTTAATTAGTTTAAGCATGCATTTTTTTTTGTTTTTTTTTCATTTGCTTTTCTGCAAAATTGGTTAATGCTTTAACCAAAAACAAAACTACTAGATAAAAAATGGACAACGCTGAGCAAAAGGGTTACAATATGGGGAGAAATGTGGGGGGGGGGGAAATACTGCATTCGACAACACATGCCTGATCCATATTGTCAAGTGTGAGAGTAAAGCCTCAAGACATAGACAGTAGTCCCTTTGGGTGCGTCTTGCTTAGCCATTGTGCCGCCATATGGTGCTCTATAAATGGAATCCAAAAAAAATATGGATGCCATGAAAAAATCCTCCATATGAGACCTAGAGGTGCAGAATTGGCTCTAGTTTGGCTATGATTATACAACGCTTTGCTTGTATGGAGCCATAATACAGTTGTGTGCACAACACCGTACTATCTAATATATAAAGCTCAATGTGGGAGTGTATGTACTGTATGTATGTATGTCCGGGATTGGCATCCGCACCGTCGCAGCTACAGCCATAAAATTTGGCACATTCAAGCAAAAAAGGAAGCACACTGTAGCGCCAAACCATGCAAACATGAAAAATGAATAATGAATTGCATTACTGCATTAGAAATATGAAAAATTAATAAAGTTTAGTGCATAAAATGGCCAAGTTTATGCGCTAAACTTTCTCAATTTTAACCCCACGTGTTCCAATTCACCAAACAATTTTACCCCTATCTACAAAATGGGGAAAAAGTGTATGTATGTATTGGCATCTGCACCGTCGTAGCTACAGCCATAAAATTTAGCACAGTCACACGCCTGGGCACAGAGAGCGTCATAGGCTATGTTGTGAGGCAAAATTTTAACTCCGCACATTCCAATTCACCAAACAATTTTGCCCCTATCTACATAATGGGGAAATAGTGAAAGGAAAAGTGTTGGAGGCAAATTGACAGCTGCCAGATGTGAACAAGGGGGACTTAAAGAATGAAAGCGATGGCGCCAAACAGTATATACCGTACAGTTGCTAAGGAGGGGCCCTGACATGGGATACTCACCACACACCGGGATATGAACACACACACAAAATGCGCCACACACTACCACGTGCTTCAACACATATACCACCCTCAGCACACATTTCACCACACATAAACCAACCTCGCCACATAAAAGTCCAAACACAAAAGTCGAGAGAGCAGCCAGAAAGACAGCGGGGGACGAGAGAGCAGCCAAAGAGAGAGCGGGGGACGAGAGAGCAGCCAAAGAGAGGTATGGAGCGTATGGAGAGAGAGAAGGGGAGGGGGAGAGAGAGAGATGCGTGCCGGGCACTTGTGGGGTTAAAACTCACAGTGCCCGGGCATGCGCTGTTGAAAAAGCCGGTCCGGCGCTGCAAAAAAAGTCGCAGCCTTACAGCGCATGTTTGCCGTATCCGGCAAAACCCGGAGGCCGCCGCATGTCTATCCGGCACGATGCGGCGATCATTACATTCTATGTGAAAAAACCGGATCCAATTCCGGATCCGGTTTTCACAATTTTTGGCGCATCGTGCCGGATTTAAAAAAACGGATGTGTGAAAGTAGCCTAAGCAATACTTTATTCCCACATCAGACTTGGGGGCACAACAGCAACATGGATAGTGAGCCGGGACTAGGAAGCAAGAAGTTCCCGAAGCAGGCTACAGCTGTCTGCCGTACAAGGAAAGTTCATAATAACATCGGACAGGAGGAACTCCAGTGTAACTCAGTACTGGGAGTACTTCATTTATAGGCGTTATAAGAGGAGACGTTCAGAAAGGCACATGTTGGCGGAGTGTTGGAAAGCAGTATTCCACCTGGCCTGGAGGTTGACTGAGTCCCTGACCTGGAGGACACGGCACGGAGGCAGGCACCTCTTTGCACAACAGACTGTAAGTAAAGCTTTGGAACTACATGCCCTGGTGTCCTCCACTTATTCCGGCGCCAACACACCCGACACTGCTACATCTTGGTGCCCAACACCGCCTGACCTACATCTCCCCTTGACCTCCACATCTACACTGCCCTGGGACTACAGCTTCAACTGTGGGGAGCTTTTATATCTTTGCTACACTATACCATCAGTCCCAGAGGATCTGCATGCAACGTCGGCTTAACACCTCCCTTGCCGAACACCGCAGGTGGTGTCACGAACTATTCATTTAATCAACTACAATCCACCATTCAATCTCCTTTTTACTTGGGCGCGCAGGGCCATGGACCGGGTCACCGCTGCTGTGACACCTTTCCCCCTGAGTGACCGGCTTGGTACCGAGTACCCCACAGCCCTGGGAGGGCGACCCAACTTGGCGTCACGAACAGGATGACGAGACCCGATGCCATCGGGTTCTGTGTGCCTAAGACTCAAAGTTTTTGAAAATGTGCAGAAGACCCAATTTAATAGACTGTAAAATGAACGCTAAAAATGGCCGCTGGCGCGGTGAAGAAGGGCGTGACAACATGGGAGGTCCTAAGAAAAGACCGGGAACTGTCCTGGGTCTCCCCTGCCTGAATTACTATGCGACAGCGACATGGCCCACCCCCCAAGGGGTTCGTATACTGGCCTGGTATGGAGGAGTTGGAAGAAGACGCCGCCCCCAGAAGGAGGAGCGGAAGCCAGTGGCGGAAAAAGAGCCCAGACAGGAAGAAGAACGCCAGAACGCCATATTGGAAGGAGAGGGGAGGAGACGGGAGGAGGCCTGCGGATTTCGAGGAGTTTAAGCTGAATCTCCTCGGCGCCATGGCTGAAGGCTCCAAGCCAGTTTCCGAGATGAACCGCCAGCAGCTGGAGGACGAAATAGCCCAGCTGACGCGCCATCTGCAACTGAGGCAGGAGGCGCTATGGACTTTGAACCTGCAGCGCGCCCAGGAGGGGGTCTACACCTGCGGTACCCGCTACACCGGTACCCATCGCTGCTGCACCGGATCTCATCCAGGCAGACTCTGGAGCCTGCGACCGCTGCCATACCACCAGCAGCCTCCATTGTCCCCTCTCTGCCGTCACCACGGGAGGAGTTGTACGAGGCCTTGGGAGCCGAAGCGGAGGAAGAAGAGCTCCCGCCTGGACCTGACGCGGCCGCGCAGGTCCCGCCGGAGCCCCCCGTGGATCGGGAGTCGCCATCTGCTACCACTACTGCCACCGGGAGCCGCACCATGCCTGTACCGGACCCGAGACTACACCACCAGGATGTACCAGGTATATATCCCGGCCCTCCTAACGGGTTAGCCCCTGAATTCACATTGTCAGAGGCTGGCTTGCTGGAGCTCGAAATGGGGATGTTGGATGAGTCATCCGGGGGCACTAGGCTGTCGGAGATGGGGAGGTGGAAGAGGTCCCTACTGAGGAGGGTACGGCTGGAACAGGCACGCATGATTCGGCGCCTTGAGGGCTGGGACGAGTCTAGGTCACTTTGGGATAGTGAAAGGCGCCATGAGATCCCTTGGCTACTGAATCCCCGTGTAGCCGCCTACCAACGCCAACAGGCCGCAGCCTCCCCAGATGTCAGGCCATGCACCAGAGCAGCAGGACCACCCGCTAATGAGGAACAGCATCCATTGGTACCAGTTGCTACTCCTGCTGAATCACTGGTAGCCGAAACATCACCAGCAACCACTGCTATACCACCCCTGCTGTACCTCAGGCAGCAGCCATGCCAGATGAATACTGGCAATTCACCAACCTGTCAGGACACCCAGAGTATCTCCCCTGGAAGCAGCCCAAGCAACCAGCTTCCAGAACCCAGGAGGGGATAACTAGCTCTAATGTTGATTCAAACTAACTCTCGCTACCCAGGAGGGTATTAACCAAGTTTTCTATTTTTTTTCTATTGTTCAATTTTTCTATTTTGATTATGTTTACCCAGTTGTTGCCTAGTTCCATTGGCAGCCTTTACACTTGAACTGTGGAGATCATGGACGCTGAGTGATCCAGAACTGTTATGTAAATAGTTTGCACCTCTTTAGGTGCTCTCTCTTGGTTTTACATAGGAACCTCTCTTTGAAAAAAAAGGGAACTACCTCATTATAGGGACATTTCAAGACATGATGGCCGGACCAGTGTCTACAATTGCACTTATTGAAAACCAGCTGAATAGCCCGGCGTTGCCTGGGCATATTAACCAACTGTGGTTAGTTATAACAAATTATAATGATTATATTGCACATAAAAAACGTGCATCTAATCCTATACTGTGTGATACTGACTGCTGAGCCGTGTATCTAATCCTATTCTGTGTGATACTGTCTGCTGAGCCGTGTATCTAATCCTATCCTGTGATACTGACTGCTGAGCTGTGTATCTAATCCTTTCCTGTGTGATACTGCCTGCTGAGCCATGTGTCTAATCCTCTCCTGTGTGATACTGACTGCTGAACTGTGTATCTAATCCTATCCTGTTTGATACTGACTGCTGAGCCGTGTATCAAATCCTATCCTGTGTGATACTGACTGCTGAGCAGTGTATCTAATCCTATCCTGTGTGATACTGACTGCTGAGCCGTGTATCTAATCCTATCCTGTGTGATACTGGGCTCCCCCTGCAGTCTGTGTCAGAGGGTGGTTTGTGTTGGCACGGTAATAAATTGTGTTATTTCCAGCTTTTCAGAAGGACGATAACACCATAGAAATGATAAGAATAACACAGGTCTGCAAAAAAAAATTTTTCAAGAGCTGTTTTGATTATTCCACGTAATTTTTATGTTTTTGAGTGCGCTGAATCCGATAATGACCTCCGTTTTGTCATAGGGCATCACGTTTTCTGACAATTTAAGTAACTATGTTAAATAAGACAATACCTCAAAATAAATGAAAATAGACTCATAAAATTAATTTTTTATTACAAGAGTTTCATGAAAATCATTTTTTTAACTGCAATGAGCTCACTAACACACACTTCTTCCCTGTGAGGCTTCTCTTGGTACATTTACACTTGTGAGTAGCATCTGTAATGTCTCTCTGAAGCGTCCAACAGTAGTCTGCCATCATTGTAATGCTCCATCTTCCCTGGTATCTTCTTTCCATCTTTTTAAAGTCCTGGTGGAATCGTTCACCTTGCTCTAAACTCACAGCTCCCAAATTTTCAGGAAAGTTGTCAAGGTGGGAATGGAGGAAATGCACTTTCAAACTCATCAGGCAACCTAAAGCTTGAAATGCTTTCAGCATTCGTCTGATGATTTTTTTGTAGACAGAGTCTATGCTACTGCCTAAAAATTTCTCTACGACCTCTTTAAATGCAATCCACCCTTCTTTTTGATGATGCGTCATGGTATTGATAAACTCTTGATCAGCTATAAGCCTTCTAATGTCTGGTCCGACGAACACACCTTCCTTCAATTTTGCCTCCGAGAGGCTTGGAAACTTGGTGACCAAGTATTTCAAGCATTCTCCATCTTTTGGAAGTGATTTTCCGAATTGCTTCATCAATCCCAATTTGATGTGAAGAGGTGGTAGAAGAGCTTTATGGGGAGGAACCAAAGTTTCTCAGAGGACATTTTTTTCACCAACTGTGAGCACCATCGGCTGCCAATTCTTCTTGGTCCAGTGGTTTTGTCAGTCTCGACTGCCCCATAGACACAGAAAACAAGGGTATTTAGTATACCCAGCTTGTTGCCCGAGCAGCATGCACAAGACTTTCAAATCCCCGCACACTTGCCAACCGTGGTCTTCATAGTTAAGTTTACGAAGAACCAATTCTCGTAGGTTTCCTTGAGTTGTACGGAATGACCTACAGGGATGGAAGCATAAAAAACCGCCGTTGTGGAGTAAAACTGCTTTGAGACTTCTTTTTGAAGAATCTATAAAAAGACGCCATTGCACTGAATCATATTGGATTTTGAATTGACCCATCAAACCTTCGACATCAATGCAATAAACCAACTTATCTTCCTGGGCAAAGTAAGGAATGAACTCGTCTTCACGATGTCTGAACCATGAGAAAGACACTCCTGGCAACAATAAATTCTTGCTTTTGAGCCTCGATCTGAGTAACTTAGTGGCATCTTTGGGAAGATTCAAGTCTCTTACCAAATCATTCATCTCCTCCTGGGAAAACAATTTTGTTCTTGTATCATCTTCAAAGTCAGAACTTGATTCATCATCTGGTTCAGGTATGACTCCACCTTCATCGGAGCTAGTTATCTCTTCCAAGGTAGCAGGGGCCTTGGGTACTGGTATATCTGTGCCATGGGGGATGGGATGAATTGCTGAGTGAATATTGGGGTATGAAATGGAATGCTTCCATTTTGAATTATACCCTTTCACATCGCATGAACAAAAGTAGCAATCGTCACTATGGTTCTTTTGCTCTCGCCATACCATAGGAATCCCATAACGGAAAGCTTTTTTCTTAGGCCTGTTTCACACTTCCGTTTGTGACCATCAGTCAAGATCCGCCGATTTGGAAAAAAAACATATCCGCCATTTATCTTGGCAGATCCTTTTTTCCTCATAGACGTGCATTATCGGTGGATCTTGACGAATGGTCGTCCGTTTGATCCATTTTTGTACGGATCCGCCAAGATTTTGGCATCCGCTCAGCGGCCCGAACGGAGCATGTAACTTTTTTTTGTGTCCGGATCCGCTATTTGCCGATTTAACCCACGTTTCTGTCTGGCTGCTGGAGAAAATTCTCTCTCTCTCCTTTTCCCCAGGCGCGGTTCCTTTAAATTTTTACCTTCGGCGGATCCGTTCATCCGCCGATCCGCTGACCCCCGTTTCAGTCAGTCCGCCTGCGGATCCGTTTTCCGCTATTTTGGCAGATTTTAGCTGACAGAAAAAACTGAAGATGCCCAAGCTTTATCTTGATCTCCAAGCTTTAGTCCGAAATATGCGAAGTATATTTTTTTCACAAAGTCTGTAATATTCAGCTGTTGCTTCAACACTGTATATTCACCACAAATGTAACAGAAACTGTCAGGCGAATTAATACACTTCCGCTGAGTCATAATGCTAATTTTGGGAAACACGGTTGAATGTGACGAGCTAACACGAACTGAGATTAAAAAGTGTGAACAGGCGAGAAGCAAGATAAAACAATTGAAACAAGCCGGGGCATGTCAGAGCCCGCTCGTTCAGCTTGCAACATGTTGATGCTGGTTTCATTAGCTCACTCTGCAAGTTCTTTTCTTTGAAAGTTATATTTTTTTGGCATTGTATATCTTCAATGCATTGATGTGAATTAATTAATAGTAATTTTGACTTTCAAAACCCTAAGATAAAAAAAAAACAAAAATTGAGAAAAATTTACTAAATTTGAAGAGAATTTAGCATTTTGTGGCAATCCTGACGTCCAGGATTTTTTTCAATATTTCTTTTGTTTTCAGCACACCAAAATACATGGAAATTAGATGAAAATAATCAAACAGCTTTTTAGTCGCAGACCTGTGTAATAGGTCTCAGTTACCACAACTGTCTACAAAGAAAACTGTTGCTGACAGCAACCAATCACAGCTCACATTTCATCTTTTAAACAGCTCTGGGACAGTGTGGCGAGTTTTGAGTGGCGACTTTTGTGTTTGGACTTTTATATGGTGAGATTGGTGTATGTGTGGTGAAATGTGTGCTGAGGGTGGTATATGTGTTGGAGCACGTGGTAGTGTGTGGCGCATTTTGTGTGTGTGTTTATATCCCCGTGTGTGGTGAGTATACCATGTCAGGGCCCCACCTTAGCAACTGTACGGTATATACTCTTTGGCGCCATCGCTCTCATTCTTTAAGTCCCCCTTGTTCACATCTGGCAGCTGTCAATTTGCCTCCAACACTTTTCCTTTCACTTTTTCCCCATTATGTAGATAGGGGCAAAATTGTTTGGTGAATTGGAACACGCAAGGTTAAAATTTCACCCCACAACATAGCCTATGACGCTCTCGGGGTCCAGATGTGTGACTGTGCAAAATTTTGTGGCTGTAGCTACGACGGTGCAGATGCCAATACATACACTTTTTCCCCATTATGTAGATAGGGGCAAAATTGTTTGGTGAATTGGAACGCGCAGGGTTAAAATTTTGCCTCACAACATAGCCTATGACGCTCTCGGGGTTCAGATGTGTGACTGTGACAAATTTTGTGGCTGTAGCTGCGATGGTGTGGATGCCAATCCTGGACATACACACATACACACATACATACATACATACACGCCCACATTGAGCTTTATATATTAGATGTTTGATATTTTTGAACAAAAAGCTATAAAGTGATAGTGTGTAGTGAAAGTACTAATGACAGATTTTATAAGGTTTAATTGAGGAAGAAATACAGTGAATGTTTTACAAAGTTTGAATAAAGATGTGAGAATGGAATAAAAATGTGGAGAAGATGAACCAGGCAATAGCATTTGTCACTCAGTAAAGAAGAAAGTAGCAAATGTGAGAGATGGCAGAAAAAGAAATGTGTTGCTAGCAAATGTGATACTCAAGTTAATAGTGAATTTGTTGCCATAGCACTTTGAATTAGGTAGCATAACTTTAAATATAGATAGGCAGTTAAATTGTTTGTAACATTCAAGAAACTGTGCCTCCCACATTGGGAAGTTTAGTATAAGAAATGTTCATTATGCAATATAAAATTTTTGTATGTTCCTGTATTGTCAACTTTGTTTAACTTGCAGCCTGCGGATGTGCTGTGTTTAACGGGGGGGTATGTGGCGCCCCTGAAGCTCGGTCGCCACAGAGGTACTGCACCTCCTCCTGAGGTGTGGTGCCCCACCATCCAGGTAAGGTGGGAAGCTCCTGACCACACTCCAACACCTGCACCCAACACCACAAAGTAGTGTAGCAAAGCACCTTCGGCGGCTCCCTGCTTGGAGTATAGCAAAGCACCCATTGGTGGCTCCCTGCTTGGAACACGAAACGTGCTGGGAGGTGGAGTTGAGTTTACATTAAAAGAGCGGGAAGAGTTTAGGATTCAGCAGTTACTAGTCAGTCATTCAGTCATAGTCATTCAGTCAGTCACTGAGAGTGAGTGAGGATGCAGAAGGACAGAGAGTAAGACAGAGAGGATCCCCGGGAGAGGGATGGATGAAGTAAGTGCTGCAGCAGGCCACAGTGACCTGGGTCTGCTAGCACAAGAAAGAGACATAGAAAGGACACCTGATAGTTCCATAGAAAAAAAGGATTAGTGCGGAACGTGAGGAGTAAAAGAGAGAACATGATGTGGGTTAGAGAAGAACCCTGCCTAGGATTTCTAAGCGCAAGGCCGGGGCCCGGTCCCCGAGGTTGTATGGATACTAATGATCCTGCAGCAGACACCGGAGGAATAGAAGTTAGCAATACTTTATTCCCACGTCAGACTAGGGGGCACAACAGCAACATTGATAGTGAGCCGGTACTAAGAAGCAAGAAGTCCCGAAGCAGGCTACAACTATCTGCCGTACATGGAAAGTTCATAAGAACATCGGACAGGAGGAACTCCAGTGTAACTCAGTACTGGGAGTACTTCATTTATCGGCGCTATAAGAGGAGACGTTCAGAAAGGCACATGTTGGCGGAGTGTTGGAAAGCAGTATTCCACCTGGCCTGGAGGTTGACTGAGTCCCTGACCCGGAGGACACGGCATGGAGGCAGGCACCTGTTTGCACAACAGACTGTGAGTAAAGCTTTGGAACTACATGCCCTGGTGTCCTCCACTTATTCCAGCGCCAACACACCCGGCACTGCTACATCTTGGTGCCCAACACCGCCTGACCTACATCTCCCCTTGACCTCCACATCTACACTGCCCTGGGACTACAGCTTCACGTGTGGGGAGCTTTTACATCTTTGCTGCACCATACCATCAGTCCCAGAGGATCTGCATGCAGTGTCGGCTTAACACCTCCCTTGCCAAACAACACAGGTGGCATCACGATCTATTAATTTAATCAACTACAATCCACCATTCAATCTTCCTTTTACTTGGGCGCTCAGGGCCAAGGACCGGGTCACCGCTGCTGTGACACCTTTCCCCCTGAGTGACCGGCTTGGTACCGAGTACCCCACAGCCCTGGGAGGGCGACCCAGATACACGGCTCAGCAGTCAGTATCACACAGGATAGGATTAGATGCACGGTTTTTATGTGCAATATAATCATTATAATTTGTTATAACTAACCACAGTTGGTTACTATGCCCAGGCAACACCGGGCTCTTCAGCTAGTATAATATAAACGCCAGCAAATCTAATAAATGGATAATTAGATACTCGTGTCCATGGGATTAGCTCAGTATTGTAGCTTCATTGATGTAAAATGGGATAAGCTGCAATAAAAAGTGCCGTCCTATGAACAATGTCTCGGTTTCTTCACACCGATTGCTGTTTTGCACATCGGCAGCAAATAAAATGTTCTTACCACCGACATTTGGTTTAAGTCCGGGATCACACATGCGAGAAACTCGGACGAATCTCGCATGTTAATACCCGGCATTGCCGCCTGCACTCGGGAGCGGAGCGTGCGGCTGCATAGCAATGTGTGATCCTGGCCTAATTTGAAAACTCCCACATCAGGTGTCTGACAGGTTCACTGTCAAGAGGGTTTCTGGGGATTCAAATCAGCAATAATTTCTTTAATGGGAAAAATAGGTATGCATTTATTTTTTGTATTTCTGAATACTCCATTTATTATCAACATTGTGAAGGTTTCTTTGTTTTTTTTTTTGTTGTTTGTGAAGTTGCCTTTTTCATATTTTACTTTATAAATAAAAATGACAGACCACAAGGCTGAAACAGTATAACATCATATATTACATGTGGGTGCAGATGAAAAGAAAACCAACACAATCAGCCCATGGAAAATCAGTGTAGGACACACTGTAATCAATAAGAAGCCGCAAAAGGAAATCAGTGCATAGATGTCCAAGGTATGATAAAATCACAAATCTTTATTAGATAACACAGGTAGAAAAGCACAAACAATGACAAACAAAGGGTGACACAAACAGAAGCAGAGCAAGAGGGCATACAGTGTCAAAAACCTCACTCTGACCCTTATCGTGAGTAAACACCTGGTGGTAAAGATAAATAAGTATCTAAGTATAAACACCCAATATATAGCAGGCAGACCAGTGAAAAGCAGTAAGGGGTAAAATCCCCAGCTGGACAGCCATATAATCAGGGGTGAAGATACAAAGACACAAAAGCAAGGTACATACCAGGAGGGGAGAGGTGAGAGACACTGAATCCAAAGCTCAGCTGACCCCGACGTACGTTTCGGAAATGATCTTCCTTCCTCAGGGGGCGTGTCAATAGGGTGTTAATTGCGGGTTAAATAGGGGAAGTAAAAACAAGCACCAATCATGAGGGGTGACGCTGACCAATCCCCCCACATCCCCCATCACTGCCTTAGCTGGCGCTGATCAGCACGGGGCCCCATGACGTCAGACGCCAGACCACAGGCAGACGGGGGCGGGACAGGAAGCGTGTCCACCCACACATGTACAGGAACAGGAAAGACGGCCGCCACCATCTTGGATATGGGCAAAAGGCAGGAAATCTGCCAGAACTGTGAAGGGGAATAGTGAACGTCCCTGAAAAGACCTTACAAGATAGAAGCGGGCTGAATAGCGCTACAACTAATTTAGTACCCTAATATAACAATGTAGTAATGCATCACCAATGATATACAAATTAATTAATATATAGGGGAGCGCAAATAGGGCATTAGCAAGAAATGGAAATGTAAACTAAGTGTATAAATTACACCTAGGCAGCAAGAATAATCGGTAAGATGAGAGGCAGAGCACATAATATTACAGAGTTAATAACAATAACCAGTGTTCAGTGCCCATACCTATCATATATAATCGAATACATGATTTTAAATACATAAAGCTCCACAAAAGCTGTATACGTGTCAATATATACATCAGTATACACATCCATAATATTGAGCCATAAAATACACCTATATATGGATACAGCAACATCATTAGTCCAGCATTCATAATAATGAGATGGAGAAAAAAAAAAAAAGGACTAGGGCACCACCATATTCTCCATGAAAATGTGCCATAAATTAAACTTGCACATAAATACAGAGACATTATTAAACCAACATTCATAGTATTGTGATGAAAAAAAGATGATGAGGCCTTGAAACCGCCAAATTCTCCATTCAAAATGTGCCATAGAGTAAACTGGCACATAAATACAGAGGCATTATTAGTCCAGCATTCATAGTATTGCGATGAGGGAAAAATGAGGCCTTGAAACCGCCATATTCTCCATACAACAATGGAGGAGTAGATGTATCTTCATCTTCCCAAGTAGGATATCCATCCAACCCAGCAAGGAAAGCCACAAGAAAACCATCAGACAGGTGCCTGCAATTAAAACTAAAATAAAAACAAATGTTAAAACCAAAGACACAAAGAGTCACCCAACTGGCAGCAGCAGAAAAGGGGATAGAGAGGATAATCATAAAAATGGAGCAAATGACAGACACTCATTAAGACACCTCGGATGAACCGTTTGCAACTTCCAGATCCACCTGGTTTCCAATTGACCCAGCCTTTTAGATAGGCCCCCACCTCTGATATCTTTTCTCAGAGCCTCGATGCCACGCACTTTAAATAAAGATGCGTCACATTTATGATGATCTTTGAAGTGCTTGGGAATAGTTCTCAGGGTGGAGTCATCCATGTGGTCCCGTGCCGCCTGGATCCCCAACACATGCTCCCGCACACGGACCTTTAGTTGGCGTGTTGTAAGGCCAACATAAATAAGATCAGCGCCAGCTAAGGCAGTGATGGGGATGTGGGGGGATTGGTCAGCGTCACCCCTCATGATTGGTGCTTGTTTTTACTTCCCCTATTTAAACCGCAATTAACACCCTATTGACACGCCCCCTGAGGAAGGAAGATCATTTCCGAAACGTACGTCGGGGTCAGCTGAGCTTTGGATTCAGTGTCTCTCCCCTCTCCCCTCCTGGTATGTACCTTGCTTTTGTGTCTTTGTATCTTCACCCCTGATTATATGGCTGTCCAGCTGGGGATTTTACCCCTTACTGCTTTTCATTGGTCTGCCTGCTATATATTGGGTGTTTATACTTGGATACTTATTTATCTTTACCACCAGGTGTTTACTCACGATATGGGTCAGAGTGAGGTTTTTGACACTGTATACCCTTTTGCTCTGTTTCTGTTTGTGTCACCCTTTGTTTGTCATTGTTTGTGCTTTTCTACCTGTGTTATCTAATAAAGATTTGTGATTTTATCATACCTTGGACATCTATGCACTGATTTCCTTTTGCGGCTTCATATTTTACTTTATGCAAATAAATTTTGGTTTGAATTCTTGCTGCAAGATGGTTTGTATTCTTGTGTTACCTGGCATTAAAATTCTGGTAATGTCTATTATAAAAATGTATCCCTATCGTATAGCTATCAATGTAGTGTTGGGAGTAAGCAATGCCACAGGAGATAGGGGTTGTGACAAGAGTTGAGCGAATTTTGCAAAATTTGGTTCGGATTACGATCGCCGGCGAATATTGTATTTACAGTATTCACCAAACGTCAATGGGTCTAGAGTTGAGCGAATATGTTCGGGACTGATCGTCAAACATAAATTCTGCACGAATAGAGTACAAAAAAGCCATGAATATGGCAAACTCGGATTTGAGGATGGTTTCATATTCTCCAGTTGTAAGGCTACACGAGATGGAAAAAGCTGACCATACACATTGGGTAGCCGTGTGCTGAATGTTCGGCCAAAGGCTATCACTCCCGACTCCACATACTTGTGAGTGCTGGGGATTTTGAGATTATCTCCCCTGAGAACAAAAGTATCAGACATTGCCGCTCCACCTGCCCGGTCCTTCTCTCTCCTATCGGGGAAGAGCCGGGAGGTGCCCCTACACATCAGATGGCCGAGCGATCCTCCCAAAATCTGTGGCTTTGACCGGCTTTCAACTAACATGTATTGGGGCTGTTATTCTGACTGTCCCAAAAAAGGTAATGGTAAACTGTACCTCCCTTCTAATGGGATGTTGTCCCTTTACCTCTATGTAGTCCACCTGTAATTGGCAAGTAACAGTTCGGTGCTCATATTCTGCTACATGTGTAAGCTATTAAAATGAGCCTTTATTAGATTTTAATAACTTCATTATTCACTATTTTGAAGTCTTTTGGGTCCTGATTTATTAAGCTGATTTCAGCAGAATTCTGGTGAAGTTGCGCAAAAATATTGCAACATTTGGAGTTTACTTTACAAGCCAGCTATGCCAATATGGACAGGGCATGGCTGCACCCACCTGCATAAAGAGTCTGACTGGGGTACATTGACGGCACCTGAATTGGGTGCACTCCAGCAATCCTCTTCTTAAACTGGCCTGCACAGCACAGTCTTAATGAATCGTGCCTTCTATTTCATTATTAAAAAAAAAAATTGTATATAATTATTTTTTTTTCCCCAAGCCAAATCTAACCACTATTATTTCAGTTGCCAATACTTGCAGCAGGTCTTTGAAACCAAAATCGGCCAAGATATAAAAGTACATGCGAATAATTGCACTATGCTGGACTATGGATACACAAACACTGTATTTTTCCAGTTAATGATCTTCACTTGTAGGCTTTCCGTGAATGCTTTATATGTGTATCAATTTTTTTTATTAAAGTTGTGGATCATTTGAATCTTTTGTTTGTTGCAATGTAGCAACAAAACTGTTTGGGTATGACACTTGCGCACCGCAAATACTGCAGCCATAGGAGACTAGAGACGCACAGACCACAATCTCCTATATTGTGTCTGCCTCAGCTGTGGACTGTGTATTCCCCATGGGGTGTCCAGTTCAACGCTGCGGGGGAGTCAGGTGCCATTTTATTGTAGTCCAGAACTGTGCTCTTCGCTACAATTTACACCCCAATATCAACAGTTCACGTAGCTGTCGGTGACAGGAGGTCTGCGCAGTGGTTGTGAGATGTGGTGAGCACAGATCAGGAGCCTGACGCTGTACTAATATCAGGCTATTGAGCAGCTCGGTGGCCTGGGATTAGTCGTACAATGTCAGCCTGCCGACCTGTACTCACTTCAGTATTCAGAGTTCATCATCACGTTGCTGTGCTCTGAACACTGACTCATCTCTGCTCAGTCAGTGTAAAGCCTCATTCAGATGTCCCTACATGATACATCTGAGTGAGGCTTTACACTGAGCACAGCCATGTATCTAGTCCCATCATGTGTGACGGTCTGCTGAGCCATGTATCTCATGCGGTCACTGAAACGGTGAGCAGCGCAGCTTCAACTAACAGAATCGGTGCTAACGACCGACCTCTGTGTCACTGTCCACTTGTCAATATCACTTTGCCGCCACTAACAAAATGGCTCCTATGCTTCATCCTGCCTTATCCTTTGGCAAACATCTAGAAGGCGAGGAGTGACGTCTCACACATGGAGCAGATCCCACCAATGTGTACTGCAGTTGCACTATCTCACATTACATTAAATTTTTATGGCAAATATCAGCAGTTGCCCCCCACTCCCTCCAGTTTTTCAAGTTGAAAATATGAACAAAAATTGCTATTTTATACCATTAAAAAATATACGTTTTTACATTTTTTTTCCAATTGTTGAGAAAAAAATGGGCACATTCCCTTTAAATCTGCCAGATCCATTTATCATGTACTGTAGATTATAAAGGGAATGTTGCTGATTAAATGTAGCCATTAAAATGAACTGTTATGCTCTGACTGGAACTAATTGTTCTGGCTCTGACCGCCGTGAAGCCTAAATGCCTGTAGGTCCACTCTGATTGTCACTCGGGATCAGGAAAAAACTTTATTTTTTTAATAAAGCCAATCGGTTCATGTTTTGTACTCCGTTAAGTGAATAAGGTAAAGCAAAGTTCTATGATCAACCTCCGACCCTTCCTTCTGATGTCTGCTCCTTCTGACATGGATATATTCTCAAGGTCCATACAAGAAGATGTCATAACTAGTGTTGAGCATTCCGATACCGCAAGTATCGGGTATCGGCCGATACTTGCTGTATCGGAATTCCGATACCGACTTCCGATATTTTTTCAATATCGGAATTCGGCATCGGAATCGGAAGTTCAAAGTTGATTGACAGACTGACGTCATCATGATGCGCGGTGTGTGCGCATCATGATGCTCCGTCATTTCGGGCCTTCCGGGGGTCTCTGCCGGCCTGCCGGGGGGCTGTGCCGGCCTGCCGGGGGGCTGTGTGGACTGCCCGGGGTCTGTACCGGCCTGCCGGGGGGCTGTGCCGGCCTGCCGGTGGTCTGTGCACCCTGTGGGGGTCTGTACCGGCCTGCCGGGGGGCTGTGCCGGCCTGCCGGTGGTCTGTGCACCCTGTGGGGGTCTGTACCGGCCTGCCGGGGGGCTGTGCCGGCCTGCCGGGGGGCTGTGCTGATGTCCGGGGGTCTGTGCAAGCATTGTCCGATGGGACTACAAGTCCCATCGGGCGATGCCTGCTACCATGACAGTGATTGACACATTAGCCAATGATGGGACAGTAGTAGTCCCATCATCCGGCTAATGTGTTAAATGTTAAAAAAAAAAAAAAATACTACATACATACTACATACATACTACATGCTACATACATACTACATATATACTACATACATGCTACATACATGCTACATACATACTGCATGCTACATACATACTACATACATACTACATACATACTACATGCATGCTACATACATACTACATGCATGCTACATACATACTACATGCATGCTACATGCATGCTACATACATACTACATGCTACATACATACCACATACATACTACATACATACTACATACTACATATATACTACATGCATGCTACATACATACTACATGCTACATACATACCACATACATACTACATACATGCTACATACTACATACATACTACATACATACTACATACATACTACATGCATGCTACATACATACTACATGCATGCTACATACATACTACATGCATGCTACATACATACTACATGCTACATACATACCACATACATACTACATACATACTACATGCTACATACATACTACATATATACTACATGCATGCTACATACATACTACATGCTACATACATACCACATACATACTACATACATGCTACATACATACTACATATATACTACATGCATGCTACATACATACTACATATATACTACATGCATGCTACATACATACTACATGCTACATGCATGCTACATACATACTACATACATACTACATGCTACATACATACCACATATATACTACATACATACAATACATTCATACAATACATACATAGACATACAGTACATATAACATAGAGTAACATACTTACCAATACTTGTCACATTGTTCCCCGAAGCCATTGTCTTTTCCGGAATAAATATTAACATAACAAACCACAAAAATACTCACCCACGATCCGAAGCAGTCCACGAGTGTGTCCCACGACGATCTTGGGTAGAGAACTGCAGCATCAGATGATGCTGCCGTTCTCTACGGGCTGCAGGAATCCAATGACGGAAGGTAGGTATCCTTCCGCACTGTATTCCTCCGCCACTTGAAAAAAAAAAGTCCCTAGTCTCACTTTATGCCATTGCTGCGTGGGAAATTCCCACACAGCAATGGCATAAAGTGAGAATAGGGACTTTTTTTTTTTTTAAGTGGCGGAGGAATACAGTGCGGAAGGATACCTACCTTCCGTCATTGGATTCCTGCAGCCCGTAGAGAACGGCAGCATCAGCTGATGCTGCCGTTCTCTACCCAAGATCGTCGTGGGACACACTCGTGGACTGCTTCGGATCGTGGGTGAGTATTTTTGTGGTTTGTTATGTTAATATTTATTCCGGAAAAGACAATGGCTTCGGGGAACAATGTGACAAGTATTGGTAAGTATGTTACTCTATGTTATATGTACTGTATGTCTATGTATGTATTGTATGAATGTATTGTATGTATGTAGTATATATGTGGTATGTATGTAGCATGTAGTATGTATGTAGTATGTATGTAGCATGCATGTAGCATGTAGTATGTATGTAGCATGCATGTAGTATATATGTAGTATGTATGTAGCATGCATGTAGTATATATGTAGTATGTATGTAGCATGTATGTAGTATGTATGTGGTATGTATGTAGCATGTAGTATGTATGTAGCATGCATGTAGTATATATGTAGTATGTATGTAGCATGTAGTATGTATGTAGTATGTATGTGGTATGTATGTAGCATGTAGTATGTATGTAGCATGCATGTAGTATGTATGTAGCATGCATGTAGTATGTATGTAGCATGCATGTAGTATGTATGTAGTATGTATGTAGTATGTAGCATGTATGTAGTATGTATGTGGTATGTATGTAGCATGTAGTATGTATGTAGCATGCATGTAGTATATATGTAGTATGTAGCATGTAGTATGTATGTAGCATGCATGTAGTATATATGTAGTATGTAGCATGTAGTATGTATGTAGCATGCATGTAGTATGTATGTAGCATGCATGTAGTATGTATGTGGTATGTATGTAGCATGTAGTATGTATGTAGCATGCATGTAGTATATATGTGTTATGTATGTAGCATGTAGCATGCATGTAGCATGCATGTAGTATATATGTGTTATGTATGTAGCATGTAGCATGCATGTAGCATGCATGTAGTATGTATGTAGTATGTATGTAGTATATATGTGGTATGTATGTAGCATGTAGTATGTATGTAGCATGCAGTATGTATGTAGCATGTAGTATATATGTAGCATGCAGCATGTATGTAGCATGCATGTAGTATATATGTAGTATGTATGTAGTATATATGTAGTATGTATGTTGCATGTAGTATTTATGTAGTATGAATGTAGCATGTATGTAGTATGTAGTATGAATGTAGCATGTATGTAGCATGTATGTAGTATGTAGTATGAATGTAGCATGTATGTAGTATGCATGTTGTATGTATGTAGCATGTAATTTTTTTTTTTTTTTTTTTTTTTTTTTTACATTTAACACATTAGCCGGATGATGGGACTACTACTGTCCCATCATTGGCTAATGTGTCAATCACTGTCATGGTAGCAGGCATCGCCCGATGGGACTTGTAGTCCCATCGGACGATGCCTGCACAGACCCCCGAAGCCTGCACAGCCCCCCGGCAGGCCGGCACAGCCCCCCGGCAGGCCGGCACAGCCCCCCGGAGCCTGCACAGCCCCCCGGCAGGCCGGCACTGCCCCCCGGCAGGCCGGCACAGCCCCCCGGCAGGCCGGCACAGCCCACCAGAGCCTGCACAGACCACCGGCAGGCCGGCACAGCCCCCCGGCAGGCCGGCACAGACCACCTGAGTATTACAGAATACTGTAGATAAGCCCCTGATTGCGGTGGCCCCTGCTTATGGGGTGACAGATTCCCTTTAAATAAACTACATACATATTCTAGAATACCCGATGCGTTAGAATCGGGCCACCATCTTGTTGATTATAATGATGTAGATGGAGTCATTGTGTGCTCTATAGGTCATAATTTTTGGCCTCGTATGCCTTTTTGAGGCAGACACCAAGATGGCGTCTTGGTGCCTGCCTCAAATAGGCATATAATAATGCTAACATAGAACACTGACTCTGCCTGCATCATTATATTCAATGTTCCTGTTGGTGCGAACATCTGAATCCCATTCTATGGGGCTTCAGACACAAATACCGACAGGGCCACTGATCATAGTCCAACGTGAACAGTCTGAGAGGCACGGCACCGTATAGGGAATGTGTGTCTGACTGCAGAGCCCCCATAGATAGGTTAAGCTATAAAGGAACTTTGGGCAGTGCTTCCCCCCTCCCACTACTTCTCAGGTGATGCCATATATTAGAACGCCCACTGACCAACGGGAGAAAGGGGAAGGGGCGTCCGGCCACACCCTCAGGGGTTAAATTCTTGTGCTGGGCCGGATAATTCCTCTTCCTCCCCTGGCTGACCATTCGAAGTTTTGTCCCACCCTCCCTCCCTTATAAATTCGCAATTGTGCTGTGCGGCTATTGTATATAATGTTTATTTAAAAAAAAAAAAATTTTGGACTATGTTTTCATTACTTACATGATTTTGTTGTATCCAATGTCACAGCGGTAGTATGGGGGGGCAAAGGTTCGTAACCTCTCATCAGCTTCCTTACCCACTGTCAGTTATGGGGGGTTTTCGGCTCTGAGTCTGTTGAGAATTTGTATTTGCCTCTCTCGGTTTAGAATTCAATAAACTTTGACCGACCTGTTCAACCCATCCAGGCCTTTTTGTTGTTTCGTTATTATGGGATTGGTGGGAGGCGGGGAGGCACCGTTTACGTCATACGGGTCTCTGCAGTCTAAGCAGGACTGTCTTAGGATGCCCAAGTCCTACTAGTTAATGAATGTCTCTAGAACCTTTTATAAGGGAATAATTGTCATGGCTAGATGATGACAAGGTCACAACATCTCCCACATCGGCAAGTATGTAGTCAGTAAAGGGAAACCTGTCACCTCGTTTTTCAGCTATAAGCTGCGGCCACTGCCTTTCTACTGCATTCTAGAATGCTGTCGATAAGCCCTGAAAGGCAGTGGCCGCAGCTTATAGCTGAAAAACGAGGTAACAGGTTGCCTTTATCAATGTAAGCCTATGGAGCATCAGAACAAGGCCCCATAGGCTAGTATAATAGAAGAGACTTCTCGCTCACACCGAGAGCATAGAGTGAGCCGAAGAGTCTGGAGAGCGATGAAAGGCGATTCCGACAGCTAAATAGGAAAGGGTTATTTACAGTTAGAGCAGTCACACTCTGGAATGCCGACCACAAGAACTAGTAATAGCAGACACTACAACAGCTTTTAAAAAGGGCTGGATGATTTCTTCAATACACATAACATTGTGGGTTATATTTAATTTAGTGACAAAATGGACAATTGGTGGAGAAAGGTTAAACTTGATGGACCTAAGTCTTTTTTCAACCTTTGTATGTAACTATGTATCTATGACATCACATAAAAGTGGAGCTGGACAGAGCTTGATCTCAGAGAAGACAGCAGTTGGGAAGTATATTACCCTACCACACTACAGTACATACACGTTTAGTGAAAAAAACAAAACTTCATGAGGATTCTTCAAACATGTACGACGTACAATATTGGTATGCCATATATTTCAGAAATATTCTATTACAAAGGAATATTAATTAATTCAGAATTTTTATTTCATTTTTTTAAATTAGGAATTCCCTATCAGTATGTCTTTGGAGTGTGGGAGGAAACCGGAGTACCCGGAGGAAACCCACGCAAACACGGGGAGAACATACAAACTCCTTGCAGATGTTTTCCTTAGTGACATTTAAACCCAGGATCCCAGTGCTGCAAAACAACAGTGCTAACCACTGAGCCCCCGTGCTGCCCAAGTACAGCTTTGATGATGGACTTGCTGTAATAGATGTATATGGTGCCCTAAAGACAAATTGGACAAATGCATCTTCTGATGCTGCGAGCGGCCCTGGATAATCCACGCCGACAGGATGATATAATCCGGCGGAAGATGGATCCTAGGAGAAGAGATATAAAACTAATTTAAGTAATGGGACTCCGTATTAGAGGATACTGCTTTGGTGTCATTGTGGCAGGACGGTAGAGAAATCTTATCCGTGCAGAGGAACAGGATCATTGTCACTCATCATACATGTGACAATCCCACCACTGACAGAAAACATCTCCACATGAATTATTCTCACTGGCCAACATCAAACAACATAGACCTTATTATCACACTTACGTCTTCTAGGTTCTCGCTCTTCTACTATTTTGGCATTTTGCTCTTCTACCAGTTTTATTGCAGAGTTATTTTTCTTCTCAACTAGAAATTCATATAAAAAGTGAAAAAACAAGTCAATGATCATTGTCAGTCATCATACATGTGACAATCGTACCCACTGGGAGTTAACATCTCCTCCTCGTGACTAATTCTTAATCGGCGACATCAGACAACATAGACCTTATTGTCACACTTACCACTGCTAGGTTCTGTCTCTGGGACTATTTCTGGGTCTTGATCTTCTCCCAGTCTTAGTGCAGATGTATTTATTGTCTCAACTGGAAATTCATGTAAAAAAGTAAGAAAAACAAGTCAATGATCATTGTTAGTCATAGATGTGAAAATCCCACCACTGACATATAGCGATGAGCGAGTGTGCTCGTTACTGGAGTTTTCCGAGCATGCTCGGGTGTTCTCCACATGTATTCAGGTTCTCTAGCAGTCTCAAATCATGCAGCTGCGGGGACTAAAAGTTGATTTCCGAGCACGCCCAAACTACTCAGAGAACACCCGAGCATGTTCGGAAAACTCGAGTAAAGAGCACACTCACTTATCACTACATATAATATATCCTCCTCATGAATTATTCTCAGTTGCCGACATCATACAACATAGACCTTATTGTCACACTTACCTCTGCTAGGCTCTGTCTCTGCAACTATTTCTGGGTCTTGTTCTTCTCCCAGTTTTAATGCAGATGTATTATTGGCCTCAACTGGAAATTCATATATAAAAGTAAGAAAAACAAGTCAATGATTATTGTCAGTCATAGATGTGAAAATCCCACCATTGACATATAGTGATGAGCGAGTGTGTTCGTTACTCGAGTTCTCCGAGCATTTTGAGGGTGCTCATGAATTAAGTTTTAGTCCCCGCAGCTGCATGATTTGCAGCTTCTAGACAGCCTGAATACATGTGCGGATTGCCCGTTTTTTTGGAAATCCTCACATGAATTCAGGTTCTCTAGCAGTCTCAAATCATGCAGCTGCGGGGACTAAAGCTTGATTTCCGAGCACGCCGAAACTACTCAGAGAACACCCAAGCACGTTCAGAAAACTCGAGTAAAGAGCACATTCGCTTATCACTACATATAATATCTCCTCCTTGTGAATTATTCTCAATCGCCGACATCAGACCACATAGACCTTATTGTCACACTTACGTCTGCTAGGCTCTGTCTCTGCCACTATTTCTGGGTCTTGCTCTTCTCCCAGTTTTAATGCAGATGTATTTTTTGCCTCAACTGGAAAATTATATAAAAAAGTAAGAAAAACAAGTCAATGATAATTGTCAGTCATAGATGTGAAAATCCCACCACTGACATATATAGCGATGAGCGAGTGTGCTCGTTACTGGAGTTTTCCGAGCATGCTCGGGTGTTCTCCACATGTATTCAGGTTCTCTAGCAGTCTCAAATCATGCAGCTGCGGGGACTAAAAGTTGATTTCCGAGCACGCCCAAACTACTCAGAGAACACACGAGCATGTTCGGAAAACTCGAGTAAAGAGCACACTCACTTATCACTACATATAATATATCCTCCTCATGAATTATTCTCAGTTGCCGACATCAGACAACATAGACCTTATTGTCACACTTACCTCTGCTAGGCTCTGTCTCTGCAACTATTTCTGGGTCTTGTTCTCCCAGTTTTAATGCAGATGTATTATTGGCCTCAACTGGAAATTCATATATAAAAGTAAGAAAAACAAGTCAATGATTATTGTCAGTCATAGATGTGAAAATCCCACCATTGACATATAGTGATGAGCGAGTGTGTTCGTTACTCGAGTTTTCCGAGCATTTTGAGGGTGCTCATGAATTAAGTTTTAGTCCCCGCAGCTGCATGATTTGCAGCTTCTAGGCAGCCTGAATAAATGTGGGGATTGCCCGTTTTTTTGGAAATCCTCACATAAATTCAGGTTCTCTAGCAGTCTCAAATCATGCAGCTGCGGGGACTAAAGCTTGATTTCTGAGCACGCCGAAACTACTCAGAGAACACCCAAGCATGTTCAGAAAACTCGAGTAAAGAGCACATTCACTTATCACTACATATAATATCTTCTCCTTGTGAATTATTCTCAATCGCCGACATCAGACCACATAGACCTTATTGTCACACTTACGTCTGCTAGGCTCTGTCTCTGCCACTATTTCTGGGTCTTGCTCTTCTCCCAGTTTTAATGCAGATGTATTTTTTGCCTCAACTGGAAAATTATATAAAAAAGTAAGAAAAACAAGTCAATGATAATTGTCAGTCATAGATGTGAAAATCCCACATTGACATATAATATATCCTCCTCCTCAATTATTCTCAGTCTCCGACATCAGACCACATAGACCTTATTGTCACACTTACCTCTGCTAGGCTCTGTCTCTGCGACTATTTCTGGGTCTTGATCTTCTCCCAGTTTTAATGCAGAGGTATTTTTTGTCTCATCTTGAAATTCAGATAAAAAAGTAAGAAAAACAAGTCAGTGATCATTGTCAGTCATAGATGTGAAAATCCCACCATTGACATATAATATATCCTCCTCCTCAATTATTCTGTCTCCGACATTAGACAACATAGACCTTATTGTCACACTTACCTCTGCTAGGCTCTGTCTCTGCGACTATTTCAGGGTCTTGATCTTCTCCCAGTTTTAATGCAGAGGTATTTTTTGTCTCATCTTGAAATTCATACAAAATAAGTAAGAAAAACAAGTCAGTGATCATTGTCAGTCATAGATGTGAAAATCCCACCATTGACATATAATATATCCTGCTCGTGAATTATTCTGTCGCCGACATCAGACATCAAAAACCTTATTGTCACACTTACCTCTGCTCGGTTCTGTCTCTGGGACTATTTTTGGGTCTTCATCTTCTCCCAGTTTTAATGCAGATGTATTTATTGTCTCAACTGGAAATTCATGTAAAAAAGTAACATATAATATATCCTCCTTGTGAATTATTCTCAGTCGCTGACATCAGACCACATAGACATTATTGTCACACTTACCTCTGCTAGGTTCTGTCTTTACTACTATTTCTGGTTTTTGCTCTTCCAGTTTTAGTGCAGATGTATTTTTCATATGAACTGGAAAATCATACATAAAATGAAGAAAAACAGGTCAATGATAAACTCCTATAAGATTAGAGTCTTATCTTTATGGTTGCTGCTGCCGGATTGCTATGAGCGCAACCCTGTGGTCGGCGTTCATAGCACACCTATAATTCTGCTACATAGAGGTGATCTATGCATCTCTTCTATGTAGCAGAGACGATCGATTTATGGCAGTTTCTAGCCTCCCACGGAGGCTATTGAAGCATGCCAAAATAAAAAAATTGTTTTAAAAATATTAAAAAATGTAAAAAAACAAAAGTTTAAATCACCCCTCTTTCGCCCCATTCAAAATTAAACAATAAAAAAATCAAACCTACACATATTTGGTATTGCAGTGTTCAGAATCACCCGATCTATCAATAAAAAAAGGATTAACCCTATTGCTAAACGGCTGAGCGAGAGAACAAATCGAAACGCCATAATTAAGTTTTTTTTGCCACCGCAATATTGCATTAATATGAAATAACAAGCGATCAAAAGAACGCATCTGCATAAAAGTGTTATCATTAAAAACGTCAGCTCGGCGCGCAAAAACTAAATCCTCGCCCAACCAGAGATCCCAAAAAGTGGAGACGCTACGGGTCTCAGAAAAGGGCGCAATTTATTTTTTTTTTTTTGCAAAGTCTGGAATTTTTTTTCACCACTTAGATAAAAAAGAACCTAGACATGTTTGGTGTCTATGAACTCGTAATGACTTGTAGAATCAAAGTCACAGGTCAGTTTTAGCATTTAGTGAACCTAGCAAAAAAGCCAATCAAAAATTAAGTGTGGGATTGCATTTATTTTGCAATTTTACTGCACTTGGAATTTTTTATCCTGTTTTCTGTTACATGACATGGTAAAACCAAAGATATTGTTCAAAAGTACAACTCGTCCCACAAAAAATAAGCCCTCATACGGCAATATTGACCTAAAAATAAAAAACTTATGGCTCTGGAAAGAAGGGGAAAGAAAAACGAAAACGCAAAATCGAAAAAAAGATTCGGGCGTTAAGGGGTTAAAACATCTGTGGCACATTAAGGGTATATATAGGGTTAGTTTGGGGCCTGATTGAGCCATGGGCAGAGTATTCGTGATCAGTATCAGGCACCAGACTGTATGGCCCCTTATACCTTTTAATGCGCAGCACATAAGAGTGAGAATTTTATACAGTAAAGTGTTGGATTGTTGATTATTTTAAAGGCACAAAAAAGCAGTGATTTTCTGAGCCCTCATGTAACATTTACATTACACCTTATGATCAGTGGCGACAACAAGATGTCCTATAGACCTGCACATACCTGGCAATATGGGAGAGGGTGACTTGTTGTTTTCAGTAGTGAAGCACTGATTATCACCATCATTTCCAGTTGGAGAAGATTCTTTCTGCCTGTTTAGTAGAAAAAAAAAATAAATTACATGTGAAAGCAATGAAAAATAAAAAGACTCCTTTTTTATGGGCAATTAGGACACTTGGACAAAATGAAGGGTATACCTTGCACAGGACTGCCTTCTGTCAGCAAGAATGAAGAATAACTAGTAATAAAGGGCTTTAATGAAATGGAAATGAAAGGCTGGTCATAATGATCAACTGTTATCACCAGCGTTATCACAAGCCAGACATTACAGTGATGATCAATCATGGGGGCGGTGAGTTCTGGATTTAGTATTGTGTCATATGCGTCTTGTATTTGGTATTCTGAAGATATGTCAGTACTATACCCTGTAATAATCTACTCACACGTCTGAGTGTTTTGTGCTGGTCTCTAGAGAGCTATCTGGAGATGCCTCATGATGTTCATCTCTCATCATCATGGTATTGGGGTCATATAGCTAAAATACACAGAGTAAAATTAATTATATATATATAGTATTTTCATACTATTATAGTTATAGTTTTGTGGATTTGCTGATCATATACATACCTTAGAAAGTCTTTGAGAAGATGATACATAGTTTAGACTTTCTGGCCAATCACTGACCTCCTCACTTGTGTCATCCTCATCTGAATCCATATGTTTGGGTCTCTCAATGCCAGCTACAAAGTACAAGTATTATCAAAGATTATTAATATAATCACAGACAGTCACCAAGTTATTACTAATAATGATGGGAACATATTGTCACATAAAATGAAAGACAAGACAAATGGCAACTTTAACCAGATGACGTCTCATTCTACTTACTGAGAAAGTAGCGGGTGTCCTCCTCTGACGTAATATCTGGCCTTAACGTTGGCATATTTTGAAGGTTCTCAAAGTCTAACTCACTCAGGAATGGATGACTCTTGATTTCATTTGCTCCTCCTGGAAACGGAAGACAAGAAAAAAGTGATCCAGACAATGTTAGGAAGACTGTACATTTTAAGTTAATCTAAACTGAAGATATAGAAGATCCAAAATATACTGTAAGTCATGGCATGAAGAATGGGGAATGGACAAGACGATAACGCAGAGACCTCAGTGTTTATCCTCATGGAAATGATCTATTTGTCAGGTCACAGAGGAGCTATAAGTCATTATTAATACTACTATATATATTACCTGTCCCGAGTCTATGTGTTGGATCTTTTATGAGTAGCTGAGTAATGATGCTTTGAGCTTTGGGATGAATAGCATGCTTTTTAAATTTCAAAGTGATGTCATCTGTTATGTAAAAAGTAAATATTACAGAAAAGAAAGTCTCTACATTTACTATCATTTAAAAAAACTCATCAAAAGCAACAAGTAACTAAATCAAAGAATGAACATAGCAACTGAACCAAATTACTGTGGCATCACACAGCATCAGAATATTTTACTTACCTGTGGTGATACTGTTAAAAATAATACTTTTGTATCTTCCTTTAAATGGCACATCACCAGTAAGAAATTTATACATGATGATCCCTAGTGACCACCAGTCAATAGGCCTTCCGTAGCGCTCCCCTAAGATGACTTCTGGGGCTATATAATGCAAGGTGCCAATCTTCTGAAAACCAACAGAACAATAAGAAGATGATCAATGAAAATAACTGTGACAAATAATATCAGTGGAAAAGTTTTCTATGTGAGAAAATATCAGAGAAGCAGAAATAGATCAGATCTGTAAAGAATAAGTTTTTTATGTATAGCTAACCCCATCATCAGGAAACTCTCTGGTGATGTCTTCAGTTTGAGCCTTGTAAATGTCTGATGTTGGTCTCATGAGTCCGAGTTTTGAAAGCCCAAAATCGGTGACTTTGATATGTCCAGTTGATGATATCATGAGGCTGTAAAAGAAAAGATATTGTCAGCCCTAAGTAATAACCCATAGACTGTATACCAAACTATAACTGTCTCCCTTTATTATACTGCAGCGTTCACTTACTTTCCAGGCTTCAGGTCTCGGTGAACCACACCATAGCTGTGCAGATATTCCACAGCAACAACCGTTTCTGCAAGGTACCTGCGGGCCCAGGCGAGGGATAAATGACCATATAACTTTAAGAGACTGCCACAGTCTCCTCCTAGAGCAGAAAGCAAATATGACAGGTGAGGGTTTGTTACAATGTAAGTTACACATGATGAGTGTGAATGAGAAATAAGCTGAGACATTGGGGCAGGGAGTCAATCATAGAGATACACTGTGTACTGTAGAGCGTATACTGTATACTGCAGAGTAATCCTATACAAAAAGAGAGCTGAGATCTGCCCCCTGCTGGTAAACTCTTACATTGCACTGTCAATCTCTGACAGCGGCATTTACAGCAGGTGACCTGGAGGCGAGCTGCTCTAAGCTCTCATCGCTCCCATTCCATGTCAGTGGTTTGCTATGGCTGCTGAGTGTCTGCGGAAGACTACTATCCTTGCCACTATGGTACTTCTGTGAAGGTCAGTGTGTAGCTTGGCTTCATAGTGGACCAAGATTTTTACCATATTCTGCAATGCCCATATTGCAGTACATAGTAATTACGATTATATAATCGCAAGTTCAGGTCCCTTATGGAGACTAAAAAATAAAATAACAAAAATATTTGGGGAAAGAAAATTTTATATAAACATCACTTTTTCTCCATTCAAAATAAATAATAAAAAAACAAACTCAGATGGAATTGCAGTGTTTTTGTTGCCCCAACATCAGAAAAAAATGCAATAAGAAGCAATGAAAATTATTATCTGTCAGAAAGATGTAACCTTCCTAATCTGTTCTTCTGAGCATGTAGAATAATGAAATATAAATACATTGGTAGCTTTATATATTTAAGCAGATATGGGCTGATTATAGATACAATGGATAAGTTTACCTGCTTCAAAGTCCATGACCATACACAGATGTTGTTTAGTTGGGAAGGAACAAAGCGTGGAGACAACAAAGGGACAATCAGCGAATATTGCGATGTCCCTTTCCTGATAGGCCATTTCAAGATACTCTGGATCCTCCAGGTTACTCCTTGCTTGTTTCTTCATGGCGAATACCTTGTTTGTGTCTTTATGACGCACTAAGTGGACGGCCCTGTAGAGGAGAAAAATCCATAATTTATACAGAATTCTTACTAACAGTCTGTCTATACTGTATGTCAAATGATCTTCTGTCCTAATAGTTAATAGTGATTAATAGTGATGAGCGAGTATCCTCGTTACTTGAGTTTTCCGAGCATGCTCGGGTGTTCTCTGAGTATTTTGGCGTGCTCGGAGATTTCGTTTGTGTCGCCGCAGCTGCATGGTTTGCGACTGCTAGACAGCCTGAATACACGTGAGGAGGAATGCCTGTTTGTTAGGAAATCCCCACATGTATTCAGGCTGTCTAGGAGCCGCAAATCATGCAGCTACGGCGACACAAACTAAATCTCCGAGCATGCCAAAATACTCAGAGAACACCCGAGCATGCTCGGAAATCACGAGTAACAAGTATACTCGCTCATCACTAATAGTTAATACTAGATGTATGGCCGTCACTAGAAACCAATGTCTGGAAATACACAAAATTACTCAGCATAAATGATCACTTAGGGCTCATACTCACTTACGAGAGACTCGCATGATTCTCGTGCTAGTCTCTCGCATGAAAACTCGGCACTACCACTGGCACTGGGACCGGAGCGTGCGGCTGCATAGAGATACATGTAGCCGCACACTCCAGTCCCAGTGCCGGCAGCTGTGCCAGGTTTCCATGTGAGACTGGCACCAGAATAGTGCGAGTCTCTCGCAAGTGAGTATGAGTCCTTATGGGAGGTTTTCATACATATCACATCATAACTGAGGTGAATCGGGACAAATAGATGTGGAGTAGATGACTAGATGTAGATTAGATCTAGTGCAAAGTGGTACCGATAACAACAGCTCAACACACAAAAAACAAGTCCTTACAAAGCTCTATGGGATGAAAAAATAAAAATGTTACAGATCTTGGAATACAGTAACATTTAGATGTGGACTCATATACAGGAATTTCCGTAAGGCAGGACATATAGACTGAGGCATCATCATAAGGAGTTTGGGAAAAATGAAGATTATACATAACGCTCACCCAAAACCTCCACTGCTGATCTCTTTGATCTGGGTATAGTCGCTCTTACTTGGTTTTCTCATAGGGGTCAGTGATCTGATCACGGCCTAGAAGAATAAGAAATGACAATAAGACATATAAGTTGCAGGAAGATAAAAGCTGCAGATGCAGGAACTTCTCTACATTATGTCCCCGCTGATTACACTGCAGCAGATGTAGAGGACATGATACCAGCAGGACGCGCCACAGACACTATTATATTATAGGGATATCCTCCATACACATGTATCATTGTACTGGAGGGGATGGTAAGGGACATCACACAGAGGAGACAGGAATAATAATAGGTCAAATCTACATTCATTAAGAATAGAGTTAACCCACTGTACTCTGGGGTGTAACATGTGATGTGTAATTCATACCCCGTTATCTGATGATATACAGATGTTTTCTCTGATACTTACACTGGCAGATTCGGGGATCTCTGGTGTCTCAGATATTCCACCGTCAGCAGTTGCCGGCTCAGTTGTCTCTAATATAATGATAAAATAATGAGACATCATGTATTAGACTATATCAGAACTTAATATATAACACATTGATATAAGGAAGGAAAGACAAGTAAATGGTATAATACTAGTTATATGGATATTCTGCACATACTGTATATACTTATGGCACATCCATAGATAGATATACTCTGCCATAAATGTGTGATTGTTCGGGATCTGACAGTGACTTGGATGGGGACCTTGTGAGGTCCTCTGTGCATTTTGGGGCTGAGAAGATCCCAGAAGAGAGAACCAGAGGGGTTTTCAGAATTGCATGAGCCCTCTCCATTACAGTCTACAGGAGGTTCAGGAGCCGTCACCGGCCTCATACAGAGGATGAAGAGTAAATTTATATATTCTCTGGTGTCTCCATAATATTAATGTTTGTAGGAATGCGAGATGATCAGCTTACCTTCAATCAGATCACTTTTTAGCCCTGGCTCACTGGTATTGGGGTCAGCGATATTTCGGTGTTGCCCCTCTTTGGAGTCACCGGCCGGTGTTTCCTGATGGATATAATATGTGCAATTAATATAACAACTCACAAATACTAAATTACAGTACACAAAAGACAGAATGGACTAAACCTGGAATAACATAATTGCGGGGAATATACACGGCCGCTCCGTCCAGTAAATCCACATTAATATATAAGGGACTTGTATATACAACAGTTTTCCAATAACATCTATTACCAGAACTGCAGCATTTACAAGAAGGAAGATTGTGAAGATAAAACGAGACCGATGTGATATGAAAGGTCCGCACCACTGAGCACAGTACAGACTGTCACCACAGAGGATGGAGCAGAGACAGGCTGCCATAAAAGATCCTGTATCTGCCTGGAGCGGACAGGGGGCTTCTATAATGAGAAATATGACAATCTGCTATATGACTAGTAATCTGGAGAAGATCAGACAAGAAAGACCTGAGATATAGAAGATGACAGATTCTTACCAAATGCTTCAGTGGGCGGGCAATAAACTCTAGTACATACAGGAAATGTTGGGCCAATTGTTTAAAAAAGGCCAAATCTCCACATTGGGATTTTTCTTCAGCCTATAAAAATGGAAATAAACAAAAAAGGAAAATCATGAGAGAAAGTAGAGAATATAGGACGCTATTTATGTCACCATTTTACTAGTGCAATCTACAGCTACAATTAATACATATATGGATATTTCTTATAAGCTATAAATTATATTGCTCTTGGCCAAACTACATGTTTCATGTAAATAAACTTGTATTTTATAAATATTATTCATTATTGTTTCATGTGCTGTGAATATCATTTATTACTATTGTTATATGCTTTGCCCAGATTGTCTGCTACCTGTTGTACTAATGTCCTGATGTTCATCTGTAAATGCTCAAGATATTCTGAGCTTATATGACCTTGTTGGTGTTTGGTCAGGCAGTCTCTCACTTGCTTCACAACTAGCCGGTAAGTGAAGCTGAGGACGCCATCGGGTACTGGTAGCACATGGGCAGGGGCATAGATGGTAAGAATCCCCTGGAGTAGTGCCAACTCCTCAAGTTTATCTGAAGAAATTCCAGACATTTCAAAAAAATCCAAGTGCAGTCAGTATATCACCAGCTTCATAGCCAATCACTGACAACAATGACACCTGGGCAGTAAGCACTTGGGTAGGTAGTGGTGGTGCATTATGATGTCATAATGGAATCTTGTGGTGGAATGTTAACATGCCATCAGTGATGTCATCATGGAATCCGGGGATGGAATCTTAACCCAGTTACAAGTTTGAAAGTATAGTTACATCCATGGTTGTGTCTCTGTCTTTTTTTAGGCAGCACCAGAGCCCGCATCTCTACCCATACATGACAGCTGATGTGATCAGCTGTCATGTCCTGCAAATAGATGCAGATGGATTTTGGCTGTCAACCACTTAAATGCTGCTGTCAATCACTGACAACTGCATATCAGACGTGCTATCCGAAACCGTGTCACAAGTCTCGCTCAACAGCGCCCTTGTCACATGATTCTGGGGTTGCGATGGGTTATCATAAAAGCCGGGGGTCTGCAGAAGACCAGTGTGCCTGTCCATTGATCTTCTTTTAGGAACACCGACTCATGGCCGGCGTTCAGATGTTTTTCCCACCACTTAATTAAAAAAAGGACCTATACATGTTTGGTATCTGCATTCTCGTACTGTCCTGTAGAATCATATTACCAGGTCAGTTTTAGCATTTAGTAAACATTTTAAATTAAAAAAATTTGTGGAATTGCACTGTTTTGCAATTTCACAGCACTTGAAATTTTTTCCCCGTTTTCAAGTACAATATATGTAATCTATGGTGATATTTAAAACTACAACTCAGCCTGCAATAAACAAGCCCTCATAGGCTATATTGATGGTAAAAAATGTTCTGGCTCTGAGAAGAAGGGGAGCAAAAAAACGAAAGCACATAAAATGGAAAATCGTAAGGTGGTGGTTAAAGGGGCATCTCACCATAAAGGGAAGTTGCCTAGAAACATTCTAGTAACAATTAAAGTGGCAACATAATTTGTTGAGCATCAGAACCAGAATCAAGGATAGAGGGAAAATCATGGCTTTGCTCTTCTTATCAGGCTTTTACATCCGTCTTTCCCCCAAAAAATTATTTAAACCAGGTTTTGGATGCTAAATATTCTTTACATGTGTAAACATTTACTTTTTCTTCATATTGTGACCAGGGTGGACTGGGAGTAAAATTCAGCCCTGGCATTGTAGAGCACGCGGGCCCACGCTATCACCGCCCCTCCCAAGCTTGTATTTTATGAATATTATCCATTATTTCTTTATATGCTTTGCCCAGATTGTCTGTTACCTGTTGTACTAATGTCCTGATGTTCATCTGTAAATGCTCAAGATATTCTGAGCTTATACGACCTTGTTGGTGTTTGGTCAGGCAGTCTCTCACTTGCTTCATAACCAGCCGGTAAGTGAAGCTGAGGACGCCATCGGGTATTGGTAGCACATTGTCAGGGGCATAGGTGGTAAGAATCCCCTGGAGTAGTGCCAACTCCTCAAGTTTATCTGAAGAAATGTCAGACATTTCAAACAAATCCAAGCGCAGTCAGTATATCACCAGCTTCGCAGCCAATCACTGACAATAATGACACCTGGGCAGTAAGCACTTGGTTAAGTAGTGGCGGAGCATTATGATGTCATAATGGAATCTTGGGGTGGAATGTTAACTTGTCATCAGTGATGTCATAAGGGAATCTGGTGATGGAATCTTAAAGGGACATCTCACCATAAAAGGAAGTTGCCTAGCAATAATTATTGTGGCAATACCATAGGCTGAGCATCAGTTTCAAACTCAGGCATGGAGGGAAGAACCAGATTTCATAATAATAATATTGCGATATATAGTTAAGTTCTCACATTGAATATTTTCACTGCAAAGAAAACACATTTTCTTACAGTCCCCACAAAGTTGATGGGATTTCTAGAAATCTCATGCCCACTGTGATTTTTTATACCCTGTATAAAATGACCTGCGGTGCGTGTGTTTGAAATCCACAATATACAGGATACATTTTTCTTGTGATTACGCTGAGATTTATATGCAGATTTTATCTATAGAATTGCATTAGATGAGGAAAATACGTAGGTAAAAAACGCAAAATTCATAAAATCCACACATGACTCTTTCAGTAAACCTTTGTTAAAGCCGAGTACCAGGAAGTATCAAAATTAAAGCAGATTTATTCAACACATAACATACTAAATTAACCAAAAATCACAGTCAAAAAGATACAAAAATAGGTGGAAAATGCAGCAGAAAATCTGCGACATCAAAAACTCACCAACTACTCTTCACGGGAACTTAGCCTACCAAACAAATAGCACCAGAGCAGATCAAAATATTACCAGCATATACAGTAGTGATAATACCGCCATACGGATCTTGTCCCGCAAAAAACAAGCCACATACAGCATCATCAGCAAAAAATAAAAGTTATAGCTCGCAGAATAAAGCGATGCAAAAATAATTATGCTTTATGTAAAATTGTTTTCATTGCATAAAACCGACAAAGCATAAAAAAACTACCTAAATGAGGTATCGCTGTAACCGTACTGACCCGAAGAATAAAACCGCCTTATCAATTTTACCGCAGATGGAACGGTGTAAACGCACCCCCCCAAAAGAAATTCATGAAATGCTGATTTTTGTTCAATCTGCGTCACAAAAATCGGAATAAAAAGCGAGCAAAAGATGTCACGTACCCGAAAATGGTACCAATAAAAACGTCAACTCGTCCCGCAAAAAATAAGACCTAACATGACTTGGTGGGTTAAAATATACAAAAATTAAAGCTCTCAATATGTGGTGATGCAAAAACTATTTTTACAATAAAAAGCGTCTTTTAGCGTGCGACAGCTGCCAAACATAAAAACCACCATAAATAGTAAATGAACCCCCTGTTATCACCCCCTTAGTTAGGGAAAAATAATAAAATTAAAAGAAAATGTATTTATTTCCATTTTCCCGCTAGGGTTAGGGCTAGGGCTAGAGTTAGGGCTGAGATTACGGTTAGGGGTGTGTTGGGGTTAGGGTTGGAGTTATAATTGGGTGGTTTCCACTGTTTGGGCACATCAGGTGCTCTCCAAATGCAGCATGGCGTCTGATCTCAATTCCAGCCAATTCTGCGTTGAAAAAGTCAAATGGTGCTCCTTCCGTTCCAAGCTCTGCCATGTGCCCAGTGTTTTACCCCCACATATGGGGTATCAGCCTACTCAGGACAAATTGCAAAACAACTTTTGGGGTCCAATTTCTCCTGTTACCCTTAGGAAAATAAAAAATTGGGGGCAAAAATATGATTTTTGTGGAAAAAAATGATTTTTTTATTTTCACGCCCGGGCGTTATAAACTTCTGTGAAGCACTTGGGGGTTCAACGTGCTCACCACACATCTAGATAAGTTCTGTGGGGGGTCTAGTTTCCAAAATGGGGTCACTTGTGGGGAGTTTCAATAGTTTAGGTACATCAGGGGCTCTCCAAACGCACATGACACCCGCAGACCATTCCATCAAAGTCTGCATTCCAAAACGTCACTACTTCCCTCCTGAGCCCCGACGTGTGCCCATATAGTCGTTTTCTCCCACATATGAGGTATCAGCGTACTCAGGACAAATTGGATAACAACTTTAGGCATCCAATTTCTCCTGTTACCCTTGGGAAAATGAAAAAATTGGGGACTAAAATGATCTTGTTTGTGGAAAAAATGCGATTTTTTTATTTTCATGACCGGGCATTATAAACTTCTGTGAAGCCCTTGGGGGGTTCAAAGTGCTCACCACAATCTAGATAAGTTCCTTAGGGGGTCTAGTTTCCAAAATGGGGTCATTTGTGGGGGGTTTCCACTGTTTAGGTACATTAGGGGCTCTCCAAAGGCAACATGACACCCGCAGACCATTCCATCAAAGTCTGCATTCCAAAACGTCACTGCTTCCCTTCCGAGCCCCGACGTATGCCCATACAGTAGTTTTCTCCCACATATGGGGTATCAGCGTACTCAGGACAAATTGGACAACAACTTTTCAGATCCAATTTCTCCTGTTACCCTTGGGAAAATAAAAAATGGGGACTAAAAGATCATGTTTGTTGAAAAAATAAGATTTTTTTATTTTCACACCCGGTCGTTATAAACTTCTGTTAAGCACTGGGGGGTTCAAAGTGCTCACCACACATCTAGATAAGTTCCTTGGTGGGTCTAGTTTCCAAAATGGTGTCATTTGTGGGGGGGTTTTTCACTGTTTTGGTACATCAGGGGTTTTCCAAACGCGACATGGTGTCCGATCTCAATTCCAGCCAAAAACGTCAAATGGCGCTGCTTCCCTTCCAAGCTCTGCCATGCGCCCAAATAGTGGTTTACCCCCACATGTGGGGTATCAGCGTACTCAGGACAAATTGCACAATAACTTTTAGGGTCCTGTTACCCTTGGAAAAATAAGAATTGAGGGCGAAAAGATCATTTTTGTGTAAAAAATATGATTTTTTAATTGTACGGCTGTACGTTATAAACTCCTGTGAAGCCCTTGGGGGTTCAAAGTTAACACCACACATCTAGATAAGTTCCTTGGGGGGTCTAGTTTCCAAAATGGTGTCATTTGTGGGGGGTTTCCACTGTTTTGGTACATCAGGGGTTATATATATACTACATTCATACAACATACATGCATACTACATACATTCTACATGTATACTACATTCATGCAACATACATACATACTACATACATGCTACATATATACTACATTCATACAACATACATACTACATACATGCTTCATATATACTACATTCATACAACATACATACATAGTACATACATACTACATACATACATACTGCATACATACTACATACATACTGCATACAATACATTCATACAATACATACATATAGACATACAGTACATATAACATAGAGTACATACTCACCATCACTTGTCACTTTGATCCCCGAAGCCAGTGTCATCTATGAAAAAATATGAAAATAACAAACAAGCCATATACTCCCTGATCCGCAGAAATCCACGAGGGTCCCATGCCGATCTCCCGTGGAGAACAGCAGCATCAGCTGATGCGACCGCTCTCTAGGGGCTTCACTAATCCAATGACGGGAGGTAGGTATCCTTCAGCACTGTATTCCTCCGCCACCGTAAAAAAATAGTCCCTAGTCTCACTTTTGGCATTGCTGTGTGAGAAAGTTCCCATGCAGCTTTTGCCATAAAGTGAGACCAGGGACTATTTTTTTACAGTGGCGGAGGAATACAGTGCAGAAGGATACCTACCTCCCGTCACTGGATTCCTGGAGCCCCGTAGAGAGCAGTCGCATCAGCTGATGCTGCTGTACTCCACGGGAGATCGGCGTGGGACACGCGTGTGTTATGACTGAGTCACCGTAGGAGGCAGACACAAAAATAGAAGCTACGTCCAGAAAACCAGAGAAGTTGGCAACTATCAGATTGCAGACCCCTGAACCTATCAACACAACTAGCAGTAGCCGTGGGGGGTTCCTACGATGCCCTAGACCCCTCGATCACAGCCGGAGAGCTAAATAGCCTAAAGACAGAAAAGGAAATCTAAACTGCCCCAGAGCAGACCCCAAAGTAAAAGGCAGCCCCCAACATATAATGACGGTGAAGCAAGATGAAAAAACACTCACACAGATAGAAAGATAGGCTGAGCAAATGATGGGGCCCAAGCCAACCAAACAGAACAGGAAGGTTGCTGTCTGCAATCTGCCAAAACCCTATCAAACACATAAGCCAACAAGCTGATATGGAAAAAGACCCTGAAGCAGCTAGGCTTCAAAAACTAAATCAGCACTCAGGTATTTTCAGAAGACAGAGCTAAAGGAATTCAGCACACCCCAGCAGGGAATGGCAGAAATCCAGAAAAACAAAGCAAAACAAAGTCAAAGCACAAATGCAAAAAGCCGAGCAGAAAACTTAGCTTTAGAAGAGCAGGAATTCAGACTGGTCTTCAAGGATCCCACAGAGAAATCACCCGCAGGGCAGAAGGGCGTCGGCAGCCTTATATCCAGTCAGTAACTCCACTCAGCCAGTCATCATCATCAGGCTCAGGTGTTTGATAATCAGGCTCACTACCTTTCTTTACCAGAAGAGGGAGTTCCTCGGGCCTCAGTAGTGAAGGGGAAAATGAACTCACAACACGCGTGGATTTCTGCGGATCAGGGAGTATATTGTTTGTTTGTTATTTTCATATTTTTCCACAGATGACACTGGCTTCGGGGATCAAAGTGACAAGTGATGGTGAGTATGTACTCTGTTATATGTACTGTATGTCTTTATGTATGTATTGTATGAATGTATTGTATGTATGTAGTATGTATGTATGTATGTACTATGTATGTATGTTGTATGAATGTAGTATATATGAAGCATGTATGTAGTATGTATGTATGTTGTATGAATGCAGTATATATGTAGCATGTATGTAGTATGTATGTATGTTGCATGAATGTAGTATACATGTAGAATGTATGTAGTATGTATGTATGTTGTATGAATGTAGTATATATGTAGCATGTACTGTATGTAGTATGTTGTATGAATATAGTATATATGTAGCATGTATGTAGTATGTAGTATGTATGTATGTTGTATGAATGTAGTATATATGTAGTATGTATGTATGTTGTATGAATGCAGTATATATGTAGCATGTATGTAGTATGTATGTTGTATGAATATAGTATATATGTAGCATGTATGTAGTATGTATGTATGTTGTATGAATGTAGTATATATGTAGCATGTATGTAGTATGTATGCTGTATGAATGTAGTATATATGTAGTATGTATGTTGTATGAATGTAGTATATATGTAGTATGTATGTAGTATGTTTTTTTTTTTTACATTCAACACATTAGCCAGATGATGGAACTACTACTGTCCCATCATTGGCCAATGTGTCAATCACTGTCATTGTAGCAGGCATCGCCCGATGGGACTTGTAGTCCCATCGGACGATGCCTGCACACACAAGACCCCCTGCAGGCCCGCACAGACCACCGACAGCCGGCACAGGCCCCCGAGAGGCCCGCACAGACCACCGGCAGCCGGCACAGGCCCACGGCAGCCGGCACAGACCACAGACAGCCGGCACAGGCCCCCGAGAGGCCCGTACAGACCACCGGCAGCCGGCACAGGCCCCCAACAGGCCTGTACAGACCCCCGAGAGGCCCGTACAGGCCCCCGACAGTCGGCACAGACCCCCGAGAGGCCCGCACAGGCCCCGCCCGCACACACAGACACGCACAGTGTCCGCCCACACACCGCCCACACTCTTCCCCCTTCCCAAACAGGATGTACAAGGCAAGAAAGGGTTTTTTTTAATTACGATATTTCTGTCCCATTGACTTGAATGGGACTTCCGGTATCGGAATCGGCGATACCTGATACTTTTTGTGTATCGGGCCGATCCAATCCGATCCGATATTTCTGAATATTGGATGGTATCGCTCAACACTAGTTACTATGGACGCTGTATATCTATGAGTAGCGGTGGCCATGTTTTAACTGTAATGCGCAGTATGCCTGTCATTATGTTACCAGGGATGCTTTGTATTTATGAGCGGTGATGATTACTTCTTGTTTGTCACGCGCTATTAGGGCCTGGTCTCCTGTTTTCACACATATTGCAACGATTCACAGCTTATAATGATATGGTTTTGATTAAATGACGTATGAGGTAGAATAGGATGGGAGGTTCATCATGGTGATTGTTAAACACACCCTTCCGCTTTGATTGGCCAGTTTTGCTATATCCGATGTGCGATTGGTTGAGTTTGGGTATATATACTTACCTGTCTCCTATAGGCGCCACCCCCTGATGAAGGCTAAGGGTCGAAACACGTGTTGGGGAGGGCGGCTGTCCAGATCAGGTGCAGTGTAGCTTGTAAGTTATACCTTATACTTACCATACTCTTTGATGTCTAACGCTGTTTTCAGAAATTTTCCTGGTCCATGACATAAACTATGCATATACTGACACCTATTGGTGCTATTGGGTATTATTCCCATTATTCACATGGTATATCTATGCAGTGACACATATGGTGTTCACTATTTTTGCACTAATATTGCATTTTAATACCTATATATTTTTTGCACTTTATATACGTTTTCTTATTTGTATAATTATGATGTACACCTATAGGGAATTGATATAAAATTTTTACTAATTTGTATGCACCTTACTTATGAATATATATTATCATTTTGGTTTTTAAAAATTTTTTTTCACTGTTGAGATATATATATATTTGTTAGCACCATTTACTGCAATAATATGTCCTTATGAAATGGATAGTACTGCCCTCTTATGTATATTTTTATATTATAAAACACTGATGCTTTGCCACTTTTAAAATACCTCAAGTACCTTTATTTATAAAATAATAAAGAATGTATATATTTACATTCAGGACTTATGGTCAGTGTGTTCTTGTGTGTTGTGCTGGCTCACACCTTGAACCTGGTGGTGCAGTGCTTCCTAAACAATTATCCAGAGTTAACATCCCTGCTCCATAAGATGCGAAGACTGTGCTTGCATATCCGTCGCTCGCCCGTAGACTCCAGTCGTATGCAGAGGCTGCAGCGATCGCTCCACCTCCCCAAGCACTGCCTAATCAGACGTTGCAACAAGGTGGAACTCCACCATGCACATGGTGGAGAGGCTGTGCGAACAGAGGCAGGCTATAATGCATTTGTTGGAGGATACACGGGCAGGCAGTTTGAGGGCAGACATGGAGTTGTCGGGTTTGCAATGGTCCAAGCTGAAAGACCTCTGTAAAGTCCTTCAGTGTTTTGAGGAATGCACACGGCTGGTAAGCGCAGACGACGCCATCATAAGCATGAGCATACCACTTATGCATCTGCTCATGCAAACTTTGACGCACATTAAGGATCAGGCGTCTGCAGGAGGAGGAAAAGGAGGAGGAGGAGGAGGAGGGAAGCCTTGATGACAGTCAGCCATTGTCTGCTCAGGGAACTGTCCTGGACGAGGTGGAGGAAGAAGAGGAGGAGGAGGAGGATGAGGGGGATGATTATTTTGGGGAGGAGGATGCTTCTCGGGGGGGCAAGAGAAAATGTTGGCTTGCCCAGGTCATGTACAGGGTTTGTGCGTGACTGGAGGGATGTGGATTTGGCAGAAAGTGCTTCTCCACCCACCACTGTCAGTGCATCATTGACACCTGGAACATTGGCCCATATGTGTGATTATCTCTTGCGGATCCTAAAAAGGGACCCCCGCATTGTCAAAATTATGAAGGATGACGACTATTGGTTGACCAGCATCCTCGATCCATGCTATAAAGGCAAATTACAGAACATCATGCCACAGGAGAACCTAGAGCTAATACTGGCGAACAAACAAGCAACTCTGGTAAACCGTTTGTAAGAGGCATTCTCAGCACACAGCAGCGGTGCAGGTTCTACCACGAGCCGTACTGGGCCAAATAGAAGAGGTGTTCGTGGTGCACACAGCCGAACTGGCGTTGGAGACAGGGGTTTCATGACCATGTTGTGGACTGATTTCTCGAGGACCGCTCACATGACTGTTAATACTGAATCGATTGCAACAGACAGGAGACAGCAGTTGTCAACTATGGTTCAAAATTACCTCTCCTCCCCTATCGATGTTCTCCCTCACAGTTCATTCCCCTTTGACTACTGGCCCTCTAAACTGGACACCTGGCCTGAATTGGCACAATATGCCTTACAGGAGCTCGCTTGCCCTGCTGGTAGTGTGCTATCAGAAAGAGTCTTCAGTGCTGCTGGATCAATCCTGACAGAAAGAAGGACCCGGCTGTTGACCCAAAATGTTGGTGATCTCACCTTCATTAAAATGAACCATGCCTGGGTTTCAAAGGATTTTGTACCACCTTCCCCTGATGAATTGAAAAAGCAGGTAGTCATATACAGGATATTTCCCAAAGAGTGTATTACATAAACACAATAGAACCTCACAAAAATCCCTCCCAACTCACCCCCCACCCTCACCCGAAAAAACACCTCTCGTCTCTCCCGATGCATTTGATCTCTCATAGCTACAATTTTTGGGTTATATCCTCCTCAATGCTCTCATCCATGTTAATCTAGGAGGTGCCAACCCGGGTGTGTCCAACCAAGGTGCCCACATATCTTCCCATTTCTTAGTTGTTCTTCTCTTTTGATACACATATTTTTCCATATCCATATTATTATTAACTGCATCAGTAACTTCCATGATTGTGGGTATGGAAGATCTCTTCCAGTGAGCCACCACCCTTTTACGAGCTTGATATAATATTCGTGAGACTGCCTGCTGGTGCTCCTCCGAAAGCGGCAAAGTCTCCACCCGCCCCAGAAGAGCCATTTTGGGGTCTAGTACCATTTGACATTGATAGACAGTATTAAGTAAATCATTCACACCTCCCCAAAACCTACGTAACCGAGGACAGTTCCAGGTCATGTGTATCAGATCAGCTTTAGGCGTTCCACATTTCCAACAATCTGCCTCTCTAGCATAGCCCATTTTCAACAGCCATACAGGGGTTCGATAAACTCGATGAAACAAATAAAGATGCGACACTCTGAGCCTCGCTAACCGAGACTTTCGTGACTTCTTGCAATGCATTCTCCCATTCATCATCTGTTAAATCACCTACATCAACTTGCCACTTATTCTTCAGTGTCTCCAAACTTACCACTCTCTTTTCCAACATGGTTGCATATATCATGGATATAATACCTCTTGATCCTCCTCCCATCACTACTCTATCCAACAGCGGAGTTTTAGCTGGATTACCTAGTGGAGCGAGTCACTGTTGTGCTTCACAAGCATGTCTCAGCTGGAGATATTGAAAAAATCTTTTATTAGGGATGGAAAATGTCTGTTTGAGATCCTCAAAAGATCGAAACTAACCTTCCGAATAAAGCTGTGATACTAGTTTAACCCCTTCATGACCCAGCCTATTTTGACCTTAATGACCTGGCCATTTTTTGCAATTCTGACCAGTGTCCCTTTATGAGGTAATAACTCTGGAACGCTTCAATGCATCCTAGCGATTCTGAGATTGTTTTTTCGTGACATATTGGGCTTCATGTTAGTGGTAAATTTAGATCGATAATTTTTGCGTTTATTTGTGAAAAAATCAGAAATTTGGCGAAAATTGTGAAAATTTCGCAATTTTCAAATTTTGAATTTTTATTCTGTTAAACTAGAGAGTTATGTGACACAAAATAGTTACTAAATAACATTTCCCACATGTCTACTTTACATCAGCACAATTTTGGAAGCAAAACTTTTTTGTTAGGAAGTTATAAGGGTTAAAAGTTGACCAGCGATTTCTCATTTTTACAACAAAATTTACAAAACCATTTTTTTTAGGGACCACCTCACATTTGAAGTTACTTTGAGGGGTCTATATGGTAGAAAATACCCAAAAGTGACACCATTCTAAAAACTGCACCCCTCAAGCTACTCAAAACTACATTCAAGAAGATTATTAACCCTTTAGGTGTTTCACAGGAACTAAAGCAACATGGAAGGAAAAAAAGGACATTTTAATTTTTCCAACAAAAATTTTCATTCAGCATCAATTTTTTCATTTTTCACATGGGCAACAGGATAAAATGGATCATAAAATTTGTTGGGCAATTTCCCCTGAGTACACCGATACCTCATATGTGGTCAAAAACCACTGTTTGGGCGCACGGCAGGGCTCAGAAGGGAAGGAGCGCCATTTGACTTTTTGAATGGAAAATATGCTGGAATATTTAGCGCTTGCCATGTCGCGTTTGGAGAGTCGCTGTGTGCCTAAACACTGGAGCTCCCCCACAAGTGACCCTATTTTGGAAACTAGACCCCCCAAGGAACTTATCTAGATGCATAGTGATCACTTTGAACCCCCAGGTGCTTCTCAAATTGATCCGTAAAAAAAAAAAAGTACTTTTTTTCACAAAAATTATCTTTTAGCCTCAGTTTTTTCATTTTCACATGGGCAACAGGATAAAATGGATCCTAAAATTTGTTGGGCAATTTCTCCTGAGTACACCGATACCTCATATATGGTCATAAACCACTGTTTGGGTGCACGGCAGGGCCCGGAAGGGAAGGAGCGCCATTTGACTTTTTGAATGGAAAATTAGCTCCAATCGTTATCGGACACCATGTCGCGTTTGGAGAGCCCCTGTGTACCTAAACATTGGAGCTCCCCCACAAGTGACACAATTTTGGAACCTAGACCCCTTAAGGAACTTATCTAGATGTGTAGTGAGCACTTTGAACCCCCAAGTGCTTCACAAAAGTTTATAACATAGAGCAGTGAAAATAAAAAATCATTTTTTTTCCTCAAAAATGATTTTTTAGCACGCTATTTTTTATTTTCACAAGGGTAACAGGAGAAATTGAACCAAAAAAGTTGTTGTCCAGATTGTCCTGAGTACGCTGGTACCCCATATGTGGGGGGGGGCCACTGTTTGGGTGCACGGCAGGGCGCAGAAGGGAATGAGCGCCATTTGACTTTTTGAAATGAAAATTAGCTTCAATCGTTAGCGGACACCATGTCGTGTTTGGAGAGCCCCTGTGTGCCTAAACTTTGGAGCTCCCCCACAAATGACCCCATTTTGGAAACTAGACCCCCTAAGGAACTTATCTAGATGCATAGTGAGCACTTTGAACCCCCTGGTGATTCACAGAAGTTTATAATGCAGAGCAGTGAAAATAAAAAATCTTTTTTTTTCCTAAAAAAAATTTTTTTAGTTGGCAATTTTTTATTTTCACAAGGGTACTAGGATAAATTGGACCCCAAAAGTTGTTGTCCAGTTTGTCCTGAGTACGCTGGTACCCCATATGTGGGGGGGAACCACTGTTTGGGCACACGTTGGGGCTCAGCAGGGAAGTAGTGACATTTTGAAATGCTGACTTTGATGGAATGGTCTGCGGGCGTCATGTTACATTTGCTGAGCCCCTGTGTGCCTAAACAGTAGAAACCCCCACAAGTGACCCCATTTTGGAAACTAGACCCCCCCAAGGAACTTATCTAGATGTGTGGTGAGCACCTTGAACCCCCAAGTGCTTCACAGAAGTTTATAATGCAGAGCCGTGAAAATAAAAAATCATTTTTTTTCCCTAAAAAAAAAATGAATTTTAGCACGCAATTTTTTTTTCACAAGGGTAACAGGAGAAATTGGACCCCAAAAGTTGTTGTCCAGTTTGTCCTGAGGACGCTGATACCCCATATGTGGGGGATGACCACTGTATGGGCACACGTCAGGGCTCGGAAGGGAAGTAGTGACGTTTTGGTATGCAGACTTTGATGGAATGGTCTGCGGGCATCATGTTACATTTGCAGAGCCCTTGATGTACCTAAACTGTGGAAACCCCCCACAAGTGACCCCATTTTGGAAACTAGACCCCCCAAGGAACTTATCTAGATGTGTGGTGAGCACCTTGAACCCCGAAGAGCTTCACAGAAGATTGTAACGCAGAGCCATGAAAATATAAAATCTTTTTTTTTCCTCAAAAAATGAATTTTTAGCTCGCAATTTTTTATTTTCACAAGGGTAACAGGAGAAATTGGACCCCAAAAGTTGGTGTCCAGTTTGCCCTGAGTATGCTGATACCCCATATGTGGGGTGGGACCATTGTTTGGGCACACGTCGGGGCTCAGAAGGGAAGTAGTGACGTTTTGAAATACCGACTTGATCGAATGGTCTGCGGGCATCATGTTAAGTTTGCAGAGCCTCTGATGTGCCTAAACAGTGGAAACCCCCCACAAGTGACCCCATTTTGGAAACTAGACCACCAAGGAACTTATCTAGATGTGTGGTGAGCAGCACTTTGAACCCCCAAGTGCTTCACAGAAGTTTATAATGCAGAACCGTGAAAATAAAAAATCTTTTTTTTACTCAAAAAAGGATTTTTTAGCCCGCAATTTTTTATTTTCACAAGGGTAACAGGAGAAATTGGACCCCAAAAGTTGTTGTCCAGTTTGTCCTGAGTACACTGGTACCCCATATGTGGGGGGGAACCATTGTTTGGGCACACGTCAAGGCTCGGAATGGAAGTAGTGACGTTTTGAAATGCAGACTTTGATGGAATAGTCTGCGGTCGTCATTATGTTTGCAGAGCCCCTGCTGTGCCTAAACAGTGGAAACCCCACACAAGTGACCCCATTTTGGAAACTAGACCTTCCAAGGAACGTATGTAAGATGTGTTGTGAGCACTTTGAACCCCCAAGTGCTTCACAGAAGTTTATAATGCAGAGACGTGAAAATGAAAAAATCATTTTTTTCCACAAAAATAATTTTTTAGCCCCCAATTTTTTATTTTCCCAAGGGTAGCACGAGAAATTAGTCCCCAAAAGTTGTTGTGCAATTTTTCCTGAGTACGCTGATACCTCATATGTTGGGGAAAACCACTGTTTGGGCACACGTCAGGGCTTGGAAGGGAGGGAGCACCGTTTGACTTTTTGAACGCAAAATTTGCTGGAATCAATGGTTGCACCATGTCACGTTTGGCGACCCCTGATGTGCCTAAACAGTGGAAACCCCTCAATTCTAACTCCAACCCTAACCCCAACACACCCCTAACCACAGCCCTAACCCTAACACATCCCTAACCACAAGCCTAACCCTAATTCCAACGCTAACCCTAATTCCAACCCTAACCCTAACCCTCTTTCCAACCCTAACCCTCTTTCCAATCCTAACCCTAACCCTCTTTCCAACCCTAACCCTCTTTCCAACCCTAACCCTCTTTCCAACCCTAACCCTAACCCTCTTTCCAACCCTAACCCTAACCCTCTTTCCAACCCTAACCCTCTTTCCAACCCTAACCCTAACCCTCTTTCCAACCCTAACCCTAACCCTCTTTCCAACCCTAACCCTCTTTCCAACCCTAACCCTAACCCTCTTTTCAACCCTAACCTTCTTTTCAACCCTAACCCTCTTTTCAACCCTAACCCTAACCCTCTTTTCAACCCTAACCCTAACCCTAATGGAAAAATAAAAATAAAAATATTTTCTTTATTTTATTAGTTGTGGGGTGATAATCGGGGGGTTTATTTACTTTTTCTTTCATTTTGATCACTGTGAGAGTGATCAAAATGAAAGAATTGAATCTGCAGCCGGCAGATTCGGGCGGGCGCACTGCGCATGCGCCCGCCATTTTCTAAGATGGCGGCGCCCATGAACCGGACCCGCCGGACACCGGGAGCGACACGGGGACTTAGAAGGTGCCGGGGGAGGTGAGATGCGGTGAGGGGGTTATCGGAAGCTGGCGGGGAGCAGAGGGAATGGGAGGGGGGCAGATCATGACAGCGGCGGCAGATCGCCGCTGTCATTCAGTTGCGGGGGGGGCGATCGCCGGTGGGGGGGGTGGAATCGGTGTCTCCAGCCATGTCCGATGCTACAGCAGCATCGGCCATGGCTGGATTGTAATATTTCATCAATTTTCATTGATGAAATATTACTATCGCTCTGATTGGCTGTTTAACTTTTAACAGCCAATCAGAGCGATCGTAGCCACGTGGGGGCGAAGCCACGCCCCCTGTGGAGAAGAACAAAGCCCCCTGTATCTGTGGGTCGGGTGACCTTTCAGTGACCTAGGTCACCCGACCCGCAGGGGGGCTTTAAAGTCATGACGCCACATAGGCGTCATGGGTCGTTCTGGCACGACTTTTCATGACGCCTACGTGGCGTCAAAGGTCGTGAAGGGGTTAAGCCCTCTCCTCTCCCATAGTTCAAACCCTCTAATTTATTTAGCTCTGTACATGTCAAGTTTCTCCAGATCAGGGAATGCGCCGTGACTCCCTGTATACCCAATATTTCTTTGACCGTGTTCCATACCTTATCCATGTACTTCATTATCGGAGTATTGATAGCTTGACCCTGACGGAACTGCACTGAGTCTAGCGCCTGCAGCAGTAAGTCCCTTCCCACTACGCATGTAAGCATACATCACGAGGAACTTCACATGAAGGAATCCTCCTCCCCCATCCTCTAAAATGTTGCAACTGCGCTGCAAGATAATACAGAAATGGGTCAGGAACCGCTAACCCCCCCAGTTCTTTAGATGTACGCAAAACCTCCAACCGAATTCTAGGAACACTCCTCTTCCAGATAAGCTCTCTAAATATTCTGTTTATCTGATAAAAGATTCGACCAGGAATCCAAATGGGCGCATTGTGGAGGGCATACAAAGCTTGTGGCATGAGAACCATTTTTACCAGGTTTGCCCTTCCCACCATACTCAGTGGTAACTTGCACCAGTCATTTATTTTTTTTTTAAATTTAGCAAGTAGCGGGGTAATATTTAAATGCTCAAAATCTTGTATATTATATCCAAGATGAATAATGGAGAATTGGGCTGAAAAATGGCAAATGAGGTTTAACACAGATAAGTGTAAGGTTATGCACATGGGAAGGAGAAACAGATGCTACAATTACTTACTAAATGGGAAACTGCTTGGGAAATCAGACATGGAAAAAGACTTAGGCATCTTAGTCAATAAGAAGCTAAATTGGAGTGCCCAGTGTCAGGCAGCTGCCACCAAAGCAAATAGGGTCATGGGATGCATTAGAAGAGGTCTGGGGACACGAGATGAAAACATAATTCTCCCTCTGTACAAATCACTCGTCAGACCACCCTTGGAGTATTGTGTGTAATTTTGGACGCCGGTGCTCAAGAAAGACATTACTGAACTTGAAAGGGTTCAAAGGCGGGCTACTAAAATGATAAATGGAGTTGGTTCACTACAAAACCCAGAAAGGTTATCAAAATTAGGTCTATTTACTCTAGAAAAGAGAAGACTTACTGGAGACCTAATATATATGTGCAAGTATATCAGAGGGCAATACAGAGATCTCTCCAATGAACTGTTTGTACCAAGGACTGTGACAAGAACAAGGGGGCATTCTCTTCGTTTGGAGGGAAGACAATTTCTGCACCAGCATAGAAGAGCGTTCTTCACGGAAAGAGCAGTGAGGCTCTGGAATTCTCTTCCTGAGGAAGTGGTGATGGCCAACTCACTGAATGAATTTAAGAAAGGAATGGATGTTTTTCTTGTGAGTAACAGTATAGAAGGTTACGAATAACATAATATTATAGGTAGATGGTTGACCCAACTTAGGGGAAGGGATTTTTTTCCCTATGGAGAAAATTGGCTTCTACTCTGTGGGTTTTTTGCCTTCCCCAGGATCAACAATGCAGAACAGCTGCACTAAAAATAGGCTGAACTAGATGGACATAAGGTCTTCCTTCAGCCTTCAAAACTATGTTAGGCTGGTTTCACATTTGCGTTTTTTTTCGCGGTAATTTAGCGCTAAATAGCGCATGCGTTTTTTTTCCTATACTTTGCATGGGATGCGCTTATGTGCGCATACACATGCGTTTGTACGCGTTTTACCGCGCATGCGTTTTTTTGTGGTATGCGCTCGGGCGCACAAAATGCAACCTGTTGCATTTTTTGGTGCGTCCGACTTGCCTCAAAAAAACGCATGCGCGCGCAATGCGTTTTTTTTACAGCAAGACACCCATTATAGTCTATGGGTGCGCATATGTGCGCATTGGCATGCTTATGTATGCGTTTTTTTGCACATGCGTTTTTTTTGTTAACCATGGAATTTAGGGGTTTGGGTTAGAGTTAGGGTTAGTTAAGGGGGTTTAGGGTTAGGGTTAGGGTCAGGGTCAGGGTTAGGGTTAGGTTTAGGGTCAGGGTTAGGGTTAGTTATGGTTTAGGGTTTGGGTTAGGGTTAAGTATGGTTTGGTTAAGGGTTAAGGTCAGGGTTAGGGTTAGGGTTAGGGTAAGGGTTAGGGTTAGGTTTAGGGTCAGGGTTAGGGTCAGGGTTAGGGTTAGTTAGGGTTTAGGGTTTGGGTTAGGGTTAAGTATGGTTTGGTTAAGGGTTAGGGTCAGGGTTAGGGTTAGGGTTAGGGTCAGGGTTAGGGTTAGGGTTAGGTTTAAAGTCAGGGTTAGGGTTAGTTAGGGTTTAGGGTTTGGGTTAGGGTTAAGTATGGTTTGGTTAAGGGTTAGGGTCAGGGTTAGGGTTAGGGTTAGGGTTAGGGTCAGGGTTAGGGTTAGGGTTAGGGTTAAGTATGGTTTGGTTAAGGGTTAGGGTTAGGGTTAGGGTTAGGGTCAGGGTTAGGGTTAGGGTTAGGTTTAGGGTCAGGGTTAGGGTTAGTTAGGGTTTAGGGTTTGGGTTAGGGTTAAGTATGGTTTGGTTAAGGGTTAGGGTTAGGGTTAGGGTCAAAGTTAGGGTTAGGGTTAGGGTCATGGTTAGGGTTAGTAAAGTCATGGTTTGGGTTAGTGTGAGGGGCCACCTAATGTTGGAAAAAAACGCAAACGCGGTAAAAACGCACTAAAAATGCATACAAACGCATAAAAACGCTGCGTTTTTTTCATGCATGCTCATAAAAATGCTTGAAAAAAACGCAGCAGTTGTATGCTTTTGTATGCGTTTTTTCAATGCGTTTTTTTGCGGGAAAAACGCGCTGCAAAAAAAAGCAAGTGTGAAACTAGCCTTACTATGAATTCCCAATTATTTAAACTCTTTGACTACATTTAATCGTCTGGCCAATTCCAAGGAGTTCTCGGGAGCATCTCCCACCGGCATAATTGAAGATTTCTCCCAGTTAATACATAAACCAGAGATCACTGCGAAGGATCCAAAGACTTACATTGCCACCCTCAGAGAAGATGGCCACTCTCCCAAAAACAAAAGCATGTCATCAGCATACAACACTAGTTTTTCTTGCAAAGACTCATACCAAAACCCCTTAATTTCAGGTGTCGCCTGAATTACTACTGCCAAGGGCTCAATGCCAGATCAAACAGTAGAGGAGACAGGGGGCACCCCTGTCTGGTCCCTATGTATAAGTTAATTGTATTTGAGATCTCCCCATTAATTCTAATTTTGGCCTCTGGACTCGAATTGAGCAGCTGTATCCAGGCAATACAATTTTTACAGAAACCCATCTTGGCTAATATAGCCCAGAGATATGGGTATTCGACGCAGTCAAATGCTTTAGCAGCATCCAAAAATGCAACAGCCCTAGGTTCCTATCCCTTAGATGGGATCTGTAAATTTAGATATAACCGCCGGATATTAATTGCAGTTGATTTCTCTGGCATAAAACCAGTTTTATCTGGATGAATAATACTAGATATTACTCCAGACAGCCGCATCGCCAGAATCTTTGCAAAAATCTTGACATCAATGTTTAAAAGGGAGATAGGCCTGTATGACTCTGGAAGACAAGGATCCTTATCAGCATTGGGGATCACCACTATGATTGCTTCATTCAAGGACCGAGGCAAGTGCCCATCTTCCCTAGCTGCCTCAAACACCTTCAACAGCTGTGGAGGCATTATATTTGAGTACTGTTTATATACCTCCACAGGCAGCCCATCAGACCCCGGTGTCTTATTCCCTGCCATAGAATCTAGAGCAGTGATGGTGAACCTTGGCACTCCAGCTGTTGGAGAACTAGAACTCCCAGCATGCCTCAACTGCTGCCTCAACTGCTGCAGGTTGCAAGGGCATGCTGTGAGTTGTAGTTTTACAACAGGTGGAGTGCCAAGGTTAACCATCACTGATCTAGAGCCTCCTCTAAAGCCCCCGTTACACACTGCGATATCGCTAGCAATATCGCTGTAAAGTCACCGATTTTGTGACGTTGCAGCGATATTGCTAGCGATATCGCTGCATGTGATACTTACCTCCGACCGGCTCATCGCTGATCGCGCGAGAAGCTCCTGGACCATTCCTTGTCGGTCACTTCCTGCGGCGCTTCCTGCTGTGACGACGAGCGACGCGTGGACGTGGGCGGGAGGACGCAGGATCGCCGCGTCTGACAGGTAAGTAGCGATCCCCGTCCCCTGCGATGTCGCTGGTGAGATCTGCCTGAGTGGCAGCTCACTAGCGACCACCTAGCGATGCACCAGCGATCCTGACTGCGTCATATTCGCTAGTCGGGATCGCTGGTGCATCGCTAGGTGTAACGGTACCCTTATTCCTCCAGACTAATTGGTGCCTCCAGCCCAACAGCTTCCGATTCTGACAGAGAAGGCAGACCAGCAGTCCCCAAAAAGCTACTGAGCAACTCGTCAGAGAACCCGCCCTGCGAATTATATAATGTCTCAAAAAACTCGCTAAAAGTTGCTAGAATTGCCCCAGAAGATCTTTCTAGTTCCCCATTTTTGTTTTTTATCTCCGCTACCATTGCAGGGCCAGATTGAGTCTTGATCAGGGTAGCTAGTAGATGTCCAGTTCCCTCCCCCTCCCCGAAATAGACCTGCCGCCGGAAGTATTGTTTATCTGCAGCTTTTGAAAGCTTATGTTGGGTTGATTGTTTTTCCCCATCTTTTAATGCGTTAAAATGTATATCCGACTGAGTTTTCAAATATTGCAATTCTGCAGAGATAGCTTCCTTCTGTAAAAGTTCCTCATATTCTCTAGACCAGTGGTCCCCAACCTTTTTTGCACCGGGGACCGGTTTCAAGCAAGACCATTCTTCCATGGCCCGGCAGGGCGGGGATGGAGGTGTGGCAGGGGCGGGGCTTTGGTCATAAGGGGGCGGGGCTATGGACACGGTTGTAGTGTAGCAGTGCATACTTATAATTAAATAACATTTATAATGTGACTCAACTCACCATAGGTTTTGAATAAGTGCTCCATCACCCCCTTCTCCCCATCATTGCCTTCACCCCATCACTCCCTTCTCCCCATCATTGCCTTCTCCCCATCACTGCTGTCTCCCCATCATTGCCTTCACCCCATCATTCCCCTCTCCCCATCATTGCCTTCACCCCATCACTGCCATCTCTCCATCATTGCCTTCACCCCATCACTGCCATCTCTCCATCATTGCCTTCACCCCATCACTGCTGTCTCCCCATCATTGCCTTCACCCCATCACTGCTGTCTCCCCATCATTGCCTTCACCCCATCACTGCTGTCTCCCCATCATTGCCTTCACCCCATCACTGCTGTCTCTCCATCATTGCCTTCACCCCATCACTGCCGTCTCTCCATCATTGCCTTCACCCCATCACTCCCCTCTCCCCATCATTGCTTTCACCCCATCACTGCTGTCTCCCCATCATTGCCTTCACCCCATCACTGCCGTCTCTCCATCATTGCCTTCACCCCATCACTGCCGTCTCTCCATCATTGCCTTCACCCCATCACTGCCCTCTCCATCATTGCCTTCACCCCATCACTCCCTTCTCCCCATCATTGCTTTCACCCCATCACTCCCTTCTCCCCATCATTGCTTTCACCCCATCACTCCCCTCTCCCCATCATTGCTTTCACCCCATCACTGCCGTCTCTCCATCATTGCCTTCACCCCATCACTCCCTTCTCCCCATCATTGCTTTCACCCCATCACTCCCCTCTCCCCATCATTGCTTTCACCCCATCACTGCTGTCTCCCCATCATTGCCTTCACCCCATCACTGCCGTCTCTCCATCATTGCCTTCACCCCATCACTGCCCTCTCCATCATTGCCTTCACCCCATCACTCCCTTCTCCCCATCATTGCTTTCACCCCATCACTCCCTTCTCCCCATCATTGCCTTCACCCCATCACTGCCGTCTCTCCATCATTGCCTTCACCCCATCACTCCCCTCTCCCCATCATTGCCTTCACCCCATCACTGCTGTCTCCCCTTCATTGCCTTCACCCCATCACTCCCCTCTCCCATCATTGCCTTCACCCCATCACTCCCCTCTCCCCATCATTGCCTTCACCCCATCACTACCTTCTCCCCATCACTGCCTTCACCCCATCACTCCCCTCTCCCCATCATTGCCTTCACCCCATCACCCCCTTCTCCCCATCATTGCTTTCACCCCATCACTCCCTTCTCCCCATCATTGCCTTCACCCCATCACTGCCGTCTCTCCATCATTGCCTTCACCCCATCACTCCCCTCTCCCCATCATTGCCTTCACCCCATCACTGCTGTCTCCCCTTCATTGCCTTCACCCCATCACTCCCCTCTCCCATCATTGCCTTCACCCCATCACTCCCCTCTCCCCATCATTGCCTTCACCCCATCACTCCCTTCTCCCCATCACTGCTGTCTCTCCATCATTGCCTTCACCCCATCATTCCCCTCATGGCCTTCTCCTCATGTCCCCATCTCCTCCAGGGCCAGGCTACACAAACACAGACCAACACACACACACACACACACACACACACACACAGACATACATGTACACACATTATACACACACACACACACACAGACATACATGTACACACATTATACACACACACACAGACAGACATACATGTACACACAGACACCACCTCTCTCCTCTCACCTGGCCGCCGCCCGCGCTTCCTCGCACTGACACAGCAGCGGCCGCGCTCTCCTCTCTGTGTCAGTCAGAGACAGGAAGCGCGGGCGGCAGGCAGGAAGCTGGACGGGTCCTTGCAGCTCCGCTCCTGCTATTCCCTCTTGCAGGCAGCGGAGCTGCTTGATCGCTCCCTGCCCGCCGCTAAGAGCTGCTGCGTGCCGCCCCAGCCCCCGCTATGCCACTGACCGCCCCTGGCTCCCCTTGTGTCCGCGGACCGGCAAGGGCACTGCAGCGGCCCGGTGCTGGGCCGCGGACCGGCGGTTGGGGACCCCTGCTCTAGACTTAATTCTAACTCTATTCACTTCCGAGATCAACAGTCCTCTCAGATAAGCTTTAGACGCATCCCTTATTATTTCCCTGGGGGCTGCACCCTCATTAATAGCAAAAAATTATTTTAGCAATCAGGGATCCTAGCATCTGCTTGAATAATAGGTAACCAGAATGCGTTAAACGACCATGGTGCCCGTTCCCCTCTCCCACCATTTTCCCAATTAAATGTCGCCATAACAGGGGAGTGATCTGACAAGGCCCTAGGTTGATACTTGTTTGCATAATTATTACTAGGCAAGTTGTATTTGAGAGGATTCTTTTTATTATTGAACAACAACTATGTTCTCAATCAACCGAAAAGACTCATAAATATCAAAGCTTAATATTTTTGGAAGTTGGAGTGGGTTTTTTTTAGATTTGGCTATCTTAGGAGGATATCTGTTTGTGCAGGTAACTATTACTGTGCAGTATAAACCCATCTCACTTGTTTATTTTCACCAGGTAAACCAATATAACAACACAAAATGTAGAAATAAACATTTCTGACATTCAAAACAAAA